>NW_026067955.1:5330457-5332211 GCF_014885135.2 Alexandromys fortis
ATATATTTCCCAAGATCAAATTCTTGGTACAGGAACGTATGCTGATCCACAGGTCCAAGCTCTTTATGACAAAGAAGTACTGTCATTATGTCACAAAGCAGCCTTGAATGCTTGGAATAGGGTACAGGATCCAGGGAAAAGGGTCGAATCATATACCAGGATTAGGCAGGGACAAAGAGAACCCTTTACTGACTTTTTGCAAAGATTAATTAAGGCTCTGGACATAGGAGTAACAGACCCAGAAGCTAGATGAATACTTCTTGAATATCTAGCTTTTGAAAATGCAAACATAGAATGTAAAAAGATAATTGGGCCTTTAAAGTCTAGATCAGCACCTATGGATGAATGGATTCAGCATACAATCCCATATGGGTCTGCCAGGCAGGTCCTCTAGCACAAGTTAATGCTGAGATTGATCAATTATTGATTGGAAGCATGTTGCAGGCCTCAGAATTTCATAAAGAGATCATGTCAATAGTAAAGGCTTAAAGAAAGAGTTTTCCATTACATGGCAATAAGCTAAGGACATTATAAAGAGATGGCCTACTTGTTCTTTCTATAATCAAACACTGTTGCCTGCAGGGAGTAACCCAAAGGGTACTCAAAGGAATGAAATCTGGCATATGGATGTGTTCCACTTTATGGAATTTGGTAAATTAAAATATGTACACCACACCATAGACACGTATTCAGGTTTTCAGTGGGCTACTGCCCTGAGCTCAGAAAAGGCTGATTCGGTAATCATACGTTTATTGGAAGTTATGGCCATCATGGGTACACCTGCACAAATAAAGACAGACAATGGTCCAGCATATGTATCTAAAAAAAAATGAAATGCTTTTTTGATTATTATAATATAAAACACAGTACAGGTATACCAAATAATCCTACAGGTCAGGCAGTTATAGAAAGATCAAATCATACTATAAAGGATATGCTGAACAAACAGAAAGGGACAGAAAATAACCCTAGAAATAGATTGCATGATGCTTTATTAACCTTGAATTTTCTTAACGCTAACAAGAAAGGAACAGTGGCAGAAAGACATTAGATAATGGAAAAGTCTCCTGAACTAAATCAACCAGTTTATTTCAAAGATGTGCTGACCTCTCAGTGGAAGCCAGGAGATGTGCTACGTTGGGGAAGGGGTTTTCCTCTTGTTTCCACAGGAGAAGAAAAATTGTGGATACCATCAAAATTAATAAAGGTTCGATTTGAAGAGGAGAAACCTCTTGGAAAGGAGAAATGACAACTCATCCACAATTATATTCATACAGGTGGTAAGAAAAACATATAGAATGGGGGCAGGGTTCTGTAATTATCTCCACAGGAAAACACTCATCTTTGAAAAATTCAAGGGACCCTGGATGTTTGGATACTGACAGATGGAAAAATACCTGCCCAATAGGGACTATCAAGAAAACCGAATAGGTTGTGTAAGTAAAATATGCTAAACCATATTTCTAAATTTATAGAGCTGGTTTTGAAGTTGGACTCTGGCTCAGTCCCTCTCCAATTCCAAGCCTGTTGTTAAGAGAAAAACCGAGAGTTTCTGGAGTTTCTGTCTCATGTCAAGAGCCATGATATGGGACAGAAAGAAATATGAGTTTAGAAAACATCTTTTCTTCATATCTGTCATGCCTTTCATTGAATATATATATGTCTATACATGTCTATATAATTAATGTTTAAGTTTTCCACAAACTTGGGCCGGGCGGTGGTGGCGCATGCCTTTAATCCCAGCACTCGAAAAT
>NW_026067955.1:6016018-6017580 GCF_014885135.2 Alexandromys fortis
GTAATATAAAAGCTGGGCGATGGTGGCGCATGTCTTTAATCCCAGCACTCGGGAGGCAGAGGCAGGCGGATCTCTGTGAGTTCAAGACCAGCCTGGTCTACAAGAGCTAGTTCCAGGACAGGCTCCAAAGCCACAGAGAAACTCTGTCTCGAAAAAGAAAAAAAAAATGTAATATAAAGATCTAGTTCTTGAAAAATATTATTATAAACTGTTTTGGATAATTAAGAAATGCATATTAAGCCGGGCGGTGGTGGTACACGCCTTTAATCTCAGCACTTGGGAGGCAGAGGCAGGCAGATCTCTGTGAGTTCGAGACCAGCCTGGTCTACAAGAGCTAGTGCCAGGACAGGCTCCAAAGCTACAGAGAAACCCTTGAAAAAATAAAAAAAAAAAAAAAAAAAAAGAAATGCATATTAGTAGTTAGTAATCTATAACAATCAAACTTGTGCTTTCAAGGTCAAACATATGTATTTTTAGATAGATAGGTAGTCTTCAAACACTTCAAAGTTCTACAGAATATGGCTTTAAGATATTTTAATGATATAAGGCATTTTATGACAGTGAGATATGGGATCCTGGCAGCACCAATCTACTTCAGAGAAGATGATGAGCATTGAAGAACCTCCATATGGAGTTTGCTTTCATTTGTGGTAAAGTTAACCACTGGACAAAAAACTACCCTTGCCTCAGTTGCTGAAAGTATGCTATCCAAATTGGACAAGCAGGACACAAAAGAAGATGACTGCCAAACTTAGCCAAGACAAGGTAAAACAGTCCTTCAAAATTCCTGCTTCACAGAAAAGTCTGTCAATTATTCTAGGCCTATAGGCCAAAGATGGATCTCCCAACATTGCAGGGGAATTTTGGGTGGCTTTCCAGGCAGCCAACTGTCTGTCATCATTTCTATAGTTTTGGAAGTTGTTTGCTCTGTACTTCCTGTTTGCTCAGGTAATATTATATCCTTCTCAGGTCTCTGGTGGTGGTTGAAGACTAGATAATTATATCATCTTTTTTTGTTACCAAATTCAGAAAAGAAACTTGCAAAAGATACATAAAGTTTATAAGGTTGAGAGACATAAATACTTAAGTTGTTTATCTAAGAAAATATTTTAAAGTCTAAAAGTATGTTTTTAGACTGGTAATACAAGTTCTAAAAGAAAGTGGTTTAGGTATAAAACTTTGGAGTCACCAAGACAGGATAGATAATATTCTTCAAATTTGCCAAATACAAATTGACTGTACATTGTGAATGTAATTATTACCTGATAATTGTTCTTATTATATACAGTTTTATTGTGTTAGAATTAAAATTTTTCCTTTTTATTTAGACAAAAAGGGGGGGAATGTTGTGGAATAATATTTTTGTACAGTGTGGAAATATGTCTCTGCCTAAGACAACTTTTTTTTTGTTTTGTTTTGTTTTTTGTTTTTTTTTTCTTTCTTTCTTTATTAAATATTTCTGTCTCTTCCCCACCTCCGCCTCCCCTTTCCCTCCCCCTCCCCCAATCCATTCCCCCTCCCTTGTCAGCCCAAAGAGCAATCAGGGCTCTCCATCCCGTGCG
>NW_026067955.1:6023099-6040958 GCF_014885135.2 Alexandromys fortis
GGGCATCTAGGTTGTTTCCAGGTTCTGGCTATTACAAACAATGCTGCTATGAACATAGTAGAGCATATATTTTTGTTGCATGATAAGGCCTCTCTTGGGTATATTCCCAAGAGTGGTATTGCTGGGTCCATGGGTAGGTTGATCCCAAATTTTCTGAGAAACCGCCACACTGCTTTCCAGAGTGGTTGTACAAGTTTGCATTCCCACCAGCAATGGATAAGTGTACCCCTTTCTCCACAACCTCTCCAGCATAGGCTATCATTGGTGTTTTTGATTTTAGCCATTCTGACAGGTGTAAGATGGTATCTTAAAGTTGTCTTGATTTGCATTTCCCTGATCGCTAAGGAAGTTGAGCATGACCTTAGGTGTCTTTTGGCCATTTGAACTTCTTCTGTTGAGAGATCTCTGTTCAGCTCAGTGCCCCATTTTATAATTGGGTTGATTAGCCTTTTACAGTCTAGTTTCTTAAGTTCTTTATATATTTTGGAGATCAGACCTTTGTCAGTTGCGGGGTTGGTGAAGATCTTCTCCCCGTCAGTGGGTTGCCTTTCTGTCTTAGCGACAGTGTCCTTTGCTTTACAGAAGCTTCTCAGTCTCATGAGGTCCCATTTATTCAATGAGGCCCTTACTGTCTGTGCTGCTGATGTTATACGTAGGAAGCGGTCTCCTGTGCCCACTTGTTGTAGTGTAGTTCCCACTTCCTCTCCTATCAGGTTCAGTGTGTTCAGACTGATATTGAGGTCTTTAATCCACTTGGACTTGAGTTTTGTGCATGGTGACAGACATGGATCTACTAAGACAACTTTTGATTGGTTTAATAAAGAGCTGAATAGCCAATAGGTAGGTAGGCAAGAGTAGGCAGGACTTCTGGGGAGAGAAAGGAACTCGGGAAGAATCTGAGATGCTCAGGATTTACCAGAAAGACATAGAGGGAATTGGACATACAGAATGGAGGAGAAGTAAAGAGCCATGTGGCAGACATTGATTAATAGAAACAGAATAATTTAAGTTATAAATGCTAATTGGGAACAAGCCTAAGCTAAGATCAAGCTTTCATAAATAATATTAAGTGTCTGGGTCAGTATTTAGAGGGCTGATAATCCAACGAAAGTCCTATAAGTCGATACCCTTAACCACTGAGCCATCGGTCCAGACCCACTTCTTTAACACAGCCTCCCCCCTTTTGGAATTTTAAGTTTTCCTTACTAAACTGACTAGACATTAAAGGTTACTCTCCTAATTGTACAAATACATGGGCAATGTTTTAAAACCGAGGCTGGGAATGTAGCTCACTTGGTAGAGTGCTTGCCTGGCATTCTTGAGGTCCTTGGTTCAATCCCCTGCACCACTTAAACCAGATGTGGTGGCATACACTGGTAGTATTCAGAAGGAAGAAGGAGGAGGAACTGGAGTTCAAGGTCATCTTTAAACAAATGAGTACAAGACCAGCCTTGGATACAGAAGACCCTTCTCAAAACAAACTCTGAAACTAGCTCTGGGGTTGGTAAAGTGTGGGTGACGTTATGCCCCATGATCGAACTGGATAGAGTAGGGATAAGGTGCTGACTTAGCTTGATCAGACCTGACACTGTCTCTTCTTTTCAGTGGAATAAAAGGGCTACTCTAAAATTATTGCACTAGGATTTGGGGGATGCAGGATCAAACAACAACATCGACTGCACTGGAGGATTCAGGTCAAGTTAGTCTGAGGTCGTGCACATTGTGATATGAGCCACGCTGGTCCCCACACTCCTATCCACAGCCCGGGAGAGGTAACTAAACCATCAGACCAATGGCTCTGAGCAGCCAGTACTGCTCTCTGGGAAACTGGTAGTCACATGTAGCATCTGTCCCACCACAGGTGTGGTGGGAAGTGTTCTGTCAGGCCAAGCAAAGACCTTTAGATGTATTTCTTTTTAAAATAACTGTTATTTATGTGTACATGTGTGGTGTGTGTGTGTGTGTGTGTGTGTGTGTGTGTGTGTGCATGCCTGCAGAGGTCAGAGGTATGTCAGATCCTCTGGAGCTAGATTTACACACAGCTGTGATCTGGGTGCTAGGAACCAAACTTTGATCCTCTGCAAGACCAATACATGCTCTTAACCAAAGAGCCATCTTTCTAGCTCCCTAGATCTGTTTCTTAAATAAAGTAGTCGGGCACATAATAAATTGTTTTCCAATCTCACATCAAGATTCAGTGAAAAGAGCTGATGATTTGAAGAAGCAGGGGCTGGAGGAGTCAGAGAAACAAGAAATCTCCAGGGGCTCCCCAAGGCCCAAAAGGTAGTAGAATTCATGCCAAAGCTAATGGAACTCTTAAATAAGAAGATGCTGTTCCAAGAGACTGGAACAGCAAAGGCGCAGCGTGAGAGCATCCTGAGCTACTAATAAGCAATAACCACTTCCTAGTGCGGGGACATACAGGGCTCTCCACAAACATGTCCTGCCCTCCCGTGAGCAACAGATGGAGGAGCTTCAATCCCTGTAAGCTGTCCTTCCACACATGTGGAATCATAAACAGGACTGGAATCAGTGTGCCTGTCAATCTTCTGAGGGGTTAGGGACATGCACTGAAACAGGTGATTATGGCCAAGTCCCCTGGGTAAGTAAGGCACTTCATGGAAAAAGAGTTGATTGCCTGCATTATAAAATACTCCACAGATGTTGGGCAGAGAGAGAGAGAGAGAGAGAGAGAGAGAGAGAGAGAGAGAGAGAGAGAGAGAGAGAATGCATGTGTGTGCCAGAAGTCCTCACTGAATGTTGTTGCCCAGATGCTATCCACTTATCCACTTTATTTTGAGACAGGGTCCTTTTCTGGCCTGGAACTCATAAGAAGGCTACCCAGTGACAGTGACAGTGACAGTGACAGACCCCTGGGTGAGGGATGCTTCTAGGGTCTTGCCTCTGCCTCTCCAGTGCTGGGATCACAACCTCCTGCCGTCACAACTGGCCTTTTATTCAGGTCTTCGTGTTTGCAAGGCAAGCCTAGCCAGCGAGAGAGCAAGCTGCGAGCCCCCGCTCCAGCCCAAGGATTATACTGGTGTCAACAGCCACAGCAGGAAGAGGTGCCCATTGGTCGTTTGGGACAGGGCCTTCACACGGCAGAAGCTTTGGGGAGCAGTTTGTCACAGTGAATCCAACAGTGACCCCTGCACCCTGACCTTCAGTTTCCCCATTATGACCCAGTTTAGGCTCCCCTTTTAAAAGCTCATAGAAATATTTCATCACTGTAATTACAGGCGAGGCTCTCTCTGTCGTAAGAAGAGAGCTGGTGAAAAGGGGGACAATTAAGCAAGACACGTAATTGAAGGGTATATAAATATATCCGGTGGCAGATGAGGGCTTTTCCTGTTGGATACGCTCTCCAGGATCCAAGGGCAGAGAGGAGTGCCCTGCTCTCGAGCAGAAGGATGACAAACACTTTATTACTAAAACAGGAGTGAGGGGTCTGTGGGCGAGGGAGGCTTCCGGGGCCTCCAGCGTGGATTGAGTCACACCCTCCCTTCCCTACCCAGGAGGCTTTCCACTCTGGAGCCCCATTTGGAAAGTCTACTAATCAGGAGACAGGAGGGAACATTTGGAATAGAGACAGTGTGACTCCTGTCACTGAGCAGAACAATGAAGAGTTCAAAAACAGTAGTATCTGCTAGTGGAAAACCAATAAACATATAATTTTCAGGTAATTACGATCATATAATTAGCTCTCTGCTTTTTCATATGTCCTGGCAGAAATGGAACTGGGGAGACACTGGGATACAGTTTACTGCAGTACATCCCGGAGCAGAAAGGACGTTTCGTGTTGGTTTTGTTTTCTCCCCCGACAGAAATTAAGGGCCAGAGTGTTCCAAAGCTGAGGAGCCCAGGTCCATGTCTGGTTGGTTAGCAAGTCCCGAAGGTGAGTAAAATCAGCTCAGCACCTACAGACTGAGCATCTGGATTTCAGTCAGCTCTTTAGCCCCCCGAAATGTCAGGTCCCCTTGTCTTCCGGGTCCTTCCGTAGGATGATGGCGCTAAGCTCAATGGTGCTTCCTCATCATACCCAAGGGGCAGAAAATGTCGAGTGAGGAAATCCTAGGTGTCACTAACAAGATGAACGGCAATCCTGAGCTCAATTCTATCAGGCAAAAATCTCATCCCATAGTGCCAGCTTTTTATTATCTTAAGGGATCCACAAATCAGGGAAACTTTATAAGCAAAAGACTTATGTAGCTCCCAGTTTTGGAGGCCGAGAGTGTAAACGGCAAAGTGCAGGCTTTGAACCCATGATGGATGGCCAAGTGTGGGACATGAGCAGAGGGAAGATTGCGTATTGAACCAGACAGCAGGGAGGGAGGGGCAGGCATATTCACTTCATAATAATGCTTTCTAAGAACTACCAATGATGGACAGTGGATGGCAGACGGCAGATGATGGAGCATGACCAGAGAGAGATTATATTCTGAGCCCAGCAGAGAGGAAGGGAGCAGTCTTGTTCATTTCCTAGCACCCTTCTCCCAAGGACTATCAATGGGTCCCATAAGACCTACCTGTCAGTACTGACCTAAGGGCCTTCTGCTAGGTACCATCTCTTGCAGGTCCTATCACCTCCCAATGCTACCAGCCTGGGGACTGAGCCTCTAGTTGTGTGACACCTGAGAAGACATTCAAACAATACCTAAATCAGAGCACTTAGCATTCATTTTATTTTTCTCATTGGATTTTTGTTGGGTTTCAAATGAGGCGCATTGACATGAAGTTCATGGAAGAGAACCAGAACACACTCGCCATTGATGCTGCAAATCTGTGGCGAACAGATGGACATGGCAGGAAGGCCTGTTGTTAGCGGTAGCCTGTGTGCACTGCCTGGCTGTCATTAGTTGCCTTTTGCTCACTCTTCTGGGCTGAGGGGTGGCAGTGGGGCCTTGCATCATCAGCTACCAATGCTGAAAATAGAAAATGTCAGCAGTGTATGAGAGAGCACCTACCAAGCAGACACACAGAGCCTAAGTACATTTGCAGTATATCTGCACTATTAAAATTTCATAGGGAGGGTGATGGAGTGGAGGGAGTCCAAGAGAGCTATTCGGGGAGGCAATAAAAGACGGAGAAATACTTTTTAGACAGTTCTATGATTCTAAGAGTCCTGATCTGTAGATTTCACAGGCCCGTGGCCGAGGGTTGCTCTGTGGACTGGTATCCACCCAACTCAGCAATGTCAGAGTGTGAATTTGGGGAGGTTCCTTTGCCATTCTGAAAGCATGAATGCATATATCTATGAATCATCATTTTAGAGGAAGAGAAGATGACAAGTTTGACTGGTGTCTTCATTTTCTTCCTCCTGAAAGCAGAGCCTGAGGTGGACTTGAGTTTTCAGGGTGTCTCAGGATGCAGGAGAGAGGAACAGGGCCAGTGGGGCAGGGTAGGAGGAAGAGCCCATGGGGCTGCTGTCATGGAAGGGGACCTCACTGGGCTGACTCAGAGGAGCCAGTGGCCATGGCTCTCAGGATGTTCCCTTTGAATGGATCATTATGTTTGGGGGGCCAGGATCCACGGGGTACCAGATTGGTGTTCTCTGCCTGTTATATCTCCTGCTCTGAAGTCTGACTTGTGTGCAAGACTTTCCCTGGAGAGATCAAATGTCTATTCACCCCAGACAGGGGACCAAAGTAATGATGCTACCAAAGTCAAACTTGGTGAGCTGCTGAGTTTCCTGGTGTTATTTCAGGAGTATGGATGAGGGGTTACTTATAGGATTAGGGATGACTCAGAGGCAGCTGCATCACCCATGCCCACCCCACATGGCTGATGACTCATGAGAGTTGCAACCCTGCAGCTCTCTGCACCGCAGGGCAGATTGCTCAACAGGTCAGCTGTTTGGAGAGTCCCCACCCCAACCCCCACAGAGGTTTACTGCTTTCGTAACTTTGGGGAAGGAGGGACCTTGTAAATCTTGTTCGTTTTAGGAACTTTCTAACGTTTACCAGTTGTTTTCCCCAGAGTCTCATGAACCTCCTGGTTTGAATTCAGAGGAAATTGCTACACCAGACATTCTTGTCCTCCTCCCTGCTGCCACAGCTGCCTTCGACAGTAGCCGCCTCTCTCCACTGCTACACAGCTCCTGATAGATGCTCCCCTCTTCCTGGGTCTAACTTATATTGTATCCCATCAACCTTAGAGACTTAAACGTCTCTCCTTTTTCCCTTCCATCCCTCTCTCTGGTGCTAGGCTCTGGGTATCCCGTCATCCCCGTCATCCCTTCTTGATTCCCAACACTCTGCTCATATTTCTAGGAACATCTTTTTTTTTCCCCCAGATATTTTTCATTTGAACCATCTGATGTAAATTTTCTCACTCCAAATGATACTGAAGCTAAGGGTGTCCTCACTCTCCAGGTCTCAGTAGAGCACTTTGTACTTTCTCTTCTCTTCAGAAGAATGGCTCCATGTTTCTCATATGACAGCCCATGTTAGGGTGAAAGCGACTGATGCAGACAGGTCTACAGATGTGGAACGAGGATGGAGGAATTCAAGCAATGTCTCAGCAGGGCCATAGCACATAAAGGAGGAGGCGATGGTGACCATCAATGACCTTGTCAATCAGAAGTCTGGGAGGTTGCTTCCGTCCTGCAAACCACCCATCATATTTTATTTGATAAAAAAAATAGAGATGCCACGTTTAAAAATTAAACAGCTTATCAAATTTTAGCTGTCAATCATGGATATTGTTATTATGAAAATTTGAATCATGTATTAAGATACTTGCAAGCTATATACTTCAAACTGCAATGAACCTCTAACAAATTACATTTTACACAAAGAACATTAGTTGGAATAGATGGAAGTTCATCCTCTGGGCCTCCCTGTGAAAATCATTTTTATTATCCAACTTACTTTAAAGAAGCTATGAGATTCCAGTGGGCATGAAGGTGTATGCTTATAATCCCAGCCTTGGCAGTTTAGTCAAATTCTGTCAAAAGAGAGGGGGCGGGAAGGAGGAAAGAAGAAATGAAGGAACGAAAGAAGAAAGAAGGATTTCTTAAGGAGGCAAGAGTGTGGCTCACTGATAGTTCACCTAGCATGTGTGAGACCTTGGATTCAACCCTCAGCACCGAAGAAAAACAAACGTAGGAGACTAAGATTTCCTGATGGAGATACACCCTGCTGACTGTGTGGATGGTACTGCCTTTCCCCTGACTCGCTCCACTAGTGATGTTGTGCAATGGTTGCTGCAGAATCCACTAAGGGAGCCCGTCACCCCACCTCTGGGTCTGTTCACTTCCCCACCTTTGTATGGGTTCCAGGGAACAAACTGTGCTGTCAGGCTTGCCCGGCAAGCTCCTTTACTTGTTGAGCCATCTTTCTGGTCCAGGATTGAGGATTTAAGTTTGGCATCTGGATGTATGCATTTTGCTCTCTAATTGCTTCATAGGTCTCTCTCTCTCTCTCTCTCTCTCTCTCTCTCTCTCTCTCTCTCTCTCTCCTTCCTTCTTCCTTCCCTCTCTCCTCCCTCCCTTTCTGTTCCTTCTCTTCCTCCCTTCCTTCCAATCTTTGCTCCTGTACAGTACTGGAGATCAAGCCCATGCTAGACAAGCTCTCTCCCACACAGCTACATCCTCAGTCCTGTTGTTTCTTATATTTTTAATGAAATGAGAAATTATCTTAGGTTAGAAATATATGTTATTATGTGTACCAGGCTTTTTCTTTTAGGCCTCCGACCAGCTCCCGACTCATGACACGGAGACTTATTATTAGTTATGAATCCTTGGCCTTAGCTTATGCTCATTTCTGGCTAGCTTTCCTTTCTTTAACTTAAATTAACCTGTTTCTCTTCATCTACATTTTGCCTCAGGGCTTTTTACCTCTGTTTCTGCTGACTGGTGACTTCCTGACTGACCCCGGGGCATCTCCTTCTTTCTCCCTCTTTCTCTCCTCTCTTTTTCTTTTGTCTCCTCTCTCTCAAGTCTATGTTTCTCCTTCTACTTATTTTCTCTGGGCAACAGCCCCCACCTATCCCTCTCCTGCCTAGATATTGGCTATTCAGCTTTTTATTAGACCAATCAGGTGTCTTAGGCAGGCAAGGTGAAACAAATGTAACACATCTTTACATCATTAACAAAAGTAGTATAAACAAATGTAACACATCTTTACCCAGTTAAAATAATATTCCACAACAATTATGTGCCTAGAATAAGAGCAAAATGATAGATATTACCAGTCCACTCAACAGATATCTAACGATCTTCTACTGTGTGCTCGGAACAGTACTAGGCTTCAGGCATATAAAGATGATATAGATAAATTCCAGATCCTTGCAGAACTCAGGATCTAGTCAAGGTGAACTATTTCTCAATAGAATATTCGTTATGGAAAGTGTTCAGAGAAAGTAATTATCATGCATTCTTGCTCTAGATGTTGAAGGATGGGAAGTTTCCAGGGAAGACACTCTGGTGGCAAGGAGTTACACATGGAAGGAAGATGTGTCAAGCAGGGGGCATTTGTGTTTAGTGGGTCAGCTGGGGACGGTTGAGGATACGATGGTGGAAGGTGCTGCACTATAGACACCATTCCCAGCCTCCTGTGCGTGAGTCCTAGTTTTGCCTTTTCCTTCTATGCCCTTGGACACATCAATCTTGAAAAAAACATAATTTCCTTATGTCTAAAGTAGGAGGATATAGGGGGCTGGGTGGTTCCTTTGGTCAAAGTTCTGTGCGAGTATGACCACCTGAGTTAGCGCCCCAGCATCCATCCCCACTCAGGTGCAGTGTGGAGGAGGGAAGATATTCAGGGATTCATGAGTGTGTGTGTGTGTGTGTGTGTGTGTGTGTGTGTGTGTGAGAGAGAGAGAGAGAGAGAGAGAGAGAGAGAGAGAGAGAGAGAGAGAGAGAGAGAATGCATGCCACATACATATGGTGCCCAGTGAAGCCAGAAGACGGCATCAAGTGTCCTGGAGCTAGAGTCAGTCATCCTAAATGAGCCCTGGAAACTGAACTTGGGTCCTCTGCAAGAGCAGCACACACTCTTAATAGCTGAGCCATCTCTCCAGCTTGTAAATTATTACTGACTACCATTTAATTTCTATTTATACAAATTATGCATTATCACATTCTTCTTGGAAAGTTGAGCAATGTTGATGGGGGTGAAGATTTTTGTTTTTTGTATTTTTTTAACCTCCTACACCACTTTCTCCATGCACTGTGTGTGTGTGTGTGTGTGTTGGAGTGGTGCACGTGTGTGCATACACTCATACACTCATGTGATCAGACAGTGTCTCCCTATGTGGCCCCAAGCTGCTGGCCTTGAACTAGTGACATCTTCTTTAGCCTCTCAGGTGCTGGGTTTACAGGGGCGCACCACCACACTCTGTAGTAGGAAGACATTTTTATCGGTTTTCTGCTCAAATGTCTCTGCCCTTTCCTTTGCATTTACATATCTATATTCCCATAGAAAATGGACTCATCTTTATCTTTTGACAGCTAATCTTCCGGACTGTGCCTGGAGTTGCCCTTTATATTTATGATTGCTTTACAAGATAGGCCACATGTAAATAAGTGTGCATCAGTGAGATAATTCATGGACCCCAGGCGGGAAAGGCAGCATGCAGGAAATGCCTTTTTGGAACGCTACAGCCTTCAGGAAGATAGAGAGTGCATCTGTCACGGTATCTGGCAGCCAGGTTCTTCTCTCAGATGCAATGTCTGAGACTTATTCCGACCACCTTTGTGGGCCACCAGGACAGTTCACACTGGGCCAGAGGCTGATGTATAAGACAGAAATATCCTCAAGTTAGAGATCACCTCCAAGTTCCACACTAAAGATGGGTCGCTGGAGGCCCAGGAAGAGGAATGACTGTGCAAGGTCACCCGGCTGCGCCGACACCTGATTTCCTGACTCCAAGGCCAGCACTCCTCCTGCGTCACACTCCTAGCTGGTCCTGCTTTCGTTTGGGAAACTAGGTCACAGACCATCCTGTGTACAATCACACGGTGGAGAGACCTTGACCCCTGGTCCAGTCGAACATTGCATATTGCTCACACCCAAAAGCAGAGCTCAGAGAAGGCTGCCTGGAAAGGGTGGCAGCTGAGTGGACTCGGAGGATTAGGTTAGATTAGGACCAAAGGGGGAAGGGAGTTGCAAGTGTAACAAATATAGGCGAGAAAACAGGGTGGGTTTCAAGGAGAAGTGGGGCTCAGGGTGCTGGGCAATGCAAGGATGACAACCCAAGACCCTAGTTTGGGTTTCACCTCCTTGACTGCCAGTGAGAGCCAGGTCTTGCTGCCTCAACTAGAACATATACCACCCTGAAGAATGACAGCTGGTCACAGAGCTGGAAATCATCTCCATACCTGCAGATAGCATGCTGGCCTATATTATACTACTATATTGTATTCCATTATGTATTATTATATTAGTCTCTTGTTTCATATTGTAATTATGTTGCATTACAATACAACTTTTTATTAGACTGCACACATACTATGTATATACATGCATACATACATATAATACAATAGACTATAAATGTACACACACAGTATTCCTGGGGGAATAGGCAAACTCACAGGCAAAGCAAAGCAGCCTCCTCTTGTCACCCACTCTTTTTGCTCCCTAGGGGATCTTTTGTTTTCTCATTTGAAGAGCCAAAATAAATTGTCAATTCAATCTTGTATATAACGTAGCTGTGTCCGACATGATTTGGCAGCAGGCTCTGGGATGGAAGCACTGAGCAGGGCCTCAGAGAAGTTATTTCTACCCTGGAGAGAAATTTGACTGTCGTCATCATCTCCCCTCCCCCCTGGACCCGTGAAGAAACATCCCCGAATCTACTGCAACCTGTCTAAAGACTAGGGCACGCCAACTAAAGCAACAGGAAGTGAACTGCCCTCTCAAATTAGCTAATTGTTCATAATTATTTTTTTTTTTGGTTTTTCGAGACATTGTTCATAATTATTTTTTATGACTTTTTTAGGTAGTGTAAAAAGTATCGCATTTCATTCTGGCATTTTATACCAATGACTCATTGTTCTCCTTCCCCAGGCCCCTCACCTAAGCCCCTCCCCTGTGTGGTGCCCCTTCTTCCTCCAGATGGGTCCCCCTTTACCTTCCCATGTATTACACAGCTCTCTCCTCCCAGCCCCTTAAGCTCTCTCCCCCACTCTCACAGCCCCTTCCGAGTTTCACGACTTGCACATGGGCACATACATAGAGGTACACGTGTACTTCATATAGATCATCTAGATTCATGTTAGGGAAGACACAGGATTCAGATTCACCTGTCCGAATCTGGCAGCTATTTAAAATCTTTTGCATTTTGTTTTATATGTTCGACTGTCTTGCATGCATGTATGTCTGTGCACCAGTTACATGCCTGGTACCATGGGAGACCAGAAGAGAGGTTCTGGACTATAAAGGCTTGTGAGATACCATGGGAGGGTTGGGAATTGAACCCGGGTCCTTTGGAAGAGGAGCCAGGGCTCTTAACTGCTGATCCCTCTCTTCAACTCTGTTACATGTTTCTGGAGGATAGATAGATAACCCTTATGACTAGGGTAAGACAGAAACTCACGGAATTTCCCTGAGGCTGAGCATGTTCAAGCACACACACTCACACTAGTCTGTGTCAGTCATTTGGATTCCTTTTTTGGAGAACTGCTTTTCAGCTCATCAGTCCATCAAATGGATTATTGGTTGGTAGTGTTGAGTTTTCACGAGTCTTGACATTTTCTAGAAATGAATCCCCTGTGTGAAGTGCAGTTGTCAAAACCTGTTTCCCAGTCAGTCCGTGTAGGCTGGCCTTTCACCCTGGTGTGCTTCTGGTGTTGGTTTGTGTGTGCATGTTTGTGTGTGCATGTTTGTGTGTGCATGCACAGGAACTTTTTAACTTCCCATAACCCCCTTCGTCAATGACTCAGATTGGTGTCTATGCTGTTGGAGTTTATTTCAGAAAGTCCTTGTCTGTGCCAACTCCTTGAAGTTTCCCCCCATCTTTTCTTCTATTACTTTCAGAGTTTGGGGACTTGTAATAAGGCTTTAGAGTCATTTTGAATTGATCTTTGTGCGGAGCGAGAGATATGTGTTTAATTTCATTTTCTGCAGGCAGATATGCAGTTCTCTAATATCTTTAAACATGATTATTTGTTTTTGCTGCTGTGGATTCAACCTAGAGCCTTGAGTATGCTCAGTAAGCCTTCCACCCGCCGAGCGCACTCCCTGCTCCACCAGCCGAGCCCCCTTCCTACTCCTACTAGCAAAATCTTCAACTAAATGGGACCATGCCAGGACTGTGAGAGCATCATCCCAGCACACAGGAAGTACTTACCTTAAAATGCTCAGACCTCTGGGCAATAACTAATATTTCTATGAATGTGCCCAAAGTAAAACCTCTGTAATATAGGCTAAATATTGAATCTAAATGTCCATTCGGTTTTATTTATCAGAGAGGAAAAAAGGAAAATGAGAAACACTGGACATGTCAAGCATGAAGGCCACTGTCAATCATTGACAGAGCACCTCACCTGCGAGACACTCCATAAGCCTTTCAAGTGATGTTTTCATAGGAGCTTTTGTTTGTTTTGGTTTGGGTCTTAAATATTTTTTTTTTAAAAAGAGGGCATCAGATCTTCTCGAGCAGGAGTTATGGGTAGAGAGGAGCCACCCAGTGTGGGTGCTGGGAACCAAACTCAGATTCCCTGGAAAAGCAGCAAGCTCTGCTGAGCCGTCTTTCTAGTCTAGGTTTTTCAGAATTTTGAGTCTTACTGTGTAGCCTAGACCGGCCTCAAACTCTCATTTCTCCTGACTCAGCCTCCAGAGTGCTAGGGAAACAGTCATGGCCCACTCCTCCTGGCTTTATGTAGAGTTTTTTGAGTTTAGTATGATGGTGCATGTCTGTAATCTCAGCACGCAGGAGGCTGAGGCAAGAGAATTGTAGACCTTGGTCTGTGCTACGTGGTGAAGTCCTAGATTATACAGTAAGGGCCTGTCTCCAATAATAAAAAAAAAAAGTTTTAAAATACACATGTTCATGTGGTTTGTTTATCCCTAAATACTTCAGTTTGTTTTTTCTAAAAACAAAGACTTTTTATACAATAATAACCAAAATCAGGAAATGGGTAATGATACAATTCCATTATTGAATACACAGACAAAAACAGGTCAGCACTGTCCCCCAGATAACCTTCCTTCCCAGCAAGAGGGAACATGTATTTATTAGCATTTCTTCCTATTTCATTGACTGTGAACATCTAGACTCACACATAGCTCTGGGTCACCGTGTCTTTTTGATATTCAGGAAGCTTCCCACCTTTCTTCTCCTTCTCCATCTTAGACATTTTCACAGGTTTGGGTGCTAAGGACTTAAACCGGGCCTGGCACGTGCTCACCACATGTTCCATCACCAGGTCTCCTGGAGCTGGAGGGCAGGCGGTTGTGAGCTGCCCAGTGTGGGTGATGGGAATCAAACTCAGGTCACCTGGAAGGAAGGGCAGCCAACGCACTTAGCACGGAGCTGTCTCTCCAGCCCTCTTCCAGGAACTCTGAATAGCAAAGGACACACATTCCATAGAACGTCCTTCAAACTGGGCTGGCCATTAGTGTTTCCTCATGATTAGATTCCAGGAGTGCTTTCTTGTCAGGTATGTGAGCAAGGAGACAGAGTATGTCCTTTTTTCAAGGCAGGGGGTGCATAACTCCAATTACTTGTTTTGGGTAGTGAATGGCTGCCAGGTTTCTTCACTGTAAACATATGTATTTCCCTGAATAATCAATAAGGATATTATAGGGGGATGCTCTGAGATTGTTAATCATTCTGTGTCTTGTGAAGTGTGTGTGTGTGTGTGTGTGTGTGTGTGTGTGTGTAAGGATCAAGCCCAAGGCCTTATGTGTGCTGCATATACTTTCTTCCACTGAAAGTGTGTCAACTTTTTACTCACTAGTTTAGAATTGTTGATGATTTAAGCTTGACTTTCTTCATTTTACAGACATAATTATGGCATGTGCGTGAGTATATGCACACGAGTGTGGATGCTGTCAGAGACCAGAAGAAGGCGTCAGATCCTCCTGGAGCTGGAGCTGTGAGCCTGCAGTCGTGAGTGCTGGGAACTGAATTTGGGTCCTCTATAAGAGCAGCCAGTGCTCTTGACTGCTCGTAACTTCAACCCTTTTCTATTCTTTCTCTCCTCCCTTCCTTCCTTTCTTTTCTTTTCTTTTCTTTTTTTCTTGTACACAAAAACAGCTCTCAGACAGGCATGGTGGTGCATGCCTTAAATCTTAGCACTTCATTCAGAGGCAGAGGCAGGAGGAGCCTGTGAGTTTGCAGCCAGCCTAGTCTACACCAAAAGTTCTAAGACAGCCAGGACTACATAGAGAGACCCTTTCTCAAGACTAAACAAAACCAAAACTCAGGATCTCACGTAGCCCAGGTTGGCCTCAAACTCACTATGTAGACAAAGCTGGCCTTGATTTCCTGATCCTCCTGCCTCTACCTCTAAGATTCTGAAATTAAAGGTGCACACCACCACACCTGATTCCAAATGGTGATTTAAAAAAAGTTCCATCAGTTAGCTATAGTCTGCTCTATGGAAGAACTCTCTTTCTCTCTCTCTCTCTCTCTCTCTCTCTCTCCCTTCCCTCCCTCCCTTCCTCTCATTCCTTTCCCACCTTCCACCCTGGGAACTCATAATCCTCCTGCCTCAGTCTCTGAGTACTGGACCTACAGGCATCTACTATTGTGCCTAGTTCATTTATTCATTCATCATGGATTCTGATTTATCTTTGTTTTATGAGTTGTAATCATTGCCCATTTGAATTTTTAGTGGACTTTACTTCTTATTTCAGAGTGTTCAAGCTGGCTTCTGTGTGTCTCTTTGCTATAGGGCCATATGGTCTGGAAAGTGCTTCTGTGTCATCCCATGGAAAGCCCCAACCTTGTCTTGTACCCTCTGCTCTTCTTTCCGAGGACCAACCATTTCTCCAAGGAAGGCTCGATTTCTTTTAGTGAATGATGGTTTCTAGAAACCAACATTGAGCAGCAGGTTAGCTTTCTGAAATATTGTCTGTCCTTTAGGCCTTGTCAGGGAACAGGTGGGGAACACACACACACACACAAAACTGAAAGGTAAGTTTTTTAGAATAATGTTTTTCAAGGTAGTAGGGTGGAGGGGTCAAACCCAGGACCTCGTGCAGGCTGGGCAAACACTGGGCTACAACCCCAGGCTAGAAATGTGTTTTTAATAGACTATCAGGAGGAAAATTACAGAATGCTGCAGCAGACTGAGCCCACTCCCATCCTTGGAAAGGTAATATATAATCAAAACCAAGCAGGAGTTTCTTTGTGGTCTATGGTAATGAAAGCAAGGATTGGAAGGGTTAGAGGAGTCTGTACCAGAGTGGCTGAAGGCAGCTGCCCACCGGGAAGAGCAAGGCCACCTTGTGTCATGTGCAGAGGTGAAGACAAGGGCTGAGGAGATGACTCAGATAAAAAAGTGGACCTGACTAAGCTCAGTCCCCAAAACTCATATGAAAACAAACACCAAAATCAGATGTGACAGCATGCTGGGGAAGTGGAGTCAGGTGGATCCCAGGTCCTCTCTAGACAGGGAGTTTAGTCTACTCGGTGAGCTCAGGTCAGTGAGGGAAAAAGGTGGAAAGTACCAGAGGAACAGTACCTGTGGTCCTCTGACCTTCATATGCATCTGTACGCGTGTGACATGTAGCCACACACATAGCACCTACACACACACACACACACACTAACAAGGGGAACTGACAAGGCCATTCAGTCGGAGCAGGCAGCCTGCCAACCTAGCATTCTATGTCACCCCGAGGTGTATGAACTTGGAGCTACAAACTCACAATGAGGAGAAAGGGTGTCAAACTCTGGGAAGAATGAGAAACATCCAAGCCTGAGAGAGCAGCTGCTACGGTTCCTGCCCAGCAGTGGCCCTGCCTCTCAAAATAGGAGCGCAACTTCCAGAGGCTGCATGGTGTCTCCTTCCACCGAGGCTGCGCTGCCAAAGGCAGCTGTCAGCCCACAAGACAGAGCAACTGCAGAAACACGCACACACACACACACACACACACACACACACACACACACACACGCGCGCGCGCGCGCGCGCCAGCTGAGGCCGTAGCTCACTCGATAGAGTGCTGTCCTAGAATACACAAGCCCTAGGTTCAGCGCTCTGGATGCAGAAGCCGGGCGTGGTGGTGCACACCTGTAATCCAAGCACTAGGGAGGAGGGGGTAAGAGGGTCAGAAGTTCAAGGTCACCCTTGTCTACCTAGCCAGTGCCAGGCCTGCCTGGGCTAAGAGGCTACGGGACGTAAAACACTTGAGACCCTGACTCAGAAAAAAACGAAAGGAAAACAAACAAGCCAACAAAGAAATGCACACACCTGGAGGAGACAAAGGAGCTGAGCCAACAGACCAAGGGCTGCAAGGAGAGGAAGGAAAATAAATTAGATAGAGGCCCGGGCTGGAAGTCATGGATGAGACAGAGATGCCTGGCTGTCACCAAACAACTCAGAAGTTGATAGTGAAAAGTAAAATTGTTGAAGTAAAAGATGGCAGGATGAACAAAGTTAATGAGGGAATTAGGGAAGTGGAAGATGAATTCTAGGATTTCTTCAGGATGCAGAACAAAGTAAAGGATGATTTAAATTAAAAAAAAAAACTAAGTGGGGAGGCAGAGGCAGGTGGACCTCTGTGTGTTGGTCTACAGACTGAGTTCCAGGACAGCCAGGACTGTTACATAGAGAAACCCTGCCTTGCAAATAAACAAACAAACAAAAAAGCATAGCCGGGCAGTGGTGGTGCACGCGTTTAATTCCAGCACTCGGGAGGCAGAGGCAGGTGGATCTCTGTGAGTTTGAGGCCAGCCTGGTCTACAAGAGCTAGTTCCAGTCTCTAAAACTACAGCAAAACCCTGTCTTGAAAAACCAAAAAACAAAAACAAAACAAAACAAAAAAACCCCCAAAAAAACAAAAACATATATATGCCAGGTGGCGGTGGCACACACCTTTAATCCCAGCAATCCGGAGGCAGGGCAGGCAGATCACTGAGTTCCAGGCCAGTCAAGACTTCATTGAGAAATCCTGTCCTGGAAAAAATAGAGTGAGCAAGCGAGTCAGAAAGAGAGAGAATTAAGATAATTTTTTTTAGCCCACATCTAAGGCTAAGGATATATGTAGCTCAGTGGTAGGGTGCTTGCTTACCAAAAGTCCAGGTTTAATCTTCAGCTCAGAACCCCCATAATGCTTAACTCTCTAAAAACCCTATTGATAGGGTCAGGTATAGTGAGTCACACCTGACAACCCAGTACTCAGGAGGCCAAGGCAGGAGGATGGCTTCAAGTTAGTTCCAGTCCAGCCTGAGTGAGACCCATCTTCAAAAAGCAGCAAACAAACAAACAAAACTGACCTTGAATGAAGGATGTAAGAAATTCTACTTTTATGCAAATAAGAATTTCCTGCAAAGGAAATTATAAAATAACTCCCAGGGACTGGGATTTCAAATATTAGCATATGAATGTATACAGAGCTAGCCTGCTTTTTTAAGCTTCATATTAATATCTTTGCCTTAATTGAGTAAGGGCAGAAATACTGATAAATTCTTTAAGAATAATATTTGAATACATAAATAAAAATAGATGTTGAAGGGCTAGAGAGACGGCAAAGCAGTTAAGAGCACTTGCTGCTCTTGAAAGACCTAGGTTTGGTTACCAGCAGCCACAGCTGGCAGTTCACAGCCACCTGTAACTCTTGCCCCAGAAGAGCCAAAACACTCAACCCCCTCTTCTGGCCTGGAGGGGGGGGGCACATCTTCTCTCTCTCTCTCTCTCTCTCTCTCTCTCTCTCTCTCTCTCTCTCACACACACACACACAC
>NW_026067955.1:6043099-6096535 GCF_014885135.2 Alexandromys fortis
AAAAAAAAAAAAAAAAAAAAACAAAACAAAACCCAAACAAAAAACCCCACAAAAACACAGAGTATACAAAGAACAGAACTGCCGATCAACAAATGGGCTAATAAATAGACAGTTTTTGAAGAAGAAACACAAATAGCAAGTATCTATTTTTTTCAAGTGTTCAGCATCCCTAGTCATCAGGGAACTGCAATTAAAATTACTTCAGATACCTCCTACCCCAGCCAGAATGGCAATTACCAGGACATGTGACAACAAATGTTGGGGACCTGGAGAAGAGGAGCCCTCATTCACTGCTGGTAGCCGTGCAAATTAGTACAGACATCATGCAAATCAGTTTGGAGGTTCCTCAAAACAATTTAAAAAGAGAAGTGCCATATTGCCCAGCTACACCATTCCAGGGCAGGGACCCAAGGAACTCCATACTGTGCTGTAGAGCCCCTTGTAAATCCATGTTTAGTGCTGCTCTATTTATAATAGCAGGAACTGAACGAATCTATAAGCTAACAGCAGATGAATGGATAATGAGAATGTGCTCCATGTACAAAATGGAATGTTAGTCAAGTGTAAAGAAAAATGAAATTTACAGGAAAACGAATGGATTTAGAAAGTGTAATGTTGAGCAAAGTCACCCAAAATCAGAAAGAAAAAACAATCACTTTCCTCATCAAATTTAGATCCTCGCCTCTAATGGATCCGTGTGTGCAAACAGCTGTCAACAGTGACCAGAGCAGTTAGAAAGAAAGAGCAGCATCGGGAGCTGACAAAGGAGAGGACAGAACAAAAGGACACAGGCTGAGAAAGAGAAGACAAGGTTTACTGTTTTCCTAGTTGCAACTCTGTCATAGTTTTTTCCTTTTTGTAGAGAATAAATGCATACATAAAATGTTATTGTTGGCTAGGTGGTGGTGGTGCACACCTTTAATTCCAGCATCCCAGCACTCGGGAGGCAGAGGCAGGAGGATCTCTATGAGTTCGAGGCCAGCCTGGTCGACAGAGCAAGTTCCAGGACAGGCTCCAAAGTGACAGAGAAACCCTGTCTTGAAAAACAAAACAAACAAACAAATAAACAAACAACAACAACAATAAGACATTGTTAGTGAAACCCAAAGCCAAGCTCCCCTGCTCCAGAATGAACTATTGAAATTAGTAGGACAACATGCCAAAATTGACAGCTTTCCTACATGTAAGCACAATGGGAAAATGTAATAGAAAAAAGAGTGACCAAAACTCACAGATGTTTAGTACTAAGATAAGCAGGATCACTATAGAAGTGACTTGAAAATTTAACTAAACACATTCTTAAAAACATATTAAATGGGTATGCTGAAATCTTGGAAGAAAAAACACTCAATTATCAAATATATCTCAAAATATGAGCTCAAAATGAATGTAATTACAATCAAACTATCCAAAAGACTTTCCACAGATGTTCTTAAATGGATTCATATGGAAGAGCAAATACATGGGAAGAAGCCAGTCAAAGAAACAGAAGAAAAGGAAGAAAGTAGTTTATGCATCATTTATGTGTGTGTAGTGTGTATATATATGTGCATAATATATATTTTCATATATAAATATATATCATGAAAATGTGATGAAAACTAGTGTGTGCCATAAGAAGAGGGGAGGAGATAAAGAGAAAAGAGTAAAGGGTCGGAAAAGCGATACGTGTGAGCAGGGAGTGGGCATAAAATAAGAACGGCTGAACGAAAGAGGGCTGGCTGTGTGGCTCAGTGGTAGAGCACCTGCCTGAGATGTTCAGGATCCTTGGCTCAATCCCCAGCACTGGAAAGCAAAAAATCAGTGGAAAAAAAGCCAGAAAGATTCATGAAACCATTAGTGAAAGGGCTGAAGAGAGGGCTCAGGGGGTAAGAGCACTTGTTGCCCTTGCAGAGGGCCAGGGGTGGGTGTCCACATTAGTCATTCCATGGCAGGAGGGCACAGCCAGGCAGGGCCCCACAGCTAGGATAGTTGCCAAAAATAAATGAGCTTTAAAAAAAAAAGAAACATCAGAGAAAACACATTATATCACTATACACAAACGAATGTACATTTATTTAGTATTATTTTATGTATTTCAGCATCCATAAATGTAATTAGTCTAAATAAATGAACAGGCTAGGGCAATAGTTCAGTCATTGAAGAGCTTGCTGAGTTTACGTCCCAGCACCCACTGTCTTAGTTACTGCTCTGTTGCTATGACAAAGCACCATGGCCAAGGCAGCTTAGGAAAGGAAGTGTTTATGGGGCTTAGTGTTTCAGTGGGATAGAATCCATGATAGCAGAGCGAAGGCATGGTGGCAGGGACAGCTGAGAGCCCGTGCCTTGATCTGTAAGCAGGAGGTAGAGAGGGACTAGGAAGACCATGAATCTTTGGAAACCCTAAAGCTACCACCCAGCAACAGAGTTGTGAGTGTGTAAAAATGTTGTGTTCAGAAGACACTGCTTCACGCACGCCCTCCCTTCCTCCCTGATCTTTGGTTCTTACCATCTTTGTGCGGTCCCCGGTGTGTGTGTGTGTGTGTGTGTGTGTGTGTGTGTGTGTGTCTGTGAGAGAGACACACGAAGGGAGGGAGGGAGGGAGGAAGGGAGGGAGGGAGGGAGGGATCAGTATGTGTGGTATCTCCTGCAATACAGTCTTACCATCAAGTTTTGAGCATAGAATAGCCTGTAGTTTTGGGGAGGTCCCAAGCAGATTTTTTTTCCCTATTATAGATGGTTGTGAGCCACCGTGGGAATTAAACTCATGACCTCTGAAAGGAAAAACCAGTGCTCTTAACCACTGAGCCATCTTTACAGCTCATCAAGCAATTTTTTTTCATGTATTTTTTATTTAAAAAAATTTACCTTTCATTTTATATACCAACCCCTGCTCCCCCTTCCTCCCCTTTTCCCAATCCCATCTCCCCCTTTTCCAACCCCCATGAACTTCTCAGAGGGGGTAAGGCCTTCCTTGGGGAGTCAACAAGGTCTGGTACACCAACTTGAGCCAGGACCAAGTCCTCCCCCCTCAATCCTCCTCTCCCTGACTGAGGCTGAACAAGGTATCCCATCATAGGGAATGGGTTCCAAAAAGCCAGTTCATGCACCTGGGATAGGTCCTAGTGCAGCCACTCAAGGCCAGCCCCAACAGAACAAGCCACACAACTGTCACCCACATTCAGAGGGTCTAGTTCGGTCCCATTCAGGTTCCAGCTGTCAGTCCAGAGTTCGTGAGCTCCCACTAGCTTGGGTCAGCTAGTCTGTGGTTTTCTCCATCAGGTTCTTGACCCCTCCCCTTGTGTATATGACCCCTCCTCCCTCTCTTAATCCGAACTCCAGAAGCACAGGCCAATGTTCAAGCCGATTTTTAATTTTATTTTGTTTTCAGTATATCCAATTTTTAATTTTAATATTCTTTTCCTTTTTTTTGTTTTGTTTTTCAAAACAGAATTTCCCTGTGTAACAGCCCTGGCTGTCCTGGAAGGACCAGGCTGGCCTTGAACTCACAGAGATCCACCTGCCTCTGTCTCCCGAGCCCTGAGACTGAGGAATGCATCACCATACCCGGCTTTCTCTTTCTCTTTTTTCTTTTATGTGCATTGTGTTTTACCTGCACCTTTGTCTGTGTGAGGAAATCCCTGGAACTGGAGTTACAGACAGTTGTGAGCTGCCGTGTGGGTGCTGAGATTGAACCCAGGTTGTCTGGAAGAATAACCAGTGCTCTTACCCACTTAGTCATCTCTTCAGCCCCCAAACTTTAATAGACTTTTTAAAAAATATATTAAATGCATTTATTTTGTGCATTGTGGGAGGAGAGTTATTTATTATCTATGGCACACGTGTGGAGGTCAGAGGACAACCTCCTGCAGTCAGCTCCCTCCTAACGCCACGCAGGTTCCAGGAGTCAAATGCAGGCGTCCATGTTTGATGACAGGTATCTTTATTCACTAAGCCGTCTCACAGACTGCACGATAATAGTCTAAGATTAATCAAAGTTATACATTACTCATTAGGTTATTCTTAAAATTACAGTATGAAGTATTCTATACAGGGAAAAAAACAGAAAAAAAAAGCTAAAAGGAAATGTACACCGGCTGTTTCCAAAGTTATGTCCCTGTACTTTTCCTTTTATTTTCTCTTCTTAAATGTTTTCTTAATTGACTCTCACTTTACAATTAGCCATGAAAAATGAGAGAAAAATAACAAGGTTTTAAAAACCCACTGCCAAATTCAGTCTTGAAAAACCAGTGTGCTTACCCCCTGCCCAGGAGGCCCTGGCATTTAGAAACAATAAAAAACAAAAACAAAAACAAAACCCAAACCCACTCTGAAGGACTATTTAATCCTATTACTCTCTGGACTTCTTGCAAACTAGGGGATGATCCCTCTGCCTCTTTAAAATAAATCCCTCAAGGTCATGGGGCCGCCAGTAACAGGGATGAGATTCCCAGGCCTGTGCTCCGCCCCTGCGCCATCTGGCACCCCTGAATTTGATCTAAGCATCACGGCTGGAGCCAACCAAACATTCAGCCACTCCAAACCATCTCCTTCATAGAAGATATTTCTCCCTTTAGGGGCAACACCCTCTACCAAGCCACTGCCCACTCCAGCCTCAGTTTCCTCTACAGAAGGAGGGGTCCTGATGCCCCAGCTATGGGAGTTCCTGGGCCAGTCGACAGACCTGTACTCACCCCCGCTCCCTCCCCCCAGGGCCCTGCTTCCTCTCGCCTGCTCTGGGACGCCCACTGGAAGGTCCTTCCCAAGACTGCCATGAATTAATTCACTTGCCGGGTAGTATTGAGCACATCGGTAGCAATAAGCAACACAGATTTCACCCCCCCCCCCCAGACGGACAAACGGAGATCTAGAGCACTTTTTGCACATTGCTCCCTGGTGTGTTTGCTTTTTAAATGGGGTTCAGGGTAAGATTTCCTTTGAAACAAGGATCTGAAAACCACGTAAACCAGGAGACTTTCTCTACTCCCTTCCCAGGGCTGACATTCTATTTCTGTGAGCGGTGGCAGAACCCTGAGTACCGAGCTGAAAAGATGGAAAAGAATTCCTCTGTGTTAGCGCTCCCGCCCCACTCTCCCCTGGAGGCTGAGCTGCTGGGATCAAAGGGGCTGAAGTGGGTGCCACTCCATGGAATTAAGATCTGAGATGCCGGATAAACCCAGCCCGCACTTCTGGGTCCTCCTCCCACCTCTCGTCACCTAGGCAACCGGGAGGGGCCTCGGGAGCCTGCTCCTCCGTCCCCGCCCCTCGCCACCCACTCAGACGCCCAGGCTCACGTTCCTATCCCTAGGACTCTGCCCACAGCTTTTCTAAATCTCAGCTTCTCGAGAGTTTCATCCCCTTAGCTCCCTTTTCTGAACATGGAAACCAGATTCCAAACGGAGGGGCCCCGATTCACTAAAATGACCCCAGTTTGCCTGAAGTATTTGCCTGTCTTCCTGGCAGAAGAGCGACAGGCAAAGGGGTCTGACCTCGAAGGAACAGCTTGTTCAGAACGCTGAGAGATCTAAGACAGACTTCTGCTGGACAGTCTGCCTGCACTGGGTTACAGGACGTTCTAGAATAACCCCCCCCCTCGGCCCCGCAGCAAACCTGCAGGACAGAAGGCCACAGGAGGCCTGGTACAGGCGAGGAGATACCTCTCCTCGCAGAGGTCAGGGCCAGAAGATCCTGGGGGTTACTTTCTATGGGGGGGGGAATTAAGATTTATTTTATTTTTAATTATGTGCGTGTGCTCATGTGTGAGTGCAAGTGCCAGAGGACGCTTTGAATACCTAGAGCTGGAACTGCAAGCAGTCGTGAGACACCTAATGTGGGTACTCTGCAAGAGCTGGCACCCACACCTAACCACAGAGTCATCCCTCTAGCCCTGCTTTTCGGAGGCGGGGTCTCAATGTATTTCAGGTTGGCCTCGAATTCATTAGTAGCTGAGAATGGCTGTAAACTTCCCAACTTCTCACTCCCTACCTACTGCGATAACAAGCCTGTGCCACCGTGGTTGGTTTTATATGGTGCTGGGGGTTAAACCCAGTTGTCTCGTGCAAGCGCGGCAAGTGCTCTACCAACTGAGCGACATTCCTGGCCCCAGCTGAGTTATTTCTACCAGCAGGCAACCAGAATTGGCTTTGTCACTTTGGGGAGAGGGTTAGAGCTGGGCTTATGATATGATAAAAAGGGTATAATGATCAAAAAGAGGGCCACAGGGGTATTTGTAGAGAGATCTTGTTGGATTGGAAAAGTATGCTGAACATTCGAGGTAAAGGTTGGAGGTTGAGTTGACCCGGTAAATCCTTTTTAAAATAACCCATTACGAGGCAGCCAGGGCCCAACCTGACTGGCGATAGGGGCTCACACCGGAAATCCCAGCACTGGAGAGGCTACCACAGTGGGACCTTATAGAGACTGGGGCTTGCCTGAGTTGAGTGAACTTTTTGATTTAATTGGTTTTGATGCAAGGTCTCACAGTGTAGCTGAGGCTGGCCTGGAACTTAGAACAATCCTTCTGCCTCAGCCGCCCAATGCAGCGATGACAGCCAGCAAGCCTGGCCCTGCGGAAGGAAAGCCGGAAAACAAGTCTGTCCTAGCTTCATTTCTGCTGCTGTGGTAAAATAACCAGAACCAAAGAGTGACAAGGGGAGGAGTTGGTTTGGCTTAGAAGCCTAGGTTTTGTTCCCTGATTGTGCTGAAGTCGCAGCAGCAAGATCTAGAGACGGTTGGTCACATTTCAGTCATGATCAAGAGCAGAAAAAAAAAGCAGAGACACTCGTGTTGCCTGCTTGCTTTCGGCAAGCTTTCTTCATCGTATGCACTTCTGGGGCCTAGACTAAGACTTTGCTGCTGCTGCTCTGGACTGAACTGTAGTTCAGTTAGATCTTGCTTGGTGTACACGAAGTCTAGATTTAAGCCACAGAACAATATAAAACTCGGCATGGTGACACACATTTGTAATCCCAGCCTTTGGGAGGTGGAGGCAAGAGGAGCAGAAGTTGAAGGTCATAGTTGACTATCAAGTCAAGCTAAAATGAGAGGAAGGCGAGAGAGAGAAAAAGGAAAAGAAAAGAAAAGAAAGAATAAGAAAAAAAAAAACCCAGTATCTCTGTCATTGAGAAAATGCAAACCACAACCACAGTTAAAGCAACTTCACACCCACTTTAAAACAGAAAATAGCAGTGTTGTGGAGGGCATGGAGAAGCTGGAGCCTGCATCCACTGCTGCTGAAATGTACAGTGGTGCAGCTCCTCCGGAAAGCAGTTTGCTAATTCCTCAACACTGGACTATTGCTCAACCATGGGAAGAAATGCACGAGAATCTTAGCTTGCACGAGCTTTGAAGACATGACACCAGGAAAGGAAAGCGCTTCCAGAGGACCCAGGTTCAGCTCTCAGTACCAACATGGGAGCTCACAACTGTCTGCAGCTCCAATTCCAGGGGAGCCAACACCCATGGCAAAACACCAATGTACACCCTTTCCGCGCTGCCCCGGGACGGGTCCATACGGCGTTGTTCTTGGTTCCCGACGTAACTTAAAGGGAAACTTATACAATGTCTGGAACCCTTGATGTCCTGCAGATGAAGGAGGAGGATGTCCTCAAATTCCTCCCTGCAGGCACCCACTTAGGTGGCACCAACCTCGACTTTCAGACGGAGCTGTTTATCTACAAAAGGAAAAGTGATGGCATCTACATCATCAATCTGAAGAGGACCTGGGAGAAGCTGCTGCTTGCAGCTCGGGCTATTGTTGCCATTGAGAACCCTGCTGATGTCAGCGTCATCTCCTCCAGGAACACTGGGCAGCAAGCTGTGCTGAAGTTTGCTGCCGCCACTGGAGCCACTCCGATTGCTGGCCGGTTCACCCCAGGGACCTTCACTAACCAGATCCAGACAGCCTTCCGGGAGCCACTGCTTCTAGTGGTGACCGATCCCAGGGCTGAGCACCAGCCCCTCACAGAGGTGTCTTACGTGAACCTGCCCACCATTGCCCTGTGTGACACTGACTCACCTCTGTGCTACGTGGACATCGCCATCCCGTGCAATAACAAGGGAGCTCATGCAGTGGGCCTGATGTGGTGGATGCTGGCCCGGGAAGTACTGCTCACACGTGGCACTATCTCCCGTAAGCACCCATGGGAGGTTATGCCTGATCTTTACTTCTACAGAGACCCAGAGGAGATTGAGAAGGAAGAACAGGCTGCTGCTGAGAAGGCTGTGACCAAGGAGGAGTTTCAGGGTGAATGGACCGGGCCAGCTCCTGAGTTCACTGCTGCTCAGCCAGAGGTGGCTGACTGGTCTGAGGGTCTGAGGGTGTGCAGGTGCCCTCGGTGCCCATCCAGCAGTTCCCTACTGAAGACTGGAGTACCCAGCCAGCCACTGAGGATTGGTCAGCAGCTCCCACAGCACAGGCTACCGAGTGGGTTGGAGCCACCACTGAGTGGTCCTGAGCTCCTCTGCAGACACCTGAGCAAAGGGAAAAAGGTGGAAGGAAAATAAAGTTCCTACAAGCTGTCAAAAAAAAAATGTACATTAAATACACACACACGCATGCACACACACACACACACACACACACACACACACACATATTAATAGATGAGTGGTTGTCAGGGGCCAAGGAGGGGTTGTGGGGGAGGCTCTGCTTAATGGCTTTGACATTTCCTACAGAGCTGGTTGAAATATTCTGGAGCTAGATGGAGATAATTATTATGCAACATAGTATAGAAGGAGGTACCTAATAGTGAAGTTTATATTATGTGTGCATTTTTACTACAATAAAACTGTGTTTGGAGGGCAGGCGGTGTTGGTGCTGTGACCACGCCTTTAATCCCAGCACTTGGGAGGGAGAAGCTGGCTGATCTCTGTGAGTTCAAGGCCAGCCTGGTCTACAAAGCAATTTCCAGGACAGAGGAATTTCTGTGCTACACAGAGAAACCCTGACATGAAAAACAAAACAAAAAAAGTGTATATATGTGTATATATATAAAATATAATATACATACATAATACATACATAAATACATATATTTTGTGTGTGTGTATGTTTAGAACTGGACTTGATTACCCAGGTTTATAGTTTCAACACTTAGAAGGCTGAGGCAGGAATATTTCAAGTTCAAGCCCAAACTGGGTTACCTTGTCTCAGTAACCCCACCTCCCAATGAATTATTTTCCAAAAGAATATTAACACTTCAAAATTTATTTTCCTCTCTCCATAAAAATGATTTTATTTTAATGGTATGTCTATTTTGACTAAGTAAAGGTTTAAGCCGAAACTTCATCTTGAAAAAGTGGGAACAGGGGACAGCTATGTCCTTTTCTTCCACATAAAGTCCCTAAGTTAATGGATAGTTTCCTTTTTGTTTTGCTTTGTTTTTTTTTTCAAGGCAAGGTTTCTTTGTGTAACGGTCCTAGCTGTCCTGGAACTAGCTCGTGTAGCCCAGCTTTTAGACTAGATCTTGTGCTGGGATTAAAGATGTGTGCCACCACTGCCTGGCAATAGTTTCATTTTTTAAGATTTGTTTTATCTTTAATTATGTGTATGGGGGGTTGTGTACATGTGTGAATGTCCAATGGAGTCCAGTAGGCTTCGGATCTCCTGGAGCTGGAGTCACAGGCAGCTGTGCACTACCTGGCAGTGGTCAGCAGAGGGAACAGACTCGGGACCTCTGCAAGAGCAGCAAGTGCCTTCTTAGTCTGTTTTCTGTTGCTGTGACCAGAGGCAGCTTGGGGAGGAGGGAGTTTATTCAGTTTACACACTCATGGTCACACAGTCCAACACTAAGGGAGTCAGGGCAGGAACCTGGAGACAGGAACTGGAGCAGAACCACAGAACACCGCTCACTGTCTCACTTCCCGTGGCTTCCTTCCTTTTTTTTTCTTCTTTCTTTTTTTGGGTGGTGGTGGGGGTGGGTGGGTGGAGGTTTTGTTTTTCAAGACAGGGTTTCTCTGTGTAGCCCTGGCTATCCTGGACTCGCTCTGTAGACAAGACTGACATTGAACTCAGTGATCTTCCTGCCTCTGCCTCCCAAGTGCTGGAATTAAAGGTGTGCACCACCACACCCAGACGGCCTGCTTTCTTATACAACCCAAAACCTGCCCAGGGCTGGCATCACCCACAGTGGCCGGGACCCTTCCACATCAATCAATCATTAATCAAGAATGTGTTCCACAGACTGCTGGCCTGGCCTACAGGCCCTTCTGATGGAAGCATTTCTCAGTTGTCAACTTGGAAGAAGTTGACAAGGGAGGGAGGGGAGAGAGAGAGGGAGAGAGAGAGAGAGAGAGAGAGAGAGAGAGAGAGAGAGAGAGAGAGAGAGAGAGAGAGAGAAGCACTAACCAGAGAGTATTTTCACCTACTGAGCCATCTATCCAGCTACCTGGACAGTTTCTGAGGTGACTAGCCCGACCTTCGGGATCCAAGGTGCTCGGTTATCAGGTGTTGGAGGAAAGCCTGGATGGAGTATTATTCAACTATTGGAAAGACCACCTGGGTTGGTGGCCACACCAGAACTTCAGTTACATGCCCAGAGCCTGCTGAGTTCCACACTGGGTGGGTGGCATTCTTTGAAACGACGGCCAAAGCCAAGGAAGATGGCTCAGTGTGGGTAAAGGTTTTTGCCGCCAAGCCCGACAACTCAAGTTCGATCTCCAGGGCCGTATGAGAGAACTGACTCGTGCAGACAAACTGTCCTCTGGCCTCCACACACGAACTCTGGTACCCACGTGTACATGAGGGCACCCACACACAGTAAATTTAAAATGTAGCAAAAGAAAAAAAACAAAAAGAGAAAAACAATAATTAGCTGATCCAGTGAGAAAACTCCAGGGGATGCCTGGGGCGGGGGAGGAGGTGGGTGTGGCGTTTAAGGGTTGGGGACTCTGGAGCCTATCTGCCTGGCTTGGCCTGCTGGACTCAAGCTTAATAGCTACTTTCTAGAGTTCTGAAACTGTACATCAGGGATTAATAACGCTGCATCTGGCATGGCGGAGCTGCGAGGGCTAGACGTGTTAGTTGGTATAAAGTGCTTAGAACAATGCCTGGCACATAGAAGCCCTCAATAATTCATCTTACATTTATCTTAAAATGACAGTGGTCTCGTCCATCATTTGACTTAGTGCAGTTAACTTTCTGGTAGATTATCGCTTACTAAAGCAGGTCAGAGAGATGAGAGATGGCCTTCGCTATGACATGCGCTTCTCCCTGGCTTCTCCTACAGTGGGCATTGCTGTGGCTCATGAAGCTTTTCTCTCCAATGCTGGTATAACTCAGGGCCCTTTTATTTTTTGTTTTTTTGTTTTCTTTACTTACGTGTGCATGTGTGCACGCGCATGCCCTGTTGAGTAGGTGCTCAAGGAGGCCAGAAAGGGACATTAGATCCCTTTATACACCTGTTATAGGCAGTTGTGAGCCACCCAAGGTGGATGCTGGAATCAAGCTCTGGTCCTTTGGGAGAGCAGCTGAAGCATCTCTCCACCCAAAGCTAAGCACGACAGCCCTCACCTCCCAGGCGCTGCTATTATAGGCATGTGTGCACTGCACCCAGCTAGGTAGCTCCACTCCCAGCCCGCCTCCTCGCTTCCATAAGGTCACCTGCCACACCACGTCTTCTGGAGGTTTGCATCGTGGACTTGGTGAGCTGCCTTTTCAAAGTCTGATCCATTCTTGCCCTGGGTTTAAAAATTTAAAAAGGATTGTTTTCCTTTTTAAACTCTTCAAAGGGAGGGTCATTTCCTTTTTCTTTTTGTAACACTGGCTATTGAACCCAGGGTCTTTCCACTTCTAGACGGGTGCTTGGCTGCTGAGCCCCCACCTCCGCGTTCCCCTTTCACCCATCTCGTGTGTTAGAGATGTTTTTACCTGCTCCGCCATTTGCCTTCTGACTTTGTTTTTGGGCTCTTTGGTCATCCAGAGCTTTAAATGTTTTATGGAGTTGCAGATATTAATTTCCCTTTATAGCTTCTGGATTTCTTCTCTTCCCCTTCTCCCCGCCCCACGCTAAGCTCTCTGTGCACTCCGGAGAGACAGCAGCTGGCAATAGATGCTGTCCTTGAACTCAGCTCTGCCTCACTGGCCCGCACCTTGGGTTTTTGTTTCTTTGTTTTTTTTTTTTCCTATCAGCACAGTATAATAAAATCTGGGGCTGAGAAATATTACAATGTCTCAAAAGAACAGGAAGAAAGGAAAACACAGAAGTGGGGGACTATCTGGAAGGCTGCAGGAGAATAGGTGGGAGCTAGTTGTTGGTGCCACTGGGCGAGAAAGCAAAGATAAGGAGGAATCCCATGACCTTGAACCAACTATCTGGAATTCCTGTTAGCTGATACTAAGTAAGGGTTTAAGAGCTGCAATGTCTTAGAAATGAATTCCATTTAATTCTCCCCCAACCCCAATTTATTCTTTATAAGCCTTATGAGTAGCTATTTTCTCTCCTATTTAAGAGGCAATCTAATAACCTACTGCCAGACTAGAAAGGAAAGGAAGATAAATAGATAGATAGATAGATAGATAGATAGATAGATAGATAGATAGATAGATAGATAAAAAGAACCTTAGCGCTAAAGTATGTCTCATGTGTGTGAATTTTAATTTATATTCCAGGCACCAGAGATCAAATACGTAATATATAACCTATATATGAAACTTATAATACTCTGGCTAGTGTTTGAGCCCATTATTTCCTTTAGTTCATTTCTTTGTAATTTTTTTTTTCTGCATTTGAGACTTGGTATCACTATATAACCCAAGCTGGTCTTGGTTCTCCTGCCTCAGCTTTCTAAGTGTTGGATATAAGTGTGTGCACCATAGCTGATTTATTTCACCGCCTTCTTTCTGCTCTCTCCCTCTCCTTTCTCTCTCTGTCTGTCTCTCTCTTTCTCTCATTTTGTGTTTTGAGACAAGCCCGAACTCACTGTGTAGTCGAGGCTGACCTTGAACTTCTGATCTTCCTCCACCCGCTGAGTGTTAAGATTACAGGCAAGCTACAGGCAAGCATAGCCACACCTGGTTTATATGGTGCTGGCGATCAAATGCAGGACTTCATGAACACTAGACATGTACACCCTGCTAGCTGAGCCAAACCACTGCTTTGGGTGGCATCTCATGAAATGTCACTCCATGGTGGCAGAATCAAAGGGCCAGCTCTCCTCAGGAGGAGCTCCACCCACCCATTAGGGCACCCCAGAGGGAGATAAACTGGTTTTCCGTGCTGACTCCTTCTGGCAGCATGCACAAGTACAAGACTTGACATCTGTCTCCCCAGTAACCCTGAAGCTGTTCCAGAGGGAGAATGGAAGAGGAGACGGTACTCGACGGTGATTGGCCAAATGCTATCATTCAACCAACAATAAAAAAATCACCGAATATAAGTAAGACTCCAAGATGCAGGCCAGCGAGAAGGCTCAGTGAGGAAAGACACCTGTTGCCAGGCCTGACAACCTAAGATTTCTCCCCAGAACACACAAAATGAAAGGAAGTTGTCACAAAAGAATGCAAGTTGTCCCCTGACCTCCACACCCATGCCATGACATAGGTTGTACACTCCCCAAAACACAATAAATAAATAAAATGTAAGAAAAAAAGAATTCAAGAAACTACCTATTGGAGTCATTTGGTGCCAGGCAAGTCTTGACTAACGCTTGGGGCTCAGGATGAGTGCGGACCCTAATGCTGTTAAACTGAATTGTAAAGACTCCACTCAGTAGACAAGAAGCCTTTGATTTTTATTACTGGTCTGTCGGCACCCCCCCCCCATTCCATGATAAAAGTCATCTCCGTGGGACAGCCTGTGTAATTTCCACTCAGGCCTCAGCCTTTTCATGTTGGTGTAGCAGCTATTCCAGTATTGGGGACTCTGACTATAGGATCCGCTCCTGGCATGGGCCGAAAGCCTGCAAGTCAGGACACGTGTCTACGATACACACCCATCACTCTCAGTGGCAATGACATGCCATGGCTTGAGTCTCTCATGTCCTCCAGAGGTCCTGTGGTGACAACTTGGTCCCTAGCTGGGGTTGATGTTGAGAAGGGATTAGCTAGGAAGTGATTCTATGTTACTATATAGCCAGGGCTCCAACTTCCTCAGGGAATTAATCTATCAATCGGCAAGTGCACAGCTGAATAGACTATTGGAGAGGGGGCCTAGTTGGGGAACCAGGGCACCGTGAGGTGTCTCTGAGGGGTACATCTTCTCCCTTGGGCCTCTTGTCTTCCTGCTTCCTGGCTAACATGAGATGCACAGTCTTGCTCCACCTTGAGCTCCTACCAGAATGTTCTGTCTCACTTTCCTCCCCACAGCAGTCCAAAACTATGAGCCAAAATAAATCTTTTAAATTGTTTCTCTTAGATATTTTGTAACAACAACAAAACCAATTGGCTTAGAAACTGTGTTTGCAACTGCCATTGAAAACAGCATCTACATGACTTCTGGCCCGAGCTGCGCCCGAAGGCCATGTCTGAGTCCGTGGTCCTGCTGCAGCTGGGGTCTGTGTTGATCTTCATGGCCTATGTTACCACAAGGGACCATAGGAATCCAGCATGTTGAAAAACGAGGGTCATGCTGAGCTAGCACCATCCTTTGGTAGCCCCGGTGGCTCTACCCTCACAGGCCATTGCAGTAGAAGAGCTGGCCCCACCTCTTACCACAGGCACGGGAGAGCTGGTCAGATGGCATAGGTGTAGAAGACCTGGCTCAGACCCTTGCCTGAGAGGGGGGCTGTTCTGGCGGCTAGAACTGACCAAATCAGCTACCACCCAGACCCACATCCAGGGCTTTGAGCTGGCCCACCCCAATGACCTGCTGGAGCGTGTGAAAGGACCAGACCTGTGGAACCATCGTGCCAGGATCTTCTTGACTCAGGACAACAGCAGGATATCCGGGAGGAGTTTCGGCGAGGGTCCACTATTGATGTACCAGAAGCCAGAGGCCTTGAACCGGACCAACGGCTCATTGCAATGAACATTTCCAAGTAAAGCTGAGTGGACAAAAGGGTCTACTGTGTGACACACTGCAGCTCCCAGTGCCGCTAAGATGAATGAAGAGGTGTTGCAGAGGCAGGAAAGATGGAGGACCAAAGTGTTTTTCTGTTTTGTTTTCAATTAATTTTTTTTTTAATTTTCTTTTGGTGGGAACGCTATGGAGGTGAGGAGCAGCTATGAATGGACTGGGAAATAGCAGGATTGGGGTACATGATATGAAACTCCCAAAGAATCAATTAAAAAAGTATATCTAAAAAAGGAAAAAAATAGCACCTACAAGTACCTGCATTGTCCAGGTGCTCTGCATAGATGAATCCTTCCCTGGCCATTTATGGTTTGAATGCGGAATATCCCTCACAGGCTCTGGAGTTAGAACAATTGGCTCCCAGTCGGTGGAGATGTTTGGTGAAAATTTAGGGGAGGGGCCTAGCTGGAGGTAGTGGTTTGATGGAGAGGAGGTGGCAACACTGAAGTCAATAGCTTGTCCTGCTCTGCTGATCCACGGAGATATGGTACCAACAACCTCCCCAAAGCGTGTAAACACCCCATCTTCTCCATGTACCCTCAGCATTGGCTGTCTTCATATTAGCTAGATTTCGAGCCATGCCTATGTGTCATCTCCTCAGGAAAATATAACACAGCAAAATCAAATTTAAAATTTAATGAAGGGGCTGGAGAGATGGCTCACGGGTGAAGAATGCTTGTTACGTTTTCAGGGGACTTGAATTCAGTCCCCAGCTCACAGCCATTTACAGCTCCAGTTCCAGAGGACCTGATGCGCTCTTCTGGTCTCCAAGCAAACGTACACTCACCTGCACATACCCACACACAGAACAACACATAACCAAAGTTTTTTTTAAAAAATTTAATTTAAAAAAGTCTACTTGAATAAATATGGAGCGTGCAATTGTTAAGAATGATGTCTTCCCTGGGTGCTGGCTTCCTGCTATTTACTAAGTAAAGGTATGGAAATCAACAAGATTCTTTTCAACTTGGTTGCTGGGAAGCACAGAACTACACTGGGCCCTTAGCCCTCTGTCTGAGTAGCTTTCTAGGAAACCCTCCCACAGACCCAACCCATACTTAGATTTGCTAAAACCCTTAATGTTTTGTGAGGCTTGCTGCTCTTCTAGAGGACCTAGGTGTGGCTCCCAGTGCCCACATTGGGTGGCTCACGGCCACCTGTATCTTCAGTTCCAGGGGATATATCTGGACTCTGGTACCTAAACTCACTGTGTGAATGCTCATATACAGACATACACACATGTATGAAGCATTTATATAAACTGTTCCATTATCAATAAAATTTGATTTAATATCAGGGTTAAAACATGATAAATCCAAGAATTGGCAGAGGAGCAACCAGCAGCCCTTCTCTCTACACTTCCCAGCTTGAAAAGTGAGCACAAATCTCCAAATCCCTCCTCCCCTTTCTTTCCTATGCATCTTCTCTCCATATTCCTGGCTTCTCTATGGCTACTTCCAGCCAGGTAGTCACCGACTCCGCCACAGTGCAATCAAATATCCTGAAACATGAGTACATAATTTAAAAGTTAAAACAAATCTTCAAAAAGTAATATATTTGGAAGTATCTACTGTAATACTGTTTTTACTTGTAGGTAGACTTTGATTCAGTAGTTATTCCTCTAGCAATTTGTCCTCCAGAAATACCTGAACAGTACAAAACATTGATAGTCCAATATAAACAACAAATAAGAAATTATAGCTAAACCCAATGTCCATCAACAGGGTGTGTAAGTGCTGTTGTTGGAGACAGGGTGATATACCCCTGGATGGCCTTCCTCTTCATTCTCCTTCCTGTCTTGTTCCTAGGTGCTGGGGTTAATGTGTGCTCCACCACACCTCAATTTTTCAGTATTGGGGAGCAAACCCAGGTCTTCATGGGTGCTAAGCGAGTACTCCATCCCTGAGCCACATTTCCGCCCCATTAAGTACATTTTGCTAAAATATTCAGTAACTAAGGAGAGAATAGAACTCCACACTTTCTTCCCCTGCTTTCTGTTGCCATGACAAATACCCAAACTGGGTAATCTGTGAAGGGTAGAGATGCATTTGGCTCAACATTCTGAGGACGGCGCAATCCAAGACATCTTCTCGGCATTTGGGGAGCTTGTCTTGCAAAGTTATAGCCACCGAGGAAGGCCCACAGGGTATGGTGAGCCAGGTTTCTCTTCCCTTTTTTACAAAGTTAGCATAGAGTCCCACCCTTCCTTCTGACCTCATCTGATCCCAATTAATTCTTTCAATCCATTAACATATGGAACTAAATTTCCAACACAGGAATTTTCTGTGGGCCATATTCACAACATAGGGAACTAGCTATATTTACTGACAAAATAAGGAGGGGCCACTCTCAAGCTCTTTCTCCCTCAGGACCTTTTGTTTTGTTTTGTGTATGTATCTACATATTTCACATTTATTTATTTACTTATTGATTGTGTGTGTGTGTGTGCGTGCGTGTGTGTGTACATATGCCACAGAGTGCATATGGGGGTCAGAGATCAGTTTTCTCCTTCTACTATGCGAGTTCCCAGGATGGAACTCAGGTCATCAGGTTTATCAGGTAGTGCCTTTATCCACTAATCTGTCTCACTGCTCCCGTCAGGACCTTTTCACACTCCTTTTTAAAGCAATAGCAATAAAAATTATTATTTATTATTATATAAGCCATGAATTCATTCCAGTTTGTGCTGTCTGTATACTTCTTGATACGGTCCATCCATTGGGGCGTGGTACACCTATCAGGAGCCACACCCTTAAAGAAAACTGACTCCCTGGAAGCCGTGAACTGTCCAGAGAGCCGCATTTGAGGTGGGGCCTTTTTAAACGTTCCTGGTACTCACTAAAGATCTCCAGTGTGCTCTCTCTGGGAAGACTTTGTCTATCAGCACTTACAATTTCAGAATGAAAGCCAAGATGTTTTCAAGATGTGTATTTACCCAGTTATTAAAATAACTAATATATTCTTTACATCTCAACCGAAATCACATCTTTTTAAATTAAAGTTAACATAACTTAGTGAGAAGATTGTCACCATGTCACACTTTTGCAAATGTGTTTTAATCGGTGGCTTCCCAGAAGGTAACTGGATTCTCCAGTCTGCTTTGCTCCAGTCTGCTGCCATGTGCTGCTTCGGTTGAAGTAAAGGCAGAAAGTCTGGCTTCACACAGATCCGCAGTCAGAAAGGGGAGTTATTTTTATATTCTCTTCAGAGTGTTGTGGACACTTCCCGGATTGTTTACCTCACTTGACAAGGGTAGTTTCTCCAAGGTCAGAGACAATGTGGGTTCTCAGCTGTATCCAGGAACCCTTCGTGCAGTTTTATTAAAATCCGATGGTTTATCTCCTGCTTTGAAGGAATCTTTCATACACACATGATTTTGTAATCTATGCATTGAACACTGAGTTATGCAGAAGTAATACTAACATGTTGTTAGTAATATTTAAAAACACAGCACTGGAGGCCTGGAGGAATGGCTTAGCCGGTAAAGACTAGGCTCACAACCAAAAATGTAAGAGTTCGGTTCCCAGCACCCACGGCTGTCCCTCCAGGTATAAAAAACAAAAACAAACAAACGAACAAAACACAGCACTGGGAAGATGCTTGGGGTGTCAAGGACCTCAGCTCTGCCCTCAGTGCTCATGAGAAAGCGCTTTTTATATGTGAGTGTTTTTTTTTTTAAAGTCAAATGGTAGGGGATAGAGAGATGGCTCGGCAGTTAACAGCACTGGCCGTTCTTCCAGAGGCCCAGGTTCTGTTCCCTGCACTCCCATGTGGCTCACAATTTTGTAATTCATCCCAGGAGCTCCGACATCCTCTTCTGACCACCAAGGGCAGACAAAACACTCACACACATAAGATAAAATCATGAATCTAAAGAAGAAAACCCTTCGTATGGTCCTCATATCCAAGCACTGGGGTGGCAGAGACAGAGACAGTAGGATCCCTGGAGTTCGCAGGAGAGTGATCTCCAGGTTCACTAATAGCCCTTGTTCTAAAAAAAAAAATTAAGGTGGACAGTGACTGAGTAACACCCAGTGTTGACCTCTGGCCTACACACATGTGCACATGCACACACCAACTCTACACACACACACACACACAGAGGCACACACACACAGAGGCACACACACAATCACATTTGTTAATACATTCCTAATCTCACTGTTTCTGTGAGCTGGAAGCGATCCTGCTCCACTGGCTAATTAAAGCTTTGAAATTCTAATTTTTTTTTTGCTTGCAAGATTGGATTTCATCATTAGTAATAAGCATTGCAGTGATAAGCTCATGTTATATGTATTTTATTCTGTTTTTTTTTGAGACAGCGTCTCATGTAGCGCAGGCTGACCTCAAACTTCATATATAGTGCCTGGAGGACGACCTTGCTCTAGTGATCCTCCTGCCTCTACCTCCAGCCTAGGAACACAGGCCTTTGCCGCCGTGCCATGTTGATGCGAGGCTGGGGATGACACCCAAGGTTTCTCCCCTGTGCTGCCAGGCCAGCACAGGATACCAGCTGAGCTATATCCCCAGCAATGCGCCTTCCTTCCTTCCTCCCTTCCTTCCTCCCTTCCTTCCTTCCTTCCTTCCTTCCTCCCTCCCTCCCTCCCTTCCTTCCTTCCTTCCTTTCTTTTTTTCTTCTTTCGTTCTTTTTTTTTTGAGAAAAAAGAATGTTCAAATCTGTGAAGTCATAGTATATCATCAGTAGTTACTCCAAATAAAATATGATGCTCAGTTCGCAGTGGGTTACGCAAAGGCCTCCTCTGAGGATCGTGTGTCCTGGGATATGGCAGGAGGCCTTTGGTGCCCTGCTCATGGCAGTGAATGCAGCACATTGTTGCAGGAATAGGGATGGATGCTAGGGCTCTGGGCATGTTAGACAGTTCTCTACCCACAGCTACACCCCTGCCCGGGCACAGAATCCTAAACACAGATACCCCAGAGTTGGCATTTAATAAAACTAATCATCTACACAACTTTTTAAGGCCTTGTTGCGCTCTCTCTCTCTCTCTCTCTCTCTCTCTCTCTCTCTCTCTCTCTCTCTTTCTTTTTGACACAGGATTTTGATATGTTGCCCAACCAGCTCTCAAACTCTCTATCCTCTTGCCTCAGCCTCTTGAGTGCTGGGATTACAGGTCTGTACCCCAACACCCAGCAAAGGGCTTTCTGCAGGAACCTGGCATTTCTGCTACTGGGCAGTGAGATGGCACAATGCTTACTGGGATAGCTGGTACCGTTGTATGGATCTGAGGCACTCCCAGTGAGTAATACCTTTAATAGCAGTATGAACATCAGTGTGTGTGTGTGTGGCAGGGGGAGGGGGGACAATATCTTTGTGTTATTTGTAAAATATCCTGCCGGGCAGTGGTTGGTGGCACATGCCTTCAAAGCACTCGGGAGGCAGAGGCAGGAGGATCTCTATGAGTTCGAGGCCAGCCAGGTCTACAGAGTTCCAGGATAGCTGCAAATATACAGAGAAACCCTGTCTCAAAAATACAAAAAAACAAACAAACAAAAACTAAAACGAAATCCCAAAACACAAACAAACAAAAAGTAGCCTCATGGACCCTTTGCACTTGGCAGGTAGAAGCAGGGGTTTCAGGAGATCAAGATCACCCGTAGCCGCATGGCAATTTAAGGACAGCCTGGGCTATGTGAGACCCTGTCTCAAAAATTAAATAAATAATTGAAAAATTATTATGCACATCCAGATGCTGAGGGTGGCGGCAGTAGAGGAGACCAGGTATCAACTCCATATCATGTCCTTTGCTGTTTCGTGAATCCTCTACAACAGTGTGGATTTCTTAAGTAATTAAAAACACTAAAGAAAAAAAAGGTTAAATTAAATTTAAAAGATAAACAACAATTCCAATATACTCAGAGAACGTAACATGCCCCGTAGAACTAATTTTATCTTGAAAATATGAAGAGATTAGATACATAAAACAGGGAACTTAAATTATTAAAACAAAATAAAACAAAAGCCTTCGCCAAGGAGGAATCGCTCTTCTCCCGCTGGGCTCCAGGAAGGAAGCTGTGCTGAACCAAGACAAGGCATCTCCAGCCCCAGGTGGCCAAAATGAACGACCTGACTGACATCCCGGGCAGTGTGAAGACAAATCTAAAACACATTCTCTCTAGAGGGCAACGGGATTAGATGCATAGAGGGATTTGACACTTTCGAATTCCCATGGCTCCCTGAGCAGAGGAGAATCCAGGTCAGGCAGGACCCGTGAACCATAGATTAATATGAAGCTTCCCATCGGTGCTTGCAGCCTCCCAGCTCAACAGTCTCCTCCCACTAGCTAAGCCCAGTCACCTCTGGCTTTTATGTAATCTACTACCCTTCTGATCTTTTCCTCTCTGCCTCCTCCCCAAACCTCCTTGGCTTGAAGCCCCTGATGTCAGTCATCTACACCCTAGTAATACATTCTGCCAGCACGCTTCTTGCCTGTTGCATTGGCTTAGGAAAGAAGGCTGCGTCCAAAAAAAGCAACTGAGGTGTCACTGAGTAGTAACTGGTGGAAAGGGCCATGATGTGGAGGGAGGCTCTTCCCTGGACTTCTTCGAAGCTGTCCCTCTGTGTGTGTGTGACATTAAAGAAATCAGTGTCCCAGGATTCTGTAATCAGTTGGTCTAGTGACTTTAAGGTGACCCTTCATCCTTGGAATTGTGTGACTGAGTTCCTGAGATTCGAGGCAGTGTAACTGGGTGTATGTACACGGCTTGAGAACCGGCCTCGTGTTTTGCAGCTTCTAAATCAGGAGAAGATGGAAGGGAAGTGTCCCACAAGCTCCTGCACTCTGCCCCTCCCCCTCTTCCTCCTGACCCATGTCTCCAGAGAGAAGATCAAACAAAGAGGTTGTCCAGGGTGGTGGAATGTGATGTTTGGTTAAAGTCCCAGTCTGGCTGTGATTATAGTCACAGTGGCTGGGGAGACGCCCCGGGGAATGCAGTGGGAGGGTTTCCAACCCCTGAGAACATGTGCTTAGGCACACACACCCCCACGCCCATATGTGCACACAGGAGCTGCTGAAGCCAGCCCTCAGGCCCCACCCCGACCCAAGGGATACCCACACCAAATGACTGAGGGAGGGAGGGATGTGTGCTTTCTCCTAGGAAGACGGAAAACCTAACGACAGTAAGAGCCGACAGCACTTGCTTCCACATCTGTCTTCCAGCAGCTGTGAGCTTCTCAGGGCCAGGGTCAAAGACAGATCCTCAATTTCTCTCTCTCTCTCTCTCTCTCTCTCTCTCTCTCTCTCTCTCTCTCTCTCTCTCTCTTGATACAGGGCTTCTCTGTGTAACAGCCCTAGCTGTCCTGGAACTAGCTGGAGACCAGGCTGGCCTCAAACTCACAGAGATCTGCCTGCCTCTGCCTTCTGAGTGCTGCAATTGAAGGCGTGCCTGGCTTTCCCCCTAATGTGTGCATCATGCCTAGGCAAAATCGATACCTCCTAGAGCTTTATTGCATCTGCAAATGGATGGCGAAAGGAATAAATGAGCCGGGCAGACCTTTAATTCCAGCACTCAGGAGGCAGAGGCAGGTGGACATCCACGAGTTGAGGGCCATCTAGGACTAAGAGCCTGTCTCTAATTAATTAATTGAAAATGTGACAATCAACACATCAACTTGCCACTCATGTTTGAAGATTTTTTTTTTCCTTTTCCATTTTCATGGCGGGTGTGTGTGTGTGTGTCCTGCATCCCCTATGAGACTGACTCTCTGAGAGGCAGGGTGCTCAGTGTCCCTGCAGTCCGTAATCTTCTTCCCTTCTGAGAAGCATATGTTCAAAAGGAAGTTAAACAACAAACAAAAATAAAGAAGCTGCTCCAGCCCCTCCCTGTAGAGGCAACGGGATCCTCAGCTCTGTGCCCAGAGGCCTCTTCCCTGCCCCATCCCACAGGCCTGTCCCAGGCTCCAGAACAGAGCATCTGGTGCCTAGCAACAAGGAGGCATCTGGTCCACAGTTCTGCACGTAGACAGTCTTATCAGCTTCGGGCGGCACAGGATGTCCCAGGAAGGCTAGAGACAGGCAGTGATACTCTTGCCACCGAAGGGACCTCAGCAGGAACAGTCACCAGCAGACTTCAACCCAGGCGTCAAGGAAGGGTTCTGAGTGATCTTAGCCTGTGCCGTCCTGTTCTAGGATGTTAGCAGAGAGTCAAGCGAGCCTGTGAGTCTACACTTGGGATGAGGAGGTGGTCCTGAGAGCCAGCGGTTGAGCCGGGGCTGTGGCCAGGGCCAAGATGCCAGGCCCATTTGCAGCCTCCTGCCCTCCCTCAGCTTCTCTGTAACATCCCACAGAATACTTGGTCAAAGTAGGAGGTGGGGCAGCTGCTGTTCCTCTTTGTAAAGATACTGGGAACACAGATGATTTAGGACCCAGAGTCTGCACTTAAATGACTTCCTCCCCATCTGCCATGTCCTTCATCTGTCCTTCACTCTGTGCTGAGAAGAGCAGAGCCAGTTTCCAATCTGATCTCCTTCCTTCCTTCCTTCCTTCCTTCCTTCCTTCCTTCCTTCCTTCCTTTCTTCCTTCCTTTCTTCCTTCCTTCCTTCCTTTCTTCCTTCCTTCTCTCCCTCCCTCCTTCTCTCTCTCTGTCCATCCCTTCCTCCCTCTCTCCCTTCCTCTGTTCCTCCCTCCTTTCCTCTTTCCAAGCCTTCCCTCCCTCCATTCCCCCTCCTTTCCTCTCTCCAATCCCTCATTCCCTCCCTCCCTCCGTTCCTCTCTCCTTTCCTCCCTCCCTCTTTTCCTCTCTGTCTCTCCCTCTCTCCCTTCCTTGCTGTGTTTTTAGATGGGGTCTCAGGTATCTCACCTGCCTTCAAACTCCAAGGATGACATTGAACTTTTGATCCTCTTGTCTCCACCTCCCAAGTGCTAACTAAGAAGATCACAGACTGTATCACCTCGTTCAATTTATGCGGTGCTGGAGATAGAACCCACAGCTTTGTGTGTGCCAGGTAAGCCTTCTACCAACTGAGCCACAACCCTAGTCCTAGCTCTGCTCTTGTGTTGGCCACTCAACTGTGACAAAAGACCCGAGAGCAATGAGCGGCAAGACCTGGGCTCACAGTTTCAGAGATCAAACTCAGCTGTCGAGGACTGTCCTGTTAGTGAGGTAGAACACCATGGTAGGAGGAAGGAGGGGCAGAGCAGCTCACTTCCTGGCCACCAAGGAGGCACAGACACAGAGAGGACAGAAGTGGGGGACAATTTAGAGTCTTCAAAGCACACTAACAGTGACCTAGCCAGTTTCCACCTCTTATAGACCATTTAGCTATGAATTAATCAGTGAACCGTTGATGAGGATGGAGTCCACCTGATCCATTCACCTCTCAGTAACCTGAGTGTTAACACAGGAGCTTCCAGGTGACAGACTCAGACAGTCCTCAGAGCCCATGATTTAACCCTCACCACAGCGTTATGGATTGGGTCAGGGGTGGGGGTGTCTTTAGACCCCTCCTCCTCCCTGCTTTTCCCCAGAGTCTCAGCCCCAGGTAGTCAAAAGCACTCTTGATGGACAAAACAGACAATAGACAGACTCAAGCTGACAAAGGGGATCCCCAATCAGGTCAGGAGGTGAGTCAAAGCACTAAGAAGACTACATACGAGTTCTAGGTTGATCAGAGAAAAGAGAGACATCTCAAAAACAAAATGGCCGGGGGGTGGTGGTGCACGCCTTTAATCCTAGCTCTCGGGAGGCAGAGGCAGGCAGATCTCTGGGAGTTCGAGGGCAGCCTGGTCTACAAGAGCTAGTTCCAGGACAGGCTCCAAAGCTACAGAGAAACCCTGTCTCGAAAAACCAAAAAAAAAAAAAAAAAAAAGGACAACCAAGCCGACTACAACAGCAAAGGAGTGGAAGATGGGTTCCTAAGAACCCAAGATAAATGGCCTGATGAGCTGGTCGTGTTGTGGCACTTCTTATCCACGGGCTCCAATCTTCTTGTCTCGATGTGGCAGCTATCACAATTGTCTACTTGATGAGATCAAGCATCACCTGGGAGACTGGCTCTGAGGGAAACCACGCCTGGCCGGACTCACTTCCTGCTTAACATTTATCATTTTACATGTATGAGGCTTTCGTCTGCAGTTGTTTAAGTGTACTGTGTACATGCCTAGGGCCCAAGGAGGCCGGAAAACGGCGCCAGATCCTCTGGAACTAGAGATAGAGATGGTTGTGAGCCACCATGTGGGTGCGGGGAACAAAATCTAGGTACTCTGTAAATGCAGAAAGTGCTTTTAACCAGAATCATCTCTTGAGACTCGTGAAGGCCCATCCTCACCACCTAGCAACCCACTTAGCAATTCATCTCATTGGGGTAAGGATTTCAAAGCAAGAATTTGTAGACAGGCCAACACTAGGGTCATATCATGGAATTGTAATAGCATCCTTGCCTTGATATTTGAGTAATTATTTTTTTTTTCTCCTGTTGGTGTGTTTGAGGCAGATCCTTGCTACATAACCCCAGCTGGCCTCGAACTCAGCAATCCTCCTGTCTCAGCTTCCCAAGTACTTGAATTGCAGGTATGAGCCATGGCGCCCACTGGGATTGCAACCATTAAGCCTTACCATGCTTAGGTCATAAGAATCCTTTTCCTTAGATTCTCTAGCATGCCAAAACAGAGATTAAGGCTGTCTTTTTAAACATTTTAAAATTATTTATGGGGGGAGGTCAGGCATGTCACGGCATGCGGAGATCAGTGAACACTTTGCAATAGCTTCTTCCTTCCTCCATGAGGGTTCTGAGGCTTGAACTCAGATCAGGCTTAGCAGCAGCCCCCTCTGCCTGCCAAGCCATCCCACTGGCCTGGAAATTAGGCCTTTTTTTTTTACTGATTTCCTCTTCCGCCATCCTGAGACCACAACGTTGGTTTTAAGCTTCCTGTATCTACTTACAGCACCAGGGGGCTGCTTCCGTGGTGAGAGAGTTTTATAAAGACGAGGTTGACTGTGGTAAAATAGCAACAGTTAGAATCCGTGCAAGGACAGGAAGGGCTCATGCTAACCCAGCCCTAAGAGGAACCTAGGTTTGGGCAGCTGTGAAATACTGGATCCTAACATCCTTACTTGAAGCAGCTTCCAACGCCAGGTTCTGTGTTCTTCTACATTTCCATCAGACTCCTTTCCAGGTGCAAAGAGAAATCCATCCTGCCCAGAGGTCTAAACAGGGGTGCAGGGTCAGTGCTCTGCCAGTTGGGGATTTCTTAAGACTATGCTGTGTTCTCTTGAAAATTTCTGCAGGTTCTTATATTTGATTCCAAAATATAGACACATTTAATTTTAAATGGAAAAAGTAAACCAAAATCACCATGTCTCCTCAGTTGCCGCAAAATCTTCAAGCCACCTCTAGGAGGTGTGGTGTGTTCCGCCGTGGCTTCCCCTCTGCCTGGGCTCTGCCTTTCTTCCCCTTCCAAGGCTGCATGCATCCCAGGTTGCCAGCGACAGGGTTTGAATCTCCCCCAACCCCTTACACTGGCTGCCCACTACACAGACACAGCATTAGCAGCATGAATAACAAGCCACCAGGGTTAGCTGTCCCCCAACACACACACACACATACACACACACACACACACACACACACACACACACACACACACACACCACATGTGCCCTCATACTCTGCCAAAAGTCCAAGCTATTTGGGGGCACTTCAATGATCTGAATGACGTGGGTGTTGTATTAGTCAGGATGTTGGGTGGCAAACAAGAAAAGCGGGTTCCGGTAACTTTTTCAGAATGAACTTGAGGCGGCTTCCTTCAGTTGTCACCTTGACAGGAGTTAGAATCACACTGGAGGCAAATCTGGGTATCTGTGAGGGATATTTTAGACGAGGTTCATTGAGATGGGCGGCACTCCTCCATGAGTTGGGGTCAAAAGGGGAAAGCTAAGAACCAGCATTCATCCACTTCCTCACTGTGGCTGTCCCACCTCTGACAGCCTGTGCCACCATGAGAAGAACCACAATAAGCCTGTCCTTCATTCTGTCGTTTTTGTCTTGCATCTTGTCATAGCAACAAGGAAATACCTGATACAGTACCAGGCTGGAACATGCGAGCAAGGAGAGTTCAGCCAAAGGCAGGTGCTGACCCAGGGACCTCTCTCTAAGATGTCCCATTGGCCAGGTAGAGTCTCTGGGGTTCCACAGAACCCTAGAGAGGCCAGGGGTGTAGCTCAGAAATAGAGCATGGGCTTGGCATGCAAGAGCCCTGGATTCAACACCTCTCAAAGCGAAGGTGAAGAGGAAGGGCAAACATTCAGGAAAACAACCCCCCTACCCCCAGCACAGCACAGAAGCAGAATCCACAAGGCATGATATCAGCAAACACTAGTAACATAGGACGGAATAGAGACTGTAAATACCTGGTGTGGTGGCTTGTGTTTGTCAGCCCAGCACTTGGGAAACTGAGGTAGGACGACTGCCATGAACTGAAGGCCAGCTGGGTTACAAAGGGGGCTTCAAAGGCCTCCCTGATTAAGAGCACCCAGTGCCTCGCAGAGGACCTAGGTTCAGTTCCCAGAACCCACAAGGCAGCTCACAACCCTCTGGAACTCTAGTTCCGAGGGATCTATCACCCACTTCTGGTACACATATAGTACATACACATACATGTAGGCAAAACACTTGTACACATAAAATAAAAATAAATATTTTTTAAAAATAAAATGCATCTGAAAGCTACCAAAGAGAAAAAGGAAAGAAAGAGCACCTACTGCTCTTGTCGGAGATTCAAGTTCAGTTCCCAGCAGCCATGTCTGGCACTTCACAACTGCCAGTGACTTCAACGCCAGAGGACTGGCAGGCTTCTGGTTTCACAGTCTATGATCAAGTATACAATTCCCTCACCCCAACTTACACATGACTTAAATAAAACAAATCTTAAGGTGTGGTGTGGTAGTATATGAACAGGTGAATCTCTGTAAGTCACAGTTCTCAACCTGTGGGTTGAGATCCCCAACAGGGACCTAATATCAGATATTTACATTATGATTCATAACAGTAACAAAATTATAGTAGTGAAGTACCAGAGAAATAATTTTATGATGGTGGAGGGGGGAGGCACCACAACACAAGGAACTGTATTAAAGGATCACAGCATTAGGAAAGTTGAGAACCACTTCTAAGTTCGTAGTCAGCCTGGTCTATGTAGCATGTTGCAGGCCATATTATTTCAATAAATAAGTAAACATAAAATAGGGGCTGGAGGGAGACTCAGAGGTTAAGAGCACTGACTGTTCTTCCAGAGAACGTGGGTTCAATTTCCAGCACCCACATGGCAGCTCACAACTGTCTGTAACTCTAGGATTCAACACCCTCACAGACATACATGCAGACAAAACACCAATAAAATAAAAATAAATACATTTTAAAAAACATAAAATAAACGTTATAAAAAAATACCCTACCACAAATACCTGATTTAAAACCAGCTTTTCCATCACACTTGAGTTTTCAGCAAAAGGAGAAAATTCCAACTACTGTTCCAGCCCTAAGGCCGAGCCCAGAAGGAGCAGGTGCCGTGTGAGGTTTGTGTTTGCTACAGGCGGCTAGCTCCGGGCAAGTGAGGAGCTGGTGACACCAGGGGATGCGAAAGGAACATTGCTCCATCCAGAGTGTACACATCTCATCAAAGCCTCACAGGAACCAAATGAGATACAATGTGTTCAGAATTCAGTAATAGGAACCAAGTGGGGTGGTACATGGCCTTAATCCGGCACTCAGGAGGCAGAGGCAGGGAAATTCAAGGCCAGCATGGGCTACATAGTATTCCTCTGGAGCTAACTTAAAAAGCAAATCAAAACAAAACAAAAAACCAGTATCTCTCCCTGGGACCTGGGTCTTGCCGCGTAGGCTAGGCTGGCTGGCCAAACAACCACAGGGACTTTCTGTCCATGGCTCCTCAGGATTACAAGTGTATACCACATGCCTGGCATTTTTACATGGGTCCTGTGGGTGGAATTCAGGTTCTCATCTTTGTGTGTCAAACACTCTGCACACTGAGCTATTTGTCCAGCTCCATACCTGGTCTTTTTTATAGGACTATTCCTGTGTTCAGATGTGCTGAGATACGTAGTTACTTGCAGTGGTGTTACAACTGCATATGGATTCAGTGCAGGGACATGCTGCCCTGGCTCACATTCACCCAACTAAAATCACCTTAGGGAAACCGCTGAAAACAAACTGTCATTAAGTGACTGTTGTATGACAGTAACAGTAGCTGTGGTTTGTGCAATGAAAGTTTTCCAAAGCTTCTAACACTGACCCATGAGTCTTGTTTAGGGTTTCTATTGCTGTGAACCTAACACTGTGACCAAAAGCAAGATGGGGGGGGGGGTGAAGGGTTTATCTTGCTTACTCTTTCCATCACTGTTCATCACTGAAGGAAGCAAGGACAGAAACTCACACGGGGCTGGGACCTGGAGGCACATTGAGGATGCTGCTTACTGGCTTGTTCCACATGACTTGCTTAGCCTGCCATTTTATAGAACACCAGCCCCGGAATGGCCCCACCCACAATGGGCTGGGTCCTCTGCCATCAATCACTATTAAGAAAATGGTCTACAGGCTGGCCCACAGCTTAATCTTACGGAGACATTTTCTCAATCGAGGTTTCCTGCGATGACTATAGTTTGCGTCAAGTTGACATAAATCTAGCCCGGACTCCATGTCTGAGCCATAAATATAGCAATTTCATACCGTTTAATCTGATAAGAGCAATTAGAGAGGATGAAATATGGCTCAGCGGTTAAGAACACTGTAGTCCTTGCAAAGCCTGGGGCTCCATTCCCAGCATCCACACAACAGCTTGCAACCATCAATTAGCCCAGTTCCAGGGATCTGACACCCTCTTCTGCTTTCTAGGGCACCAGACCTGTATATAGGGCACAGACGCACATGCAGGCAAAATGCCTGTATACATAAAATAAAATTAAAAAAAAAACAAATACTTGTGTTTTTTAGGTTTTTTGTTTGTTTGTTTGATTGGTTGATTGGTTTTTCGAGACAAGGTTTTTCTGTGTAACAGCCCTGGTTGTCCTAGAACTCACTCTGTAGACCAAGTTGGCCTCAAACTCACAGAGATCGGCTTGCTTCTGCCTCCCAAGTGCTGGGATTAAAGGCATGCGCCACCACCATGCTTCTTTTTAATAAGTTACAGTAAGCCACCCAAGAAAAAAATAATGCAGATTTTTAAAAAAAACAACCAATGAAGTTCCAGGGAAGCTATTATTGACTTTTAAATGTTTTCTTGAAATCCAAGTATCTTTAAGTGTTGTGTGACCTTTGCACCTCTGCTTTACCAACTCTGGCCTCAGTTTCCTGAGATGTGGAGGTGGAGATGAGGAAGGGGAAATGGAATTCTCTCTTGAGACAGCTGGTTCACAAACTCCTGCATGTCAGAGGCCGGCTCCATGCTCAACCAGAGTGATGTCTTTCCCCCTAAGTTTCAGAGCAAACCCTTCCTGGCTTTGTTAATAAGTATGGTGGACTTTTAACCTGGTGTCTGGCCTTAGCAGACTGCTCTTGCCCCAGATGAACCACAGAGTGGGAAAATCCCTGTGTCCCGCCAGAGACCCCTTAACAGCTTGCCTGTTGCCGAGACTCTTCCACATTCTCAGCCCACCTACCCGATTCTTAGAAGCCCCTCGGAGTTGATGTGCTGATTAAATGTTATCTTTCCCATCGCGCACTTGGTTCTCCTGTTTGCAGGCTGCTCTTACGAGTTCTTTTTGTGACTGCGCCCCGGCTCCCAGCTATGAGTTCTTCCTGCTCATGCTCTGCTTAGATTAGCTAAAGACTTTGGCATTTAGAGCCGAACCTCAGCGCTTATCTCGGGCAACTGCAGGACAGCCTGGGCTGTTATTCTAAAGCAGCACTCCTCTGCCAACGCTGGGGATTTGTCTTGTAATGGAAGCCGGGGTGGATGTGGGATATTATACAGGCTCTTGATACATCTGTAATTCTATATAGTTTTATAATTATTTGGCTCGGAGTCCACAGCACTGTGGGTCTCTTGCATGTCAATCTAGCCGGAAGGTGAGGCAGCCAGCTCTAGCCAGTCAGTCTGCTTTCTGGCTCCTCTTTAGCCGGCCTGTCTTCCTCCTTCCTTCCTCCCTCCTTCCTGCCTGTTTGCCTTTCTTCTTTCCTCCTCCCTTTCTTCTTCATTTCTTTGCCCTTTCTCTCTCATCTCCTTCCTCGTCCTGGGGAGTAAACCCACAGCCTCTCACAATCTGAGTACACCCTTAGCCCTGTCCTCTTCAGATGACCCCACCCTGCCTCCGCTGAGACAGCCACCCGGGACACCTTATGGAGCTGTCTCGTGCGCCCCTTTCTTGTTACCTAGAAATACCTTCTGAAGATTGGGTGATGGTCCCAGAACACAAGCTGAGGACAGGATAAAGAAGAAAGGCAAGAGGCTGGCTGTCCTTCCTGGTGGAGAGGAGGCGAGACTTCCTAGGACTTCCTGTGTTACCCCAAGAAAGGCCGGCATGGGACCTGAGAAAGGTGGCATCATGGGATCTTGTGTGCTTTCAGACAATAACACTGTTGCCTAGCAGGAGCCCTCTAGAGTCACACCCCAGACTCCACATTACAAATGTGTGTGTACGTATACACACATGCATGTGGAGATCAGAGTATACTTTTATGAGACACAGTCTCTTACTGGTCCAGAGTAACTGGAGTTACAGAAGGTTGTGAGCTGCCATGTAGGTGCTAGGAATCTAACACAGGTCCTGGAAGAGCAGCAAGTGTTCTCAACGGCTGAGTCATCTCAGAATCTTTGGGAAATCCCATTTCCTTTAGAATCTGCATCAAATCATGGCCACTGTCAAATGTGTTTGTGAGCAATCTTGGAATAAACTCCTGAGAGTGTGTGTGTGGGGGGGGGCGGGTTAGGACTGGGTCAGATGGGAAGGAAAGAGCATATCTTGTCTTTCACTGTGGTGGCATCTGGTCAGAGGGTTGGCTGATAATGACCCTGGGCTTTCCCCCAACCTCTTGAAGCTCTGTCTCTTTCAGTTGGCCACACTCTGTAAATCTGGAACTTCCATAAAGTTTTACACATCTCATTTTTTAATAAAAATAGACAAGATTACAAAAAAGTTGAGGAAAACTTCTAACATAAGAAGACAAATAGGAAATAGGAACCCCTGAGGAAACAAAATCATGCAGGAAGTAGAATAAACCTACCAATAAACTGAACAGTAGTGGTACACACCTTTAACCCCAACAGAGGCAGGTGGGTCTCTGAGTTCAAGGCCAACCTGGTCTACAGAACAAGTTCCAGGACAACCAGGACTACACAGAGAAACCCTGTCTTGAAAAACTAAACAACAAACAAACCAACAAAACAGACAAACAAAAAACCCTACAAATAAATTAAGTCCTACCATGTTTAGTGTCCTCAAAAGATCAAGAGGAGGCACTGTGAATGCAGAAAAAGAAGAGAATGCTAAGGAAGGCAACCCAGTGGGACAGAGAGCTGAGAAACCAAAGGTGTGGGTCACTGGAATGAAAATAATTTACATAGACCAGAAGATGCGCTCTAGGAAACCCCTTTGAAAATAGATCAAAAAGAAAAAGATAGAAGTTAGAAAATACTTCTTAGGGCTGGCAAGATGTTTCACCAGGCGAGGGAATCTGCTACCACACCTGCCATTCTGAGCTTGCTCCCCAGGGCCCGTGCGGCGGAAGGAGAGCGCCAACTCCCACAGGTTGTCTGTCTTCTGATCGCCACATGCGTGTCGTGGCATGTGCAGACACACAGCTCCCTTCCCCACACAGACAAAAGAAATCAACGAAATTCGTTTTAAAAAGAAAGTATTTTAAAATAATTATCCCAAAAGTCTTTAAGCTGCCGTTAAGAGAGAACGAAGAAAGTAGTGAGGAGGAAGTTAGGAGAGAAATATTGCTCAGACATCTCAGAACTGAGGAATGCTATGTTCAAAGCGAGAGGGTCCACGGCGTGCCTGGCTCTTGAACCAGAAGTTAGGCCTTGCCAAGGCGCATCGAGCTGAAATTCCAGCGCATTAAGAGCAAATGTAAGATCTTAAAAGCTTTTGGAGAAGAAAACAGATTACATACCAAAATTTCAGAACTGAAAAGATATCAGATGTCTAACTACATGCCTGAAAATGTTGAATACAATATGTTCTAGCCTAATTCTACCAAAAGTCTAAACATTATTAAAACTCTAGAATGACTGGACGTTAAAGATGTTGCCAGATCTCTTGAGTATCAGAATTTTGCCTCCCATACTCCTTCTCTGTGGAAGGAGCTGGAAGGTATGCTCGGCAAAATGATGGGGAAAATTAAGGGAGACGTGGAACCCAGGAGAAAGAAATTCAGTGTGGAGAACAGATCAAGTGGATTTTTAGGATAAAAGATTAGAAAAAAAAAAGTCTTAAAATATATGTGGTGTGCCCTGTCCACACAGTAGAGCAGACTAGGGGAAAGAGAGAAGAGGAAACAGGGCTGGAGGTTAGCGGGGAGGGGAACAACTTTGATATGCTTTCTGTTTATTTATGTAGAAAACTATTGGAGAGAGGCTGGGGAAAGACAAGGAAAACTCAAACTAAAACAAATAACATGAGAGTATATGATTTGGGTGCATCCTTCAAGTATATGTTGATGGTATTTCTTCTGGGGGTGACAAAGATTAAAAGTGGTTATCAGAGTGGATCCCCGGGTTGGACTTGACTCTGAGACCTGTGTTGAGAACTGTCGCTCTTCTCAGCTAAGGAATGCCCCCCCCCTCCATGTTACCTCACCCAGTACCAGCACCCAGGGTCGCTGCCATCTTCCCAGTCTGAGACATCTTGCTATAGGAGCAGAAACAATGTCAGGGCAAAGTAAAGGCCATGTAAGGAAAGAAATGTCACAAGTGTCTGCTTGACTCCCTGGAGAACAGTAGCTAGCCAGTCATTGTCATGCAAGCATTGAACACTCATTTAACTGACAGTCATCCTGTAACTCCACGGAGGTAAACTATGGAGCAAACAGTTACAGAGCATAGCTAGCTCTGAAGAAGAGTATATGATTATTTACTACAATAGAAAAACACATTCAAATCTGAAAATTGAATGAGGGCCATGATGGTGCATGCCTTCCATCCCAGCATTAGGGAGGCAGAGACAAGCAGATCTCTGTGAGTTCGAGGCCAGCCTGGTCTACAGAGTTAGTTCTAGGACAGCAAGGGGCTACTCAGTATCAAGAAACAAACAAAAAAAATCAAACAAACAAAAATTGAAAATTGAGAAAATGAAGGGCTAGAAATTCGAGTGATATTTGGAACAAGTGTCAGCCAACTACACCCATGGCTAAGCTTATTTTTGTAAATAAACTTCTTCGTAGATAAAGTTTTACTGGGACACATCCACCTGTATTTTGACAGCAAAACCCCAGAATCGGCCTATTTCTGCATCCGTACCCAACACTGCCTGGCTCAGCTTTTACCCAGGGCTGGCTATCTAAAATCGGGTCTTCAAGCGTACAGCAAGCACTGCACCCCTGAGTCACCTCTCAGCTCTCACTGATGGCTAGGCTGACTGGGCAGTGAGCCCTCGGGACCCCTCTGTTTGCTTCCGCAGTGATGGGATCACAAACACATGCCAACACACCCGGCCTTTTATGTGAGCGAGGGGCACAAACTCAGTTCTCAAGCTTGTCTGAAAAGCATTCTTCCAGCTAAGCCATGTCCCTAGCCCCAGCTTTTTAAAAACACGGCGTGGCCTGTAACAGCACTTGGAAGAATCGTCCGTTCAACGCCAGCCTGGGCTACACAGTAAGACCTTGTCTCAAAAACAAACAAGACCAATATTAGTTGACTTTTAAAGTTATGCACATTGCTATTTTGTTAAAAATAAGAAATCCTTACTGTTATGCGGTGCACTGATGGGGGGGGGCTAGCCTGGCATCAGGGTTGGCACCGGTACCTTGCTCTGCGGGCCCCTCTTGCTTGCCAGCTGTCATTGTACCATCTGAATGGGGCTGAGTGAGTCAGAGCTGCTTGGTCAGGGTTTTACGGGCATTAGACTTGGGACCATAGACCCCAGATTTAGAGGGAACCATGTGGGTCAGCATCCTGTCTCAAGCCACAGCTGGACACTGCACACATCACCCAGAGGCTCCGGACGACAGCAGTGTGGCTTTGGTCACTGAGACTGGCAGTACTGGATTGCCTTGCTTCATAAAATCCAAGAGCTCCTTTAATTAGCTATGACCTGCACGAGTTATTTAATGTCTCTGTGTCCCACTTTTGTCGTTGATTAAATGGGGGTTAACGGCGCCTCCTTCTATAGGGCTCTAGCAAGCTTACTTCTGCCAGCACACATGAACACACTGCGCAGTGGCAGAGGCACACTGGCCCGGTGAACGTTAGCTATTACTTTCATTTGTCACAGATGTCATAGATGAGGTCCAGGCAGGGAAAGTGGCGTGCACAATGTCATGTGCAGGTTGGAGTTGGCTAGGACTAGTGCCTGGGACTCTTCTGTCTCCTGGCAATAATGCCCCCTTGAACCTCTTCCCAGGCTTAGATATGGGGAAAGCATCTTTGGACAGATAATGCAAACTAATAACAGTGGGCAGGTGATAAATGGGAGGGTGGAGACGTGTTTAGTGTGCTGTTCTCTGTCTCTCTCTGTCTCTCTGTCTCTGTCTCTCTCTCGTGTGTGTGTGTGTGTCTGTCTGTCTGTCTGTTTGTCTGTCTCTCTCTCGTGTGTGTCTGTCTGTCTGTCTGTATCTCTCGTGTGTGTGTGTGTGTGTCTGTCTGTCTGTCTGTCTGTCTGTTGGGGGTTGAACCCAGTTCCCTGTGCATGTGAGGCAGGCTCTTTACCAACTGAGCTGCATTTCCAGCCCCTTCCCTGTGCTTTTAAATGTTTCAAACCACATGACTGCTTTATTAACACAAACTAAAGAGGCAAATGGATGGATGAACTGAAAAGCGGGATTAGTAATGCGGTTCTCATGGTGGGAACAAATAAGCAAAGAGGATTGACTTCGAGGCCACTGTTGATAGCCAGATGTGAATCACCGCAGCTTTTTAGTAAAAGCAAACTTCGTTTGGGATTTACAGAGCCAACTAACTGTAGGACAGAACATAAGTCAGGGGCTGCTCATTCGTCAAGATCCCTAGTCCCTAGGAGAGGGACTAGGTTTCCTTGGCCACAGGTGAACTGCGCTTTGAGTGCAATGGAAATTTCCACCTTGGCACCTGGCAAGTGAACCCCTCCCCCCAGACATTTTGCATCCAGTACCACATTTGGATAACCGTTCTGAAAACACGATTGGGGGTGCAGAAAACTGTTCTGTATCGTTTTGTTTGGGGGGGGGGTATTTTTTTCTTTTTTTAAATTGGGGACAACAGTGGGGACAAAGTTTGTTTTCCAAGGGAGGGAACTATGTCCCAGAAATAGCTGAGCGCGAGATGGCAGACGGCTGGCAGAGAGCTGGAGGCTCCAGGGCAACGCTCCCGGGCTCTGTTGACTTTGGACCGACCGCCTGCACATTGTAAACAATTGCTGAACCGATTTCCTACCTCTGCGAATGTCTTGTTTGGACAAGGGTCCCCCCACCACCTCCTTTAAAAGGCAGTTTTATCATTTGTTTGCAAAAATGTTCAACCCCTTCCCTTTCTTTTTTGTTCCCTCTGTGGCTCTGGTCTCCCCCAGAGCCAGAAGAAGAATCGTTGTGTTTCTTTAATGTGAACCAAACTCCCTACTCCCTTTTTAAACCGTTCCAGGTCCCTCGGACCAATATTACCCAGCAACGCGACTTACAAGAGTCTGTTAAGGAATCTTTCGTTGTTGAGGTTTGGGTTTTTGTTTTTTAGGGGTTTTTCCCCCTTCTTTTTTTTCTTCTTCATCCCTGTTTATTCCATTTTTAACTACTAACACAATAAAATCGGCACACATAGATTGAGAAAGCAATAAAACCCAGCTCCTAATGTGTTTGCCTGTACGGGTAAATGCTCCTTTTAGACACTGATGGAACAGATTCGCTCTCTTCCATCGTCTCAAGATGTCAGACTGGGAAATGAAACTGGTCTTCTATAAGGAAGAAAGCGTAGGAGGACCGGAGGGAGCTGTGTGGGCTGCTGGCCGGGGTGGAGCGGCTGAGAGGTTGGGGGATGGGCAGCCCACTCTGAAAAGCTGCCAGGACTCTAGCGGCTCCGAAAGAAGGAATATTCTGTTCCTGACCACCCAGGGACAAGGCCAGCCACAGAGCAGATGAGAGTGAGATAGGAGAGCCTACTCTACCGCCTGCTCGGAAAGAGAAAGGACGAAGGAGGAAGAGAGACGGAGGAATGGAGGTGGGGGTAGGCGGTCTTCCCGCTGAAATAGTCCCAGCTGGAAACAGAACCACTCTAAGTTGGATAATCGGGGAGGGTTTATTAAAGGCCCTATTGAGGAGGTGTGAGCGGGAGGGAAGGCGAGTAGAAGGGAGGAGCTGGCCCTGGAGCCTGCAGCAGGAAGGAGCTGTCCCTGAGCCCAGGCAGGAAGATCCAACTCTAAGGATCCTGAGGGAATCACACTCCTTAATATTCCTTTTTGTTTGTTTCATTAATTAATCTGTGTGTACATGTCTGCGTGTGACTATATGGGCACATGTGTGTGCACACCAGTGTGTGTGTGTGTGTGTGTGTGTGTCAGTGTGCATGCAGAGGCCAGAAGAAGATGTCAACCTCAGCTTTATTCCTTTGAGGCAGCTTTCCTCCCTGAACCCGGTGCTCACCTATCTGGGGTGAGGCTGGGAGCTGGCAAGCATCAGCTAGCTTTTATCACTGCCCCACTTTGAGCTAGGGTTCAAGCCTATGTGGGACTCCCAGCTTCATGCATGAGTGTGTTGATCCCAGCTCCAGTCTCTGGTTGCTCAACAAGTGCTTTAGCCACCAAGCCATCTCTCCAGCTCCCATGTGAGTGTGTGTGCGTGTAAGTGTGTGTGTGTGTTAAGACAGGGTCTTGCTATAGAGTAGGATCTGGGCTCTAATTGAAACTCTTCTATCAGAAGTTTCTATCTGAATGCTGGGGTTACAAGCCCACACTACCATGCTTGATTCCTTCCTTCCTTCCTTCCTTCCTTCCTTCCTTCCTTCCTTCCTTCCTTCCTTCCTTCCTTCCTTCCTTCAATTCTTTTTTGAGACAGGGTTTCTCTGTGTAGCCCTGGCTATCCTGGAACTTGCTCTGTAGACCAGAGTTGGCTTCAATTTCAGAGATTCACCTGCATCTCTCTCTGGATCGCTGGAATTAAAGACCTGGCCATGCTTGGCTTCGTATGTATGTATGTATGTATGTATGTATGTTTTTCAAGACAGGGTTTCTCTGTGAAACAGTCCTGACTGGTCTTGAACTCACGGAGATCCGCCTGCCTCTGCCTCCCAAGTGCTGGGATTAAAGGCGCGCGCCACCACTGCCCAGCTTCTTATTGATTTTTATCATCTGGAAATAAATCACTCTGAAGACACACTGAAATTGAACAAACAGATCTAAGTTAAGGACTGACACAAACCAGGAGCACACTTGCTACATACACATACTTGTTAAAAACACATACTTGTACACATACACTTACTTGTTACACACACATACATACTTGTACACATACACATCTTGTACATACACATACTTGTAACCCCAGACCTCAGGAGACTGAGGCAGGAGGATCACAAGTCCCAGGCTACTCTGAACTGTTCAGTGGGATCCTACCCCCAAAGAAAGAACAAGAAACCCTGCTCCAAGAGCTGGAGAGGTGGCTCGGTGTTTAAGGGAGCATGCTGCTCTCACAGACAACCCTGCGTTCATGTTAGGCAGCTCACATCACCTGTAATTCCAGCTCCAGGGGATCTGGTTCCCTCCTCCAGCCTCTGTGAGCACCCACACATACATGGTAACACTGTATTTGCATTTACAGTTTCAGAGGTTCACTCCTTTATCATCATGACTGACAGAGAGCATGGCGGTGTGCAGGCAGACACGGTGCTGGGGTAACAGCTGAGAGTCCTACATCTTTCAGGCAACAGGAAATCGAAAGAGACTCTGGACTATATCCTGAGCCCGCCCCCATGGTGACACACGTCCTCCAACAAGGCCACACTCACTCCAACAAAGCCACACCTCCTAATAGTGCCACTCACTATGAGATTATGGGGGTCAATTACATTCAAACTACCACAACCTGTCTCAAAAAATCGGGTGGTTGAGCCAGGCGGTGGTGGTGCATGCCTTCAATCCCAGCTCCTGGGAGGCAGAGAGAAGCAGGTGGATCTTTGTGAGTTTGAGTCCAGCTTGGTCTACAGAGTGAGTTCCAGGACAGCCAGAGTTGTTACACAGTGAAACACTGTCTTGAAAAATAAAAGAAAAGAAAAAGAAAAAAAGCAGGTGGTTGATGAAGAGCCTGTGGCTGGGAAGATGATAAGCCCCAGTGTTTTTGCTAAATTACCATGTGGTCACGCTGTCTTTTAAATATTTATGTTTCTGCTCACAGCTCTGTACCTCGCTCAGCCATGGAGAGAAGCTTCTTCTGCAGTGGGCAGTGGTAATGCAGAGACCCATAACTGGCCAGAGTGCTCAGAATAAATGGCTGTGAGTGCTCCAGAGAGCTATGTAAGCCCCCTGTGCCCCCCAAAAGTTCAGGGAGCATCTCAGAAAGGGCAGAAAGAATGTGGGAAGATGTTGTGAAGTGTCCATGGTTTCTGTATGCTGAGGTTTCTGACTACTCTAGCTGCCTCTTATAGTGGATACTTACAGCACTTATCTTTTTATCCCACTTAGTTGGATAGCCTCAAGGCTCACCCGTGTTGTAGCCTGGTTTGGAATCTCCCCCTTTCCTAAGTTGAGTATACTTTCATTGTATGGCTAGACCTGATTGGGGCGCTCTGTCTGTTGGACACTTGGACTCCTTTCGCTGTTGGGCTACTCTTAATAAAGCTACCATGAACATAGATGTGCAAATACTTGTTTAAGCTTCTGCTCCCATTTAATGTTATATTCCCAGGGTGAAATCGCTAGATGGCAGGACCATTCATTTCTAACTCTTTGAGGACTTGCCTGTGTTTTCACAGAGGCTATGGAGCCGTTTGGACCATCAGCCTCCTTCTTCTCTAAGGAGTAAATGACATTATTTTCTAAGATAATAAATTAAGAAATATTGGTTAGCTGGGTGGTGCTGTTGCACACCTTGAATCCCAGCACTCAGGAGGCGGGACAAGAGGATCTCTCTGAGTTTGAGGCCTGGTTTACAGAATGAGCAGGACAGCCAGGGCTACACAGAGAAACCCTGTCTTGAAAAAAACAAACAAAAAAGAAATACTGGTTAAATGCATTATTTTAAATTAAAAAAATAGCTACTAGTAGAACTGAAAATAGTCTGAACAGCTTCCAAATTGCACGAAATAAAGAGAAATACAGGAACATAAAAACAGAGGGCCAGCAAGACGGCTCAAGTAAAGGAACTCGCAGTCAAACCTGACAACTTGAGTTTAGTTTCCGGGACACACGAGAGGAGAGAGAACCAGCTCCCACGGGTTGTCCTCTGACTTGCACATGCTCACACACACACACACACACACACACACAAATAAATAAATAGCGTGGGAGGCACCAAAGAAGGCAGAAGTACGCTCGTCACTTGTAGCTTCAGTTGTCAACTTGACGCTCTGAGAAGAGGGACCCTCAGCTAAGGATTGGCCTCTCCATAGATTGATTGGCTCGTGGGTGTGTCAGTGAGGCATTTTAACTGTTGATTGACATTGGGGAAGGAGTCCAGCCCACTATGAGCAGGGCCATCCCTAGGAGGTGAGCCTGGAATAAGTATAAGAAAGGTAGCGGAGGGAGCCAAGGAAAGGAAGCCAGCAAGCAGTATTCCTCAGTGGTCCCTGCTTCGGTTCTGCCTCGGCTTCCCTCTGTGGTGAACTGTACGTAGCCTAAGGCAAACAAGCCCCTTCCTCCCACAAGTTGCCTCAGTCCTGGTGTTTACCACAGCAACAGAAAGCAAGCTGGACCAACGCGGAACTTGTGCGGAGCATGAGTAAGACGGATATAAACACACTTTGTAAAAGAAAATGAAAACCAGTTATGTTATTATCAAGAGGCACAAAGCAAAGAAGCCAGGGAGGTTGAAATTAATGGAGGAGCCAACACATTGCAGACAGATTTAAACAAAAAGTGAACAAGAGCCTATGAATAGTAACAGGCTCACGGGGTGACTGTAATTCACAATAACTTATGCTACATTTTATGAATAACTAGAAGAGAGTTCAAAGGCTCCAAACACAAAGTAACGCCGAGGAGAGAGAAACAGTAATTATCCCGATTTGATCGGTACACATTGTATGTATGCACTGAACTATCACACTCAGGCTGGAGAGATGGCTCAGCAGTTAAGAGCACATCCTGCTCTCGCAGAGGCCCTGAGTGTAACGGGCTGCCAAATGCCAGCATCTTGTTTATTGTGATCTTTACTCTGTGTGCCTGGGATTGGGCAGCAGTTTCTGAAGGCAGAGAGGCAATAGCTGCTGGAATCTTGAGTCCTATCTGAGATACGTGAGTGTGTGTCTCATTGGGGATTTTTGTCCTAGTTTTTTTTTTTTTTCTTTTTTGAGATAAGATTTCACAGTGTGTTTCAGACTAGCTTCCTAAGTCCTGGGATTATACTAGTGGGCTCTGTGTGTGTGTGTGTTACATTTATATACTTTTTGAAATACATATATACATTTATATTATATATGTAGGGGAGGAGCTGGAGAAATGGCTCAGTAGATAAGAGGGCTTGCTGCTTTTTCAATCCCCGGCACCCCCGTATCAGGTGACTTAAAACCTTCTGTAACTCCTGATCTAGGGGATCATTTGCCCTCTTCTGGCCTCTGCAGACATTGCACAAAAATGGTACACATACTGATAAGCACACACAAACACACACACACCTACCTACCACAAACAAATATAAATAAGTAAATAAACTATGTCCTTGAAAACATGCTAAGCGAAAGAATCCAGACACAAAAGGCCACTTAGTGCAGACTCCACCCCATGAGAGGCTGGTTTGTTAGGGAGGGCAGACTAGCTGTTGGGTACCACGGTGGAGGAGAGAGGAACAAGGAAGGGCTTAGTGGATCTGAGGTTTCCTTTTGGGTTGGTGGAAATGTTCTGGATCTAGTTAGTGGAGATTTCCAAACAAACACAGAAAGCACCACGCTCCACAGAAAGCTACACTATAAAACGGCTTTATAGTTTTATTTCTTTCTTTCTGCTTTTATTTATTTTCCTCTGTGTGGGTATGAGTGTGGGGACACGGTACATGTGTGGAGGTCAGAGGACAACTTGCCGGGGTTGGGTCTCTTTCTCTAGCATGTGGGTCCTGGGGCGCAAACTCAGATCCTTGAGCTTGGCAGCAAGAGCTTTTCCCACTGACCCATCTCACCAGCCCTATAAAATGGTTTGAGCTAACAAATTTTATGTTATGTATACTTAGCCACCATGAAACAAGTCTTGAGAAAGGGGGTTTATGTTTCTGTTGAGGGTAGACTGGAAGATTCCGACCAAACTTTCCTTTGAGGACAATTAGAAAAATCCGGACGGGCTATGAAAAGCACCTGACTGACAGACTGCAGCACAAACAAACCCATTGACGAGAAATCCCACCCAAAGTCAGAAGAAGAAGCGGGCCCCTTCTTCCAGCAAATCACTCTCTTGCTCAACTACAAGAGCTGCCTGACAACGTAGAATACAGTCAGTTGCTGTGACCCAGGCTAGAGGGATGGCTCAGCGGTTAGTAGTGCTTTCTGCACTTAAAAAAAGGACCCAGGTTCAATTCCCAGCACCCATGTCTGGGACTAACAACTGTTTGTAACTCTAGACCATTGGGAATTCTCACATAAATGCCTAAAAATTATAGCTATGCATTATCTAAGCAAAACTTGTGGAATCCCTGCCCTGGGGCTCACCACATCGAGGAGAAAAACTGAGAGGATGTTCACTGTGGGCAGATACCAGAAAGGCATGAAAGCCAGCACGCATGGCGGCATGCTCATTGATTTTAACAAACAATGTTTTGATTATTCATTCCAGTTCTTTGTTAGAGCTGGGCATGGAACCCTAGCACTCAGGAGGCTGAGACAGGAGGAGCTCAAGCTCAAAGCTAACCTGAGCTATTTAGTAAGTAAGCCTTTGCCTTAAAAATACTAAAACAATGGGTTATAGAGAGGGCCCATCAGTTAAGAGCATTTGTTGCTCTTGTACAGGACAATAGTTTGGTTCCGAGCACCTATGTTGTACATAGGTGTGTAACTCTACCTCCAGGGAGCCAATACCCTCTTCTGGCCTCCACAAGTACCTACACACAGGTATAAGGACCTTTGTGTGTAGACCGCCAATCGGTTCTGTCCTGCCAGTCACCCCCCAAATAACCAGACAGAGGTTTATTATTAATTACAAATGTTCTGCTGATAGCTTAGGCTTATCTTCAGCCAGCTCTTACAACAAAATAACACCCACCATTTGGGGCCTGGACCCCCATAAGACTTTAATAAATGCTTAAGAAAAAAAGAGGGCTTCTAGACCCACAAAAATGGGAGCCAAGCACTGCTTCTTTGTAGTTACATTCTTTTCAGATAGGATCTGTTTGCAGGCAGCAAGCAGAGTTGTGATTCCTTTACAAGAAGGTTTCCTGGGTCAGCATTAACAGCAAAAACTATATGGTTCCTTTAAGAGTTGGCTTCCTGGTTCATGCTGGTCCTGTTATGGAGCACTTCAATGGTGTCTATAAGCAGAGAGTTACAAATTGATTAATGACCTCATAGACCCACTGCGTCCCTGGATCTGGGGTGGTGAGCATGGCTCTCAGAGGTAGTGAACATGCCTCCACCATGTTGGACTGGCAGAACAAACAGCAGGGCCATGGAGCTGGTCCTAGACATGCCCTTTAAAAAAAATGCTCCTTGTTGGACAAGGATTTCAGATACACAAATAGGACAGATTCAGACATAAAAGACCTCTAAATGAAACATAATGAAGCATAATGTGTTTTAAAATGTAAATAGGCTTGGGAAAGAGAGAGGAAAAAGTGTATAGACAGTTATAAAAAGAAATAGTTTTAAGAAATAAAAAGTCTTTAAAGAAACAGTTAAAGTAATATAAAAGAGTTCAGACAGTCTGAATAAAGAAAAATAAGCCACATAAAGAGGAAATATATACAGAGAGTCTGGATTATGCATATTATTGTGTTTTATTTTAATTTTTGACTGCAGAGAGACATTTTATTCTGGGGGCTGCTAAGCTAAGCCATCATATATATTTTAAAGGTATCTTGACTTCAAAATTTGAGTCTAAGGATATGTAACTTTGGAAAAGAGATTGTGCTTTTGTTTCCACAGAAGATGAGAACCAATGGATTCCTTCTAGACTAATATGACTTAATGCAACAAGACTACCCTAAAGGTCTCTGTGAAGCCTGAAATTATTTCACTCAACTACAGCCAGAAGCAGTTTGGAGAAAACTATGCCCAAATTCTCAAAATGATTGTTAGGTTTTCTAGATATATACAGACATATTTCAGCGAGACAGATAATCTTCAGTGCTTCAAAGACCTACAGAATATGGTATTTAAAAGGTTTTAAGAACTTAGACTTTTCTTGACAGTGAGACATGTCTGCTTCAGGTGGCACCAATCTACTTCAAGCCTAGGCTCCCACAATGGCTTTGTGTTTTGAACTGGAGATACTTGCACAGAGAGACAGTGTGGTGCAGACCCTATGTTTGAATTTTAGCCCTGGTGCTTCTGAGGCCCACACAGCCTAACTCCGGAAACAACACAAAGAACAAATCCCTTTGGACTTTATTCTGCTTGTGCTTGGTCAATTGGTCAATTTCACAATGCAGGACTCACATAAAAGTGACTACTAAACTTTCCAAAAGATGGGATGGTCCTTCAGGGTTCTTGCTTCATGAAAGAATCTCCCAGACATTCTGCAGGACACAGAAGAAAGCAACTGATAAACTTTGCCATTAAAAGGCATAAGAGATCTTCAAATTTCCTGCTTCATAGAAAAGTGTGTCAGATACTTCATCCTGTAGGCTGAATATGGATGCCCCAATGTTACACAGAAGAACTTTGGGTGATTGTCCAGGAAGCGAAATGTCTCTGTCAATTCTAGCTAGAGTTTTGGAAGTTGTTTATAATATACTTCCTGTTTACTTAAGTAATATTATATACTTCTGGAGTCTTTAAAGAGTTGAAGACAGATAGTTATAGTTTTCCTTAATTATGATAAAAGATAAATTATATATGAAACTTTAGACTCACAATGATAGGATAGAGTATTTTCTTTAATTTGCCAAATGTAAATGAACTAAATATTGTAACTATAATTCTTGCTTGATAACTGTGTTGTATATGTAATTTTATTGTGTTAAAGTTAAAACCTTCCTTTTTATTTAATAGAAATGGGGAGATGATATGGGATTCCCCTCTGTATCCTGTGAATATATTTTATTATTATTATTGGTTAATAAAGAAGCTTCTGGTCATTCAGCCTGAGGATTTCTGGAGACAGGATCGCCCATTCGGTCTGAAGAATCGGCAGAGGAGAATGGTGAGCTATTATAATGCATGAAGTTGTGACGGCTGCTATGACGGGAGTTCCTGGTGATCAGCTTGACGGTCTCTGGAACGAGCTACGCTCCAGGAGTGGAGGACACATTCACCTTGGACACCTAGGTGAGGTCATCAAGTCCATCTTCGTCAAGCTGCAGAGTGCAGACTTGTGATGGAGGGTTCTTCAGAGTCAAGTTCCCACTAGAAGGTCCACATCTCGCAGAAGTGGGGCTTCAGCAAGCTTCATGTAGAATTTAAAAAGAAATAGAGACGTGGAAAGAAAGAAGAGCACAATTACTACGTGTTTGTTTCCTAAGAACCCTAAGGAGACTTCTAAGCCTTCCCCGCTGTGTTCTCACCTGGAGACCACTGCTCCTGCTTTCAAAGCTCGGCTGAGCAGCGCTATTCAGCTTGTTGGAGATCACCCAGGCTTGAAACACATCGACCCCGTGGTTTTAAAGCATTGTCATGCAGCTGCTGCAACCTACATACTGGAGGCAGGGAAGCACCGGGTTGACAAATCCACTCTAAGCACTTACCTAGAAGACTGTAAATTTGACCAGGATCGGATAGAAATATTTTGTACGGAATATCAGAATAATAAGAATTCTCTTGAAACCCTGCTGGGAAGTATAGGCAGAGCTCTCCCTCATGTAACTGATGTTTCCTGGCGCTTGGAATATCAGATAAAGACCAATCAACTTCATAAGATGTACCGACCTGGATATCTGGTGACCTTAAATGTAGAGAACAGTGACTCCCAGTCCCACCCAGAGATTAGCTTTAGTTGCAGCATGGAACAGTTACAGGACTTGGTGGGAAAACTTAAGGATGCTTCAAAAGGCCTGGAAAGAGCAACTCAGCTGTAACTTGGGACCCCAGGAGCCCAGAGGAAAAGCAGATGTGCCTTGCCTCCTGCAGGACCCTGGGAGCTGGATGTCATTTTCAGGAGAAAAAGAGCGCCCTTTCGAAGTTACGACACCCATTAAGTTTTGACACTTTTTTACACATGTGAAATGGTTAGGAGAGAAACTCTTAAGCATCTGAATTTTCAGTATTNAAAAAAAAAAAAAAAAAAAAAAAACTGTGACAGGCAGAATAGCACTAGGCAAAAAAACTAAACTGAATGCTGGGAGAAAGAAGGCTGAGCCAGAGAGATGCCATGTAGCTGCTGAAGGAGAGAGATACCAAAACCTTATAGAAAGGTCACAACCTCATGGTGATACAAATAGAAATGGGTTAATTCAAGATGTAAGAGCTAGTTAGGAATATGAAAGTTAGAAAAATGACCAAATAGTCATTGGTCAAGCATTGTTGTAATTAATATGATTTCTGTGTGATTATTCAGGTCTGAGTGGCTGGGAATGAAAGAGCAATCTCTGCTTACAGGTGGTTCTTCTGAGCATCCTTTCAGAAACAAAAGTCAAAGCTATTCAACAATCCCTGGGTTTATTGCCACCATTCCAATCAAACCACTGATTTTCTGATCATGCTATTAGTGCTGGGATCAAATCACGTGTCCCACCATTAAGCAGTATCCCCAGTCCCAGCCGGATAATTTTTACATTATTGCTCCAGCCATGTACTTTGGCCCTTGGTTCATTTCTGTGGCTGTGACAAGTACCTGGAAAAAGAACCCTGTGGGGTAGAAATGGGTTCCCTCGACTTACAGTGCAAGATCACAGACCTTCATTGTGGGGAAGCCAAAGCAGGGGCTTGAGGCAGCTAGTCACACACCAGTAAAGAGCAGAGAGAAATGGATACGTGCCTACCTCTCTGCTCACTTTCTTCACCCTGACACAGTCTAGGACCCAAATCCAGGAATGGTACCACTCACAGTGGGGTGGGCCTTCCCATATCAACCTCACAGTTCAGACTACTCCCCATGGATGTGCCCAACCTGACCTAGACAATCCCTCCCTGAGACTGTCTCCCTCATTGATTCTAGACTGAGGTAAGTTAACAAAGGAACTTTCCCTTTGCACATGAATAAAACCCTGACTTGGTACCCTCATCTGTAACATAAGCTAGAGAAGAACTGAGTATCATGTGGTAACAGGTGCATTCAGAGCAGGTAGCCTTGGCCTGGCTGCCCAGCCTTCCCCACCACTTCCAGGGAAAGTTCTTTGAAATCAGACAGTTTGTGGAAGCATGATGTGTCTTCAACTTCATCTTTTCTATTTTACTTATTATTATCTTGTTGTTGTTTTGAAACAGGGTCTCGCTATAGTCCTGGCCAGGAACTTGTGTTTGTTCCTCTTGCCCATACCTCAACTTCTGACAATGAAACATGATTGTCTTATCCTGCCAAGACAGGGTAGGATAGTTCTAAGAAAGTTCCTTGCCTTTAATAATGGTATGTCAGATATGTTAGGCCTTAGCCAAAGTTGGTTGACTCAACATTGCAAACGAGACTTTGGGTAGTCAGTTGTCTCTGTCAATTGTTGCACATTTTGGATATATCTCGTTTGTTAAGTAATATTTATTCCCTTCTCAGATCTTTGACGGAGTTGAAGATTATATAATTGTAGTTACTCTCTACATTATTTAGACTCCTTGAGATAGAATGTTTAGCAAAACTTTTGATTCTCAATATTGTTTGTCATATTTATTATTTGTTATTATTGTATATGGTTGTATTTGGTTTAGTTCTGTCTTATTTATACAAAAAGGGGAGATGTAGGGATAAGTCCTGCCCCTTAGGGGGCGTGTTCGCCTCGGACTAATGTTTGCCTATAAATTTGGCAAGTGTGCTCCCAGACGCTGCTTCTGCTTTTCTGGTCTTCACTGGAATGGTGGTTCTATAAGTCTATTTCTCCATTAAAGCTGTATATATTTTTGCAATCTGTCTGCATTCGTTTACGCCGTTACAGCCTCTGCCTCCCTAGCACTGTTGACTACAGACATGTGCCTCCACACCTTAGCCACCATGCACCTTCCCTTACTTTCCCCTTGCTTCCTGTGGCCTCCCACACTGGCTCCCAATAACATTTGGAATACAGCAAGAACCTGTCCTTACAAGCTTTTGCTTGTTCTAGCTTCTAGAATATTAGAATATTCTGCATGGCTCCTACCATGGCTGGTCCTCATGCCAAAATATCCAAGGCTTCAAAGTTACCTCCTTGAAGGCTGTCCTGGCTCAGGTGGTGGCACCCCAACCCTGTCCCACATCCCAGAATGTCACCTGTCACAGAAGCCTGTGTTTCCTTTGCAGCTTGAGACACAGCCTCCCACAAATATTTTCTCCCTGCGTCTGTTTCCTGTCTCTCTGGCTGGATCATATGATCCTCATTAATTTGGTTTGTGTCTTTATTTGTCTGATGCTCAAGGCTGTGCCTGATGTACAAAAACTCCAAGGATGAATTTTAACACTGCGCCCCTTGGTCTGACCAGCTGTGTGCCGTCACTGGGTCCCTTGACTTCTCAAAGCTCTTCTAACTCATTTGTTGAGACTCACCTGGCTTTGTGTTCTGAACTGGAAATACCTGCACAGAGAGACAGTGTGGTGCAGGTCCTATGTTTGAATTTTAGCCCTGGTTCTTCTGAGGCCCACACAGCCTAACTCCAGAAACAGCACAAAGAACAAATCCCTTTGGACTTTATTCTGCTTGTGCTTGGTCATTGGTCAATTCCACAATTCCCGCTTCAGAACACATAGTAGGCACTCAAAGGCCTGAGAAAGTCTAAGATACCATCAAATGCAGACCAGCCAGCTTGTGGAGGTTTATAAGGTCAAAATAAAAAAGACAGCAATCTCTTTATGTCAGTCAGTGTTCTATTGCTATAAAGAGACACCATGACCAAGGCAACTTTAAAAAGAAAGCATTTAACTGGGTGCTGGCGTGTGGTTTCAGAGGTTAGTCCGTGACTATCAGCAGGGAGGCATAGCAGGAGGTAGAAACAGTGCTGGAGCAGCAGCTGACCCGGAAGCCCGCAGCAGAAAGACGGACAACTGGGGTAGGCAAGGGCTTTTTACAACTCAGACTCCACCCCCAGTGACACACCTCTTCCAACAAGGCCACGCGTGCTAATCCTTCCCAAAGAGTCCACCAACTGTGGACCAAGCATTCTAATATATGGGCTTATGAGGTTAATTCTCGTTGGTATTGCCACACTAAGTGTTGACAATAAAGAGACCATGACAGTGTCTTAAGAAATGGTTAAAATGACAAGGAGCTAAACTGCAAGCCATTTGTAGCATAAATGAAAGAAACAAGCTAGAAAACATTAACACAAACCTGCACACAAGTGTTCATAGACATTTTGTTCATAGTTGTGGCTCTGCTGGAACTAGCATACGTGAAGCCCTATTTCAATTCACAGTACCACACAAACCAGGCGTAGAGGCAGACTCCAGCCCTTGGGTGATAGAGGCAGGAGATGGGAAGTTCAAAGTCATCCTTGTCTACATAGTGAGTTCAAGACCAGCCTGAACCTCATGAGACCCTGTCTCAAAGCAACAAAAAAGTTTCATTCATAATTATCAAAAATGGACAGCAAGCTGGTTCCGCAGGGAAGGCACTTGCCTCTAAGCCTGTGTTCTGAACCTATGTGGCAGGAGGCAAAAACTGACTCCTGAAAGTCGTTCTCTGACCTCTACACATGCAGTACTGGGGTGTCCATACCTTCCCCTCACATAAATCAAATGAATACATTTCCCTAGGGTTTCTATTGCTGTGATAAAACACCATGACCAAAAGCAACTTGGGAGCTTACACTTCCACATCAGTGTTAATTACGGAGAAGTCAGGGCAGGAACTCAAAACAGGGCAGGAACCTGGAGGCGAGGGCTGCTACAGAGGCCATGGAGGAACACTGATCGCTGGCTTGCCCCTCGTGGCTTGCTCATTCTGCTTTCTTATGACCGGGATCATCAGCCCAGGGGTGGCACCATCCACAATGGACCGGGTCCGTTCATATCCATCATTAACCAAGAAAGTGTACCACAGGCTAGTCTCCGAGTCTGGTGGGGACATTCTCTCTACTGAGGTTCACTCTTCCAAATGACATAAAAATTAGATAGCACATAAATGTAGTTAAAAATAGAAATAAATAAAAATAGCGTAATTGCTGCAAACTGTAGATAATTCAAAAGGGAATGAATAAATTCATGGTACAATGATACTATGAAATATTATTCAGTTAGAAACAATAAGAAAGCTCTTAGCTATGAAAAGGCATGAAAGAAACTTAAGAACAGCATACAAATTGCTTAGGGAATGAAGCCATACTGGAAAAATCACATAGGAAAAAGCAAAACCACATAGAGTTGAAAATAAATAAATAAATAAATAAGAAAACAAACCAAAACAAAACCCCCAGTACTGCTCTGGAGCTAGGCCTGAGTTATTGTTTGCCGTGACAAGAGAGAATTGTCTCAAAAGAGATTTGGGAGGGAAAAGGTCTATTTTAGCTCACAGCTCAAGGTGACGTCAAGACCCCCGGAGCTTGAGGGAGCAGCTCACGTGGAAGATGAACTCATCTCTGTCCAGCGCCCTCTCTCCCTAACACGGGCCAGGATCCCAGCCGAGGACAGGTCCTGCCCACAGTGCTGGAGTCTTCCTTGTCCATTTAAAGAAGTCAAGATAATCCCCACAGGCATGCCCAGAGGCCTGCCCTAGGGTAATTCTAGATCTCATCAAGTTGACAGTTAACACTGACCAGCACAGGCTGAAGGGGAAGGAGGATTCTGCAGTGCTGGCTGCGTGACGTTGCATTTGCCAAAAGCCAATGCCTTTCTAGTACAGAGGGCCTTTAATATGAGCAGTGAGTGGAGACGGAGGGATACTGTTGATCACGGCTTACAAATGCAAAAGGCCAAACCAGGGGAGCTAGGGATGCTGGGAAAAATGTCGATGGGGGAATCTTAGAAGTTTCTGTTAACCTGAAACTGCTCTGGAAAGTAGATTAGAGACCAACTTCACAATGGAGGGACCCATTGTTAACGCACTGGACATCTATGTGACCATGCGTGCAGGGCCTGGGAGAGTATGGTGGGTGGGTTGTCTCCAGTGGGATCACAGGAGCTCGCTCTGCAGGCTCTCTCTGTCCTTAATTTCCTGAACAGGATGGGCTAGGGGAGGAAATACTAGCAGGAGCGAGCTGTGCGCTTGATGTCACGCCTGTCCTGGCCGAGCGTCGCTGACCCCACAGAGGAGTCTGCGCGTGCAATTGCGTGTGCACACCCTGGTAGGCGCGGACGATCTCTCTGTGGCTCACGATGTTCGCGCGCCCCTCTGCGGGAAGCAGCCACTGGGCCACCACCTCAGTGCTTTCGCTTTGCTGGAATGTCCCCCCCCCCCCACTGGAGAAGTGCACTTTGTTCCCGAGTGGGGGAGGGGCAGCAGGACCCGGCTCCAGGGCGCCCAGGGACTTGGAGGGCGGCCAGCTTTCCGTTCCCAGGGTGCCTTCTGGCGGGGGCGTGGGTTGTCTGCATCCCAGCTGGGCAGTTGGAGGATACTGGACCCGCCTGGACTCCGGGGCCAGCCTTGCCACCCACTAGCAGCATGCTCTGCAGCAGGGGCTTGATTCTTCACCTGCAAGTCAGGGACCTGAATAATGCTGACAGCACTCCCTACCCGGCCCTGCCGCAAAGTCCTCTGCAAGTTCCTGCCTCCCAATATCCCTTTGAAGTAGGTGCTGTTAACGTAATAAGGTAATTATACTATTAGTGGGATAATTCTCCCTGGCTCCCCACACCCCTTGAACATCGCAGATGCTCTGATCACGGAATGGCTGTTCCAGTCCCCTCCCAGTAGTAAAATGTGTACTATTCTTTTCGCTTTAAAATGGGGAAAGAGGAGCTAAGGACAGGTAAGTCCTTTGTGGAACTGCACAGCTCCCAAGAGGCCATCCTGATGTAAACCCAGGCAGTCAGCTGGAGGGTTTCCAGCTCTTAAACTGCAGAGACTGCCTTCCCGCTGCTGCTTTCCCGTGGCCCTTCAAATGTTCCCTCAGATAAATGTACTTATCCAGACATTGCAGGCTGGGTGTGGTGGTGCGCGCCTGTAATCTCAGCACTCGGGATGCTGAGGCAGGCAGAGTGTGTGTAGGAGTCTCTCCTCGCTGCACAGCAAGTCTAAAACCAGCATGATCTATAAAGCGAGAACATGTCTCAAAAATATGAAAAGTGTGTGGGTGTCTCAGCAGGCAAAAAGCTCCTGCCCTATAAGCCTGAGTTCTCTCCCAGGAACCCACGGTAGGAGAAGAGAACGGAATCCTGAAATCTGTCCTCTGATCTCTACATGTACACTAAGACATTTATTTGGTTTTTGAGAAAGTCTCACTGTGTAGCCTAGCTGACCTGGGATTTACTATGGAGGGCAGGGTGGTCTGAAACTCATGCAGATCTATCTGCCTGTTTATGCCTCCCAAGTGCTGGCATTAAAGGCATGCACCACCACAATGGAAAATACATACATTTTTATAACACTAAAAGGAAATAATGGCAGTGTAGAAGCACAGGCCTCCCATGACTTAGGAAGTAGCGGCAGGCCAAGCTCTGTGAGTTCTAGGTCAGCCTGGTCTACCTAGTGAGTCCAGACCAGCCAGAGATAAAAAAAAATCCAAATAAAAGTAAAAAGAAACTGAGAAGGACATTGCTGTTCACACAGCACTTCTGAGAGAGGGATTTCTAATTTCTACCAATAATTCTTACTAAGGAATGATGGTTATTGCCAAAATATCTCATAAATACTGAAATACTCTGTGTATGTGTAGTGTGTGTATGTGTGCACATGTGCACATGCACTTGTGTGTGTGCTCTTTGGAGATTGAACCCAGGGCCTTGCACATTTTAGGCAAGCATGCTTTTCCACCTGGCTACACCCCCGCCCCCCCGCCCCCCCCCCCCC
>NW_026067955.1:6096568-6111881 GCF_014885135.2 Alexandromys fortis
CCCCCCCCCCCCCCCCCCCCCCCCCCCCCCCCCCCGCTCTGCCTGTCTGCTTTCATTCGATTTCCCAGGAACATGGCCTCCGCCCGGGACTGATGGTGCAGGCTAGCCTTGAAGGACAGTCCTTCCTCCCTCCACACACTGCCAGAGCCAACTCTGTCTGGTAATCCGAGGCGCTGTCAAGCTGTGAGGGTGTAATGAGGAACAGATGACATGTCACACCAGCTGTGGAGTCTCTCCTGCAGCCCATCCACCTCCTGGTCTGTGCCTATGGAACTGCCGCTCCCCGGCACACACTCACACACACACTCTCACACACACACATTCACACACACTCTCTCTCTCACATACACACACTTACACACTCACACACTCGTGCACACTCTCATATACTCACACACACGCACACACACACTCTCTCACACGGAGTCTGCGTGCAGACCACAGAGGAGGCTGCAGGTCAGCTGCCCTAAGTTATAATCATAGAGGAGGTCCTGCTGCCAAAGATCACAGTTCCTGTCCCCTCACGGTGCCCTTCCAGCCTCCTCTGGCTTAAAGAGCTGCCTCCTTCCTGTACGTGTGAGGCCTGCTGCTGTTTTGATGAAAGTGGTCCTGCCCAGGGAAGAAAAAGAAAATACATGTACAGTGAAGGAGTTGGTAAATGTTTGATGAATCTCTATGGTTACTTGGGCCACTTAGATTTTTTCCAAACTCCTCTTTTTTTTAAAGATCTCTCTCCCTCTCCTTCTTCCTCTCCCCCAGGGTATGTATATGTGTGTGTGCAAATGTGTGCGTGCTCATGCACATATGTGTGTGTGCTCATGCGCATGGAAGTGAGAAGAGAGTGTCAACTCCTCCTGACTACACAGAACAGGCCAGCGGTGGCACTCATGGAGAGAGCATCATCATGGCTGGGGATTCTGTGTTTCATTTAAGGAGGAAAAAGCTATCGGGTTCAGAAATGAAGAGGCTCACATACTGAGTCCCACTAATGTAGATTATCATGTATGAAAACTCTGAATCTATTTGGTTTTAAACAAAGAAAGGAGACTAGGAGGAAGAGAAAGACACAGTGTGCTTTACAGAGGCTTGGATGTTACCTTTCCTCTCAAGCCACAGGACAGAACCCGGCCACATGGCCACATATGGAACTGGAAGCATGCTTGGAAATGCAGTTTTATTCTGGGTGGTTTCATGTCCAGGTTAAAAAAAAAAAAATGCTTTTAGAAAATTAGAAACAAATATAGCAAGACAATTAGTCTCTAGCACAAAGATAAACCTCATGTTCTTCTTTGGTTAGATATGTTAGGAAATAAACGCGTTTACCTGACATTTGAGGTGTGTACTTCAGACGTTTGGTTGCTGAAAGGTAAGATGGGCAGATGGAGTGTGCGGTTATTCACTGTTGCTCGTTTCTAGAAAAATGTTGTTTGGAGCAGCAGTGGGCCCAGATACAGTATTCCACCCCCCAGACTCTCTCCACTGTGGTCACAAGATGTAAACAGGAGACAGCGGGAGATACCGGGAGCCCATGTGTCTCCATTTAGCCATCCTGGTCCTTTACCTTCCTGCTTCTTCATTCCTGAACTTCAAGTGTGAGGGTGAGCACGGAGCAGGCCAACTGTGATGTGTGTGTATGTTTGTGTGTGTGTATGTGTGTGTATATTTGTGTGTGTATGTGTGTGTATGTTTGTGTGTGTGTATGTGTGTGTGTGTGTTTGTGTGTGTGTATGAGTGTGTGTGTGTATAATATTAGAATACCCCTAGAAGAAAATGCAGCTGCTTCCTGGAAGGAATCATAAATAGTTTGAGGATGGGGACGGATGAGAGACTTGGTTTGCATTTATATTCTCCTAGATTCCTTAATGTTGAATTGTTCACATGTATATGTCCAACCATGGAAAAGTACTGAAATAAGTTTTTAAAAGTTTATTTTATTGGGCTTGGAGAGGTGGCTCAGCAGTTAAGATCACTTGTTGTTCTTGTAAAGGACCTGGATTCAATTCCCAGCACCCACATGGTGGCTCACAGCTGTCTGTAACTCCAGTTCTACTGATCCAGTGCTAACTTCTGGCTCACACATGTAAAATACACAACATTTTGAAGATTTATTATTTATTTATATGTGTATGAGTCCATACATACAGGTGTTGATGGAGGCCAGACAAGGGTATTAGATCCCCTGAAGGTGGGATAATAGGTGGCTATGAGTTGAAAAGAACTCATCTTCTAGAAGCAAGCACTCTTAACGGATGAGCTGTCTACAGTCCTAAGGAAACTTACATAATGGGAATAGTCCAAAGGTACTTGTGGGGATTTGAATGAGGACGGCTCCCATAGGCTCATATATTTAAATGCTTGGTCCACAGTTGGTAAAACTTTCTGGGAAGGATTAGGAGGTGTGGCCTTGTTGGAGGAGTTTTAAAAAGCCTGTGTCATTCCCAGTTAACTCTCTTTCTCCTAGTGTTTGCAAGTCATATGTAACCTCTCAGGTACTGCTCCAGGGTCAGGGCCCCCTGCATGCCTGCTGCCATGTTCCTCACCATGATGGTCATGGACTATAATCCTTTGGGACCATGGTGCTGAATTAAATGGTTTCTTTTATAAGTTGCCTTGGCCTTGGTGTTTTGTCAGACAGCATATTTTCACAAATTCAAGGGCGTAAGAAACATAGTCTCCTGCAGTCTTATGATGGGGGAGCTTCCCTGGGCTATTAGAGCAGGCACAGATAAATCTGACTGCTGATTCAACAGCTGGATTTAAAATATTACTTGTTAAAAGTGAATGTTATAGTCTAGACACTAATAAAATGGGGCTGGAGGCTTGTTTTCCTTCATTTGATCAGAAGGGAACTTTAGCTAGGATCCAGTGTTGTGTCTTTCAAGCTACATGGCCACTATACTAGTTAATGTCCTAAAATACTTGCCAGTTGAAAATGAATCCACCATCTAGCTGAAAAAAAAAGAAGAATTCATAGGGTTTGGAGAGATGGCTCAGTGGTTGGTTGAAAGTACTGGCTGCTCTTCCAGACATCCTAAGTTCAATTCCCAGCAACCACATGGTGGCTCACAACCATCTATAGTGGGATCAGATGCCCACTTCTGGTATAAAGTTGCACATACAGCTTGCACTCATATACATAAAATAAATAAATAAATAAATAAATAAATAAATAAATAAATAAATAAAACTAATCCATTAAGGTCCTGTGATGGCTCATATTGATCGTACCCGTGACAAGGTCTAGAATCAGGGGAACACAAACCCCTGGCCATGCTTGTGAGAGTTTATCTAGATTAGGGTAATCGAGATGGAGAGAGAGGACCCGCTTTAAATGTACGCAGCACAACCTCATGAGCTGCGGTCTTGGTGGACTGAACAGGAAGGAGAAAGAGAGCTGAGTGCCGCATTCAACTCTGTCTGCCTCCAGTTGGGATTGCCATGTGACACACTGCCTCCTGCTCCAGCCATCATGACTCCCCTACCGTGCCCTTAACCGTGTCAGAGCATGAAAGCAAGTGAGAAGCAAGGTATAAGTGACCCCCCTTCAGAGGTCGTCTTCCTTGATGAAAGACATCTGTGCCCTTGAGAAGCAGAGATATGGTTGTTTCTGTGAGCTTCCCAGGTCTCCTATGACCCAAGTCCATGCTCCCTCCCCCAGCTAGTGGCTAGCACCCCCCCCCCCCATGGCTGTACTACAATCAACAATCACGGGTTTACAAATGACTTTGGCAACTGGGAGGTTGGTTTGCATTTTCTTCCTCATTTTACTCTTACATGATTTCTTTTCAAAATACACTTATTTGTTTGTTTATCTATTTATTTATATGACGTGCATGGTTGTGCACACATGTGCACTGTGGAGGCCAGAGAAAGACTTGTCCTCAGTGACGCCAGCAAGGCTGCATCTCCTAAACTTCCCCAACAGTATTATCAACTGGGACCGAAAGTTCTCTAAGGTGCCCGAGCTGTGAGGGACAAGTGCCCTTCAGACCACCACAGCACACCTGTGAAGGTCAGAGCACAACTCGGTGGGGTCAACTCTCTCCTCCCTTTCTACAGGTCCTAGGGATTGAATTCCCACCAGCAAGCCTCAGGGAGGGGAACACCTTCCCCTGCTCAGCCGTCATCTCCTCAGGCTTCCTTATCTTGTGTTCAGTTTGTTGTTTTTTGGGTCCCCCCCCCCCCCGTTTCCTAAGAGAACAGCTTGAATTACTGATTTAGACTTTCTCCTTCCCAAATGCGTGCGTTCAGCGTTGTAAATCTCTCTCTAAGCACGGCTCTGTAACAGCTCACAAATCTTCATAAGTTTTGTTTTTATTTTCACTTAGTTGCAAATATTTTCTAATTACACTCGAGGTTTCTTCTTTTAACTCGGGCTTTATTTCAAAATCTGCTGCTTAACGCCCGGGTATCTGAATTTCCTGGCTCTCTCTCTCTGTGAATCTCCATCATGTTCTGAAGGCAGACACTATGATTTGAATTCTTTGAAACTTGTTAGATGTGTTTTATGGCCCCGATTGTAGGCTATTTGGGTGAACAGTCCATTTTGCTTAAGCAAAATGTCTATTACATGGTCGTTGGATAGAGTTGTCTACAGATGTCTGCTTGATTGATGGTGTTGTTGAGTTCAGCAATGTCCTCACTGATTTGCTAGCTGCTGAATCTGTTTTGTTTTGTTAAAAAAAAAATCACGCACACTTACATTTTGCCTGCATAGCTGTCTGTACACTACTCGCATGCCAGGTACCCTCAGAGGCCAGAACAGAGTGTTGGGTCTCCTGGAACTGGAGTTACAGATGGCAATGTGGGTGCCGGGATAGGACTCAGGTCCGCCGGAAGCAGTCTATGCTCTTAACCACTGGGCCACCTCCAGCACCCCGCCCTCCATACTCCCCAGTGGATCTTTTCTAATAGAAGGAGCTGATGTCTCCAGCTGTGACAGGGGGTCATCTCTTTGCCTTTGCAATTCTTTCAACTTTTGCCTCTGTATTTGATATTCTATTTTTGTGACCTATATGTTAAATATTTTCATATCTCCCTGAAGAGTTCAACTTTATCTTCATATAATACCCCTTATATCCTTGATAAATTTTCTTGCCCTGAAGCCTATTCTGACTGAATACTAACACTAACTCAACAGTCTTGCATGTTGGGCAGCCATGCGTGCACATAGGTAGCCATCTTGGTTCCTTTTTGGTTGCTGTGACAAACACCATGACCAAGGCAACTTCCAGAAGGAAACGTTTGTTTGTGTGTATGGTTCCAGAGGGCCAGAGTCCATGATGGTGGAGTGGAGGCAGTGGCAGCAGGCAGCAGGCAGCGGGCAGCAGGCACAGCGGCTGGAGCAGGGACCGAGAGCGAGCTCACATCACAATTGCCAGCTGAGAGAGAACTAGAAACGGCAGTCTTTAAACTCTCAAAGCCCGCCTCCAGTGACACATTTCCTCCAACAAGGCTAAATCTCTTAAGACTCACCAAACAGTGCCACCACCTGGGGACCAAGGATTCAAATGCCTGAGACTATGGGGGACATTTACCACAAGCACCATCATATTAGCCCTCAAAGTTTTTCCTAATAGGATTTTCTAGAGTTTGACTATGAATGTCTGGGCATAGATTAATTTGTTTGTTTGTTTGTTTATCTATCTATTTGGTACTTTTATTCTGATTAGTGTTTGCTCCCCTTTGTTTTCTGAGACAGGGTCTCTCTGTGTAATCCTGGTTATTCTGGAACGTTCTCTGTAGAACAGGCTGGCCTCTTACTCACAGAGGTCTCTGCCTCCTGCATACCGGGATTAAAGGTGTGTGCCATAATTCCCAAACTCTTACTGTTTTTGAGCTTCCTATACTTAAGTTTTGATCTCTAAAATTAATTTAGGGGATAGTCTCAATAACTATCTCTTCAAATATTTCTTTTTAAAATTTATTTATTAGTGTCCGTGTATGCACATATGATGTGTGTATATGAGTGTACACATGTGCTCGCCAACACATGCCAAAGTTCTTTCCTTATACTTTCGCATCAGTTCTGAACATCAAACTCAGGTCACCAGGTTTACAAGACAAGCACTCTCCCCACTGAGCCCCCTCGCAGGCCCTCAGTTCCTTGTTCCATTTTCTTCCCCGTCTTCCTTCCTCTGTTACTGCTGTCATACATGTTTCAGTATTTGTGGCCCCCATGGTTCTCCAATAGTCGAGTTCATTGTTAATTTGGTTTGGGAAACTTATTTTTGTTATTTATTTGTTTACTCTTTTCTCAGTTTTGGAAATTCCTATTATCTGATCCCCCACAAGTTGTCCTCTGACCTCCATCCATGTGCCAGGGTTCATGCAAGCATGCATGCATGCACGTATGCAAAGACACATACATAAATGATTTTTAAAAGTTTTCTCGGGATGGTGAGACGGCTCAGCAGTTACGAACACTTGTTGCTCTTATAGAGGACCTGGTTTCTAGTCTCAACACCCACAAGGGGTCCTCTTCTGACTTCTGCTGGTATCAGGCACACACCATGTATGCAGACATACATGCAGGCCAAATATCCATCCACGTGAGATAAATCTTTAAAAGGTTCTCTTCCCGTCATGATGGTCTAGTCCTCCTCAGCCCATCAGTCCTTTCGTGCCTCACTCTCTGTCTAAAGCTCCCATCACTGTATGCTACCTGGTAGCAGAGCTGGATTCATTTTGTTTTAGCTCTTAGAGAGAATCTACATTTTTCTGTGTTTGTGTCACGTTTGCCTCAAGGCTTTGCTGTATGACCTTTCCCAGATCAGGACACTTCTCCTAGTTCTCCAAGATGCTTTTGGTTTTGTTTTCAGTTTTTGATTTTTTTGTTGTTTGTTTTTTTTTGAGACAGGATTTCTCTGTAGCTTTGGCGCCTGACCCAGAACTCGCACTGTAGACCAGGCTGGTCTCGAACTCACAGAGATCCGCTGGTCTCTGCCTCTCGAGTGCTGGGATTAAAGGCGTGCCCCCCCCCCCCACCTCGCCATCAAGATACTTTTAAATCATTAGCAGGTGAACTTTATCAGCTACTGGCTTTGTCATTTGAGACAATCATACGACCTTCCAACGCTGAGGCAGCATGGGGTTCCAGGGTAAACCTGAACGGTGATTGTGTTTTTAAAAACACAGCTGATACCTTATTTATGATTTTTACGTCTTTCGAGGTGAATGAGTGTTGTCTCTGTGAGCGTTGCCTTGCCTTGCCTGGTTAATTTCAGAACTGAGTTACATTGGTAGCATTGGTAGCATTCCAGAACCACCGATATAAGCTAGTGGTTCCCTGAAGGTGGGGTCTGACTGCTGAAGTGACAAAAGCCGCGTCACCACAACGACTCATCCCATCCCCACTGTTCTGACTGTTTACCATGTGTTTTGAAAGAGTTGGTTGACATTCGTGTGACTTAGGTGCTTATGCACTGAAGGGAAAGCTCACCTTCCACCATGGGAATGAAATCTCTAAGTCTGAAGTTCATTGGACTGAGCAGACTGCAACAAACTCTCGCCTATGTCCCTCCAAATGGATGAGCCGCACTTTCCAGAGTAGATCCCCAGGGAGACACACACACGCACACACACATACACACACACCGCCAGGCACCAGCCTCTTGAGTACCAACCACCTACTTACTTACACTGAGTTTAAACCCACACCTAACCATACCTCTTTCCGGTATTCTCAGAATATGGGGTCTCCCTTCTTCCCAACCCCAATACAGGGTTTCTCTGTGTAACAGCCCTGGCTGTCCTGGAACTCGCTTTGTAGGCTGACATCGAACTCACTGAGATCCGCCTGCCTCTGCCTCCCAAGTGCTGAGATTAAAGGAGTGTGCTACCGTGCGGGGTTTGGGGATCTCCTTTCTTAAGCACAAATCTAGCTCGCTGGGCTCTAGTTTCAGTCCTGCCGTTGTGATAAATACCCTGAAAATTCCTGGTGGGAGTGGCCCTGTGTTAGCTCACCAGCTCAGGGTGCAGCCCAGTGGGGAGTCGAAGCAGAAACATAAAGCATGCATTCACATCAGGTACCCCTCAGCGTGGAGAGAGAGCCAATGACGCTTAGTGCCCGGCTAGCTATCTTTATTCCTAATCCCAGGACCCTAAACCAGGGCGTGGCGGCTCCCACTTGCAGGCTGAGTCTCCTCACGTAACGAAGGCAATCAAAACCAATCCCTTACATACATGCCCATAGGCCGAGCTGATCTAGACAGTCCCTCATTAGACTCTTCCTAGTTGATCCTAACCTGTGCCAAGTCAACAGTTAAAACCATCACACTCCTACCACGGGTGGCGGGTGCATTCATTTGATTCCAGCACTTAGGAAGCAGACGCAGGTGGATCTCTGTGGGTTCCAAGCCACCAGCCAGAGCAGTATGGTGAGTGTAAAGTATTTTCTTAAGACACCAAACTTCCCCATCGATGCAAACAATCCCAATCAAACCAAATTAAAAGACGCCCATGTTTAATGGAGTGCTCCTGGGTGGCCCGGCGGAAAACATGGAGAGGGAAAGAGAGATAAGGGGAGACCGTGTGGGACCCGGAGACCACATGTTCATTCTCTGGGGGGCAGTTTAAATAGCCTGTGGGAGGGGTTACCTTTTGGTGTGCTTTCTCGACCTTCCCTGGGGAGAGGTCACCCTTTGGTAGGCTTTCTCAGAGGTGGAGTTTGGATTGAGGCAACTTCCAGGGAAAGGAGCTTATGCCAGGAGCTGGGGTGAAGCCCCCAGCTAAACAATCTGGACTTTTTGTATAAAGGGGTGTTAGGAAGCTGAGGTGATGCTTCCAACCAAACAGTGAAACCCCATTTAACACACACACACACACACACACACACACACCATGAAAAAGAAAAGAAGGAAAGTTAGTTTTTGCCTTTCTTTCTTGTATCTTGGGCCTGGAGAAATGATTTGCTGGTCAAGAGCATGTTTTGCTCTTGTGGAGAATCTGAGCTAGTTCCCAGCACCCACACAAAGTCTTACAATTGCCTGTAACTCCAGTTCCAGGGCATCAGGCAACCTCCTCTGGCCTCTACAGCTTCTGCATGCAGAAGTCAGCCAGGTGCGTGCGTGCACGCACACACACACACAAATAAATAATAAATAATTTTTAAAAACTACCCTAACAAACAAAGCCTCACCACACTCCTAAATCCATGTAGTCTACTTTGTTCCGCTCCCAGGTCCCCACTCTCCAAAGGCCTCCTCCAGAGGCATCCTCAGACCCCACCCACCCCCAATACCCCTTTTTTTGTGTGCAGTGCACACTCTCTCACACTGCAGGTGGGAGGGGGAATTGGCAAGATCTCTCTGGGAAGCAATTCTGTAACCTGACTCAAAAGCCTGAAAAATATTTGTGCCCTTTGTCCCAGTAATCCTACCTCTAAAAAAAATCTGCCTAAGGAAATAATCAGAAACGCTGACAAGGGCAGATGTTTAAAGATGTTAATCTTACTGTTATTTTAACAGCAAAAACTGGAAACAATCTAAAGGCGCCGCAGCAGGGGCTAACTTAAATAAATTGTACTAAAATGGAATGAAATATCGTGCAATCAGTAAAAATATCATTTTGGAAGTATAGTTGACTGGATAGTTGCATAAGTGGAAACAGGACATAACCGATCTGGACAATTTGGGGCTGGTTTCTTTCCATATAAAGATAGCTCACACTCTTGGAATGTCTGCTATTGCTGTTACATACGTTCCCAAAGTCTTCGGGACATTCCTGTCCTGTTCACACCATTATCCTCATTTTTAAAATGTGGGCAGGGGAGGAGGGTAGGAATATTTTCCTGACTCTCTTCTGTAGTTTCCAATTCTTTTTAAAACAATTTGAAGAGATTTGTTAATTTTTATTCTATGTGCATGTGTTTTGCCTGCATGTATGACTGTGTGAGGGTGTCCGATCACTTGGAGCTGGACTACAGACAGTTATGAGCTGCCTTGTGGGTGCTGGCAATTGAACCAGAGATCTCTAGAAGAGCAGCAAGTTTATTTTGTTTGTTTTGTTTTGTTTTCCGAGATAGGGTTTCTTTGTGTAACAGCTCTGGCTGTCCTAGAACTCCAGAAGTCACTGAGATCCACCTGCTCTGCTTTCCCAGTGCTGGGATTAAAGGCAGCCATTGTGCTTCTTAACTACAGAGCCATCTCTCCAGGCCCTGATTCCCAATTCTTTTGAAAAAGGTGACTTCATGGTTTCCTTTGGGTTTGGGGAGATTTTTGTTCATTTGCTGTCTCTTTTGTTTTGTTTCTTTGTGTAGCCCTGATTGTCCTGGAACTCGCTCTGTGGATTAGGATAGCCTCAAACTCAGAGATCCACCTGTCTCCGCATCTAGAGTCCTCGGATTGTAGGCATGGGGTACCTTGCCTGGCTTTGCTGTTTGACTTTAAGTTACTGGTTTTGGGGTTTTTATTATTGTGCGGTTTTTAGATATTTTGTTTCCTGTTTTGTTATTTCCATTTTGTGTTTTTGTATCGCCTTTTCCAGCTGCAGTGAATGGCTTCCTGGTACTACAGATGCTACTGAGGAGGACTTTGGACCACACACAGAAAATAAAACCGTTCCCTCCAAGGTTAATCCAATTGCTAGGGTTGGCTCTCAGGTGGGGCTCTCTACTTTAAAGTGTGTCTGGGGACAGAGGTACGTTCAAGCAAGTGCCATACTCCTCCCAAGCCAGTGAGCTCCCCATATGGAGTCCTTTAAGAGAATGAACTTGGTGTGGGACTGATTGTCCTGAGGGGCCCCTTTCTCCTGCCCTGGCTGGGTTTTCTCCCCTAGTGGGAAACCATCTCTAAATCTGACGGTTCCAGCCCAAGTTCCTCTTCCGACCCACCGCTCCCTGCCTTTGCTGTCTAAGGCTAACATCTTTCCTTCATGTTCCCTGGTCCCACCTTCCAGCCGGCTGGTCCTCTTAAGGGACAGTAGTGGTCACCGGGGCTCCTGTGTCCTGGTCCTCCTCCCCATTTCCTGCTGAGCTGGGGATCTTTCAGTCTATCAGCTAAAGAAGATAGGCCAGAGGAGGGGAGAGCTAGCAGCAGAGGCAGGAGGTTGGCCTTGAAGGGCTGTTCCCACTCACTCAAGGGCCTCTGGAAAGCGTAGCTGGCCGCGTGCAGAGCTGCAGGAGGCATCTAGGGCGTCGCACCCAGGCGAGCAGCCTCGCAAGCATCCACTGCCCGCGGGAGCATAGAAAGGCCTCCTGCGCGGAGCCATCGCCCTCTGGTGGCAGATTGAGGAAGGTACAGCTGTTCGCTGAGCCCCACCTCCCCCTCTCATCCTCCTCAGCCCAGAACTTGCTAGAAAGGGAAGACGCGAGTGAGCCAGAATTGGAACCTGGGACTCCGGGTAAATTCCTCATTCAATTGACGTTTACTACGGCTTCCAGAAACTATGAAGAATAAACGTCCCAGGTTTAAGATTTGCTCAGGCTATTGCAATAAGGAGAACATTTGTTAATGAGAAATGTCTAAAACAAAAGGAAAGGGGGATGGAGTATTAGACAGACGGGTAAAGAGAGTCACCAGAGACCTCCTTAGGAATAGGAAGGAAGGAAGTGTGGAGATGGCCCTTTCTCGGAACGCGCACATCAAAGTGGTCTGTTCCTTAGCTTTCTCCTGGAGACCCGATTTAGCAGTGGGAGTGTCTATGCAGGCTGCTTTGGCCAACCACTGTAAACAGCAAAAAATAAAATAAAATAAAATAAAATAAAATAAAATAAAATAAAATAAAATAAAATAAAATAAAATAAAATAAAATAAAATAAAAATAAAACAGACATCTTCATTTATGAGAGGAAGAAGGAGGAGCTGAGGAGCACTTACTGCTCTTCCAGAGGAACTGGAGTTCAATTCCCAGAACCCAGCTCACCACCCCAGCCACAGGGGATACAGCCCCTCTTCAGGAACACACACACACACACACACACACACACACACACACACACACACGTTAAAAGGAGAGAGAAAAGGGGATTCTGGACCCCACTGTTAAGCAGAAAGAAGAGTCCTAACGCAGACACCGGAAGTCAAGGCAGGAGCCAGAGGGAGCCCTGGGGTTGCATGGGGTCGGATAGAGGCATCACTAGATTGCTCCAGGTGAGCCAGACGTTGATTGTTCAGAGAGGAAGACCCTCCCTCAATCATTCGGTTACTATCTCTTTGATAGTCTTCCCTACTGTTTCCCACAACCCACCTTGTTATGGAATAGCCCCTGTGACTGGTCCCACAGCCGCCTCTGGGTCTCAGAAAATCCTTCTAACGGAAGTGCTTTCAAGCCCAGGGGTCCTGCCAGGCAGGAGGGCTGACAGCTGCCCATAACTCCAGCTTCAGAGGATCTAGTGCACACCCTGCCCTGGAGTTAAAAATTAAACAGTTAAAAAAAAAAACAGTGTCAGGAGGAGCCCCACCAAGGTGGATGAGGAGGCTGAATCTGGGGAGACGGACTAGCAACAGCGTCTTCCCCCCAGCACTTCTACCCACGTCTACTCCCAGCTTCAGGTGCGGGAGGTGCCAGCTAAACAGGGAGGTGCGGATGACCCAGGGAGAGGAGGCCAGCATGGCAGCCTAGGCAGTGCCCCTTGCCCAGACTTGATTTCATTATTAACTTTTTTTTTCATTAGCATATGTGTGGTCGTTGGATTTTTTTACTCCTTACTCTTTTGGGGGGCTGTCACCTAGATCTTGAATAAATGGCACACAGAGTCTTATTCTTTCTTACAAACGCCCAGCCTTAGCTTGGCTTGTTTCTAGCCAGCTTTTCTTAAACTATCCCTTCTACCTTTTGCCTCTGGCTTTTCCCTTTTCTTACTTCTGTAATCTTACTTTCACTCTTACTCTGTGGCTGGCTGGGTGGCTGTCCCCCTTCTTTTTTTATTCCTTGATCTCTCTTCTATTTACTCTCTTTGCCTGGTAGCCCTGCCCATCCTTTTCCTGCCTTGCTATTGCTTCTTCAGCTCTTTCCTAGACCAATCAGGTGTTCTAGACAGGTAGAGTAACATGGCTTCACAGAATTAAACAAATGCAACATAAAAGAATGCAAAAACGGGGCTGGAAAGACAGCTTAGGGGTTAAGAGCTCTGGCCGCTCTTCCAGAGGACTCAGGTTCAATTCCCAGCACCCACATGGCAGCTCACAACTGTCTGTAACTCCAGCTCCAGGGGGTCCAACACCTTTGTACCAATGCACATAAAATAAAGTTAAATAAATTAAAAAAAAATGCAAAACATCTTTGCTCCATTAAAACAAATGTTCCACAGCATAAACACATGTAACACATCTTAAAATAATATCCTACAACACATATAAAATAATGGGTTTCATTATATTTTCTTTGTTTTTTTGTTTGTTTGTTTTTCAAGACAAGGTTTTTCAGTGTAGCCTTAGCTCTCCTGGAACATGCTCTATAGACCAGGCTAGCCTCAAATCACAGAGATCCACCGAGTGCTGGGATTAAAGGTGTGTGCCACCGCTGCCCAGCTCACTATGACATTTTCTTTGCTCATATTCACCCCAATTGTTAAACTTTGCTGTCCTTCACCCCCTCATGCTGGCTTCCTGCCTCCTCCCAATAGTCCTTTATCTGCTCTCATGCCGTACACGTCCACTTTCCAAACTCTAGATTCTGCCTATGAGACAAAGCCTCCATGGGGCAGGGGATGGAGCCCAGGATTTGGGTGTCTACCTGGCTGGATTTTGGTCTCGCTCTGGTCTCATCACTCCTCGAATATGCTGTTTCTTCCCCTTAGAAAAATAATGTCTACTCTGGGTCATTATATGTCAGAGGTATGTAACTTGTTTTGAACACTGTAAGAGACTTTTTAAAGAAATGTGTGTGTTACTCACATGCATGCGCTTGCACATGTGTGGAGGTCAGAAGATTTGGGGGACTTGATTCTAATTTTCCACCTTGTTTTCAGGTAGAATCTCTGGTTAGTTCTGCTACTGGGTTGCCAGGACCAATCTCAGATTCTTAAGGCTGTGCAGCAAGTGCTTTATTTACTGGCTTGTCTCATGAGCCCCAAATGTGGACTTTTAAAGTATTAAAATTTGGGGGCTGGAGAGATGGCTCAGTGGTTAAGAGCACTGTCTGCTCTTTCAGAGGTCCTGAGTTCAATTCCCAGCAACCACATGGTGGCTCCAAACCATCTGTAAAGAGATCTGGTGCCCTCCTCTGGCGTGTAGAGGCAGAAAGTTGTATACATAATAAATAAATCTTAAAAAAAAGCTAATCAGAAATAAATATATTAAAAAAGTATTAAAATTTATTGATTTTAATTTTTGTTTTATGTGTATGAGTGTTTCCTTATATGTCTGTGAGCCACATGCATGCAATGTCCTTGGAGGCCAGAAGGAAGAAGGTGCTGGAGCTCCTGAAAGAGTCCAGGATGACTCCAGTTCAGGATGGCTGTGAGCAGCCATGAAGTCCTCTGCCAAAGCAAGCAGGATCCTTTCTCTGTAGCTTTGGAGCCTGTCCTGGAACTCTGTAGACCAGGATGTCCTTGAGCTCACAGAGGTCCACCTGTCTCTGCCTCCCGAGTGCTGGGATTAAAGATGTGTGCCACCACGGCCTGCATTCTTAAATTAAGGATTCTTAACTGCTGAGACATCTCTCCATTCCTGACTCTCAGGACTTTTTCAGTTTGGTGCACTTTATGTTGTGAGACAGTCATGAGACTGTACATAGTAGTACTATCCCATAGCGTTTTGATTTGGCAGAAATACAATAAGAATATGTCAAATACACTTTGGTATCTTTTCCAGTCTTTTATCCATGAATGTGGAACAGTTCTAACCCTACTGCATTTACATATTTGTGTTCTACTGCCCAATAGATCAGATCGTGACTGCTACAACATAATGCTTGATGCCAAACAATTCAAACAAGAATGAAAGAATAGACTCCCACAGAAAGACCCCTGGAGCTGGGAGACTCTCACTCAAGTCTCGGGATAACATGACCCCCCAGGAACTCATGAGAGACCGTCCTTGCTGCAATCACATGAGGTTTATTGAGAGGACAGGGACCAGTGCACTGGGGCCGAGACTCATATCCCATGCAGGGTAGGAGTTCAATCCTGAGTAGCTGGGAGAAGGGGTATTAAAGGGAAGAAACTATAACCCAAAGGGGGTAGGGAGGGCATCATTGGAAAATTCCGAAAATACTAGTGATAATCACACTGTTTCTCAAGATTATTCTCAAGATTATAATCTAACTTTATGGTCAGCTAGTTCCTGGAACAGAGTCACTGAACTGGCTAACCTAGATTTTTGGTTCTTCTCTCCCTGATAGATTTTTTTTTTTTTTTTTTTTTTTTTTTTGT
>NW_026067955.1:6111887-6365292 GCF_014885135.2 Alexandromys fortis
TTTTTTTTTTTTTTTTTTTTTTTTTTTTGGTTCTACTCTGTCTTCTAGAGGGGTCTGAACTTATCCGGGTCTTTCACCACATGGATCAAAAATATGTTTAATGGGGCTGGGGGATGGTTCAGTCAGTAGCTGTCATGAAAGAGTGATTCCCCAGAACTCACATAAAAAGCTGGAAGTGAAGCTGGGTAGTGGTGGCGCACACCTTTCATCCCAGCGCTCAGGAGGCAGAGGCAGGTGGATTTCTGTAAGTTCAAAGTCAACTGATCTACATAGAGTTCTAGGTCAGCTTAGGTTATAGAGAAAGAGACCTTGTCTCAAAATAAGAAGGAAAGGAAAGAAGAAGGGAAGGAGGAAGTAAGGAAGGAAAAGAAAGAAAGAGAGAAAGAGAGAGCAAGAAAGAAAGAAGAAAGGAAATAATGGAAAGAAGAAAGAAAAGCAAAGAAAGAAAGGAAAAAAAGAAAAAAGTGGAGAACAATTGGTGAAGACACTCAAGAGTCTTCTCTGGACTCTACACACATGCACACATTTACACTAACAGGTACATACATCACACCTACAAACTGCACAGCTCCATGCACAAATGAAAATAAGAATATGGAAACCGACAAACAAATAAAGACAGAACTGTCCTCTGTTAAAGTGGGAGAGGCACGTTGGTGAGGGAAGTCCTTCTGTATGTGTGTTGATTTTATTGGTTAATGAATAAAGAAACCGCTTTGGCCTGTGAAAGGGCAGAATAGAGCTAGGTAGAAAAACTAAACTAAATGCTGGGAGAAAGTAGGCGGAGTCAGAGAGAAGTCATGTAGCCACCACCAGGGACAGGCGCCTCTGCTGGAGCCCACTGAAACTTTGCCTGTAGGCCACGACCTCGTGGTGATGAACAGATTAATGGAGATGGGTTAGTTTAGGATATAAGAGCAAGCTATAAATATGCTTAAGCTATTGGCCAAACAGTATTGCAAATAATGTGGTTTCTGTGTGATTATTTTTGGGCTGAGCAGCTGGGAACAAACTAACATATTGGCACCCAATGTGGGGCAAGTCTACAAGGTGAATTTTTGTAGATCCCCAAATGTTTCTACTGCCAATTGGACTCACTCATTATGCAGTGAAAAGTTGTGATCCTAAAATAAGTACACTTATCTATCAATTAAAATATCTTAAGTAGGGGCCAGCAAGATGGCTCAGCCTGTAATGGTTCTCACTGCACCTTAAGCTTGGCACCCTGGGTTTGATCCCTGGAACCCATGGAAGGATGAAAGAGAGATTTGACTGTTGTGCTCTGACCTGGTGCTGTGACATGGCCCACACATCATCATGTATGCATACATATATATATATATATAACAATAATAATGATAACGATAATAATAATAAACATATCTTAACAAAAACAACATATCTTAACAAAGAATGAGGTGTACCCAACTTTCTCCCACAACCAGTTTGTTCTTCAAGGGTGAGAACATCACCTGATCTTGGACATGAAGCTGCCTTAACCAGTGAGTGCTGCCAAAAGGCTGCAGGAGGAGCATGTGCAGAAGTCAGGGAGGAGGCTGCTTCTTCATGCCAGGAATTGTTCAAAGCAACCTGGCTTCATAGGATCTTGACTGGACATCATAATAACATGCCAAAACCGTACCAAAAAGCTATGTGGCCATAATATCAAACTCTTAACCCTGGAAAACAGAGCTAAGGAATATTGGCATTGCCTTTGCTTTGGGGGTTTGGAAGTTTGGGGGCTTGGCTTTGTTTTTTGATGTTTGATTTATTTAATCTGCCTCTTTTTTTTTCTATTTGAGAAAATGGTTCATGGATGTATTCCATTATGGCCCCAGACTCACTATGTGTCAAAGATGACCTGAACTTCTTCAGCTTTTTTGGGGGAGAGGGGAATTCTAAGCCAGGGTTTCTCTGCATAACCCTAGCTGTCCAAGAACTCACTCCGTAGACCAGGAAGGCCTCAAACTCAGAGGTCCAGCTTGTTTCTGCCTCCAGAGTGCTGTGATTAAAGGCATGTGCCACCACCTCCCAGCTGACCCTAAACTTCTGACCCTCCTGCCTCCTCCTCTGGAGTGCTGGGATTACAGGTATGCACCATCACACCCTGGGCTGGGATTGGACAGAGGGCTTCATGCATGCTAGATAAGCTCTCTACCAACAGAGCCAGATCCCAAACATCTAATTTTTCTTCACATCGGAGCAAGGATCTCACTGTGATGCTCAGAGATCCTCCAGCTTCATCCTCCCGGGTGTTGACATTACAGGTATGTACCACCACATTTGTTTCTGTTAATGGTCTTTTCACAAAGTTGAACATGCCAGAATGCACATGTGCGGGGTGGGGGGGGGGTGCAAGTTAGGCAAGCACTCCATCAATTGAGCCACATACCCAGACCCCTCCTATTTTCTTTCTTTTGGTTTTGTTTTGTTTTATTTTTTGAAACAGGGTTTCTCTGTGTAGCTCTAGCTGTCCTGGAACTCACTTTGTAGACCATGCTGGTCTCAGACTCACAGAGATCCACCTGCCTCTGCCTCTCCGAGTGCTGGAATTAAAGGTGTGTGCCACCACTGCCCAGCTCCCTCCTATTTTCTTATCCTTCATGGTTACCTCTTAGTCGTTCCTTTTATCATGTTGTTTATCCATCTATCTGTTCTGTTATTCTAGACCTATCCACAGGGATTCTTCAAAGATTAATCCATTTATCCAGGGCAGATATGTATGATAGTAAATATATGTTAGTCCTCAAAAATGTTGCAGCAGGGCTAGCAAAATGGTTCTGCAGATAAAGGCGCTTGCCACTGAGCCTGTGTGGTGGAAGGAAAGAACTGACTGTTGCCAGGGGACTTCTGACCTCCACATATACACATATAAATAAGTGAATAAATAAGTAAATGTAAGAAAGTAGAAAGGTTGAGGCAGGGATGTTCTCTAAGGCAGGAGGGGTCCTGACACCGCAGTCATTGGCCACAGGATTAAAATCAGGGATGTTCAGGAATGGGAAGATGAGTAGAGAGCTTGCTGTTCAATTTCTAACACCCCTGTAAAAACTCAGGGAAGACAGAGTGTGCCTGGAATCCCACTGTGGAGGAGATGCAGGCAGAAGGGGCTTGCTGGTCGGCCAGTCCTACCAAATCAGTTCAATGAGAGACCCTGCCTCAAATGAATAAAGTAGAGGGGCCCAAGAGATGGTTCAGCAGCTAAGAGTAAGTATTGTTCTTGCAGAGGCCAGAGTTCAGTTCCCAGTATCCAGGCCGGGTAGCTCACAGTAACCCCAGCTCCAGGGTTCAAGGCCCTCTGCTTGCTTCTGAGAGCACCTGATCACAAGTTCATATGCCCACACAGACACACATTCATACTGATAAATAAAAAGCCTTTTTAAAAAGACGTGGAGAAGCCTACAGTCCACAACCCCAGAGAACCTAGACAACAAAGGGAACCCTAAGAGAGACTTACATGGATCCACATAGGAAGGAGAAAGCGACAAGATCTCCTGAGTAACCTGGGAGCATGGGGGTCACACGGGGTAGAGCAGAGAGGAATAGGTGAGGAAGGGAAGGGAGTGGAGAAAAAATGTATAGCTCAATAGAAACAAAAAAATAAAAAAAGAAGTGGCTACAGGACAGAGTTTGACAGAGAAAGCTCTGTTTATATAGAAACCTGTGTTTATACTCTGTCTCAAGTAAATATTTTATTTAAAAAAATTATTTTAAAAATTCTGTGGTGAGCAATTGAGGACATCCTTTGACTTCCACATACATGCGCATACCACACGTGCGTGCACACACCCCAGACTGTGGTGCACACACACACAAGTGCATGTACTCATACACTAGTATAGATCAGCACGATGGATCGGACCAAAGCTGAAGCGAGCTCCTTCAGCAGAAAATGGCGGCTTATACCACAGATGTGCCGTGCGGCTGAGCAATCAGCTGCACAGGAAACGGTACAGATGCAAGGTGAGTAGGCGTGTTGCTATTTTTAACTCGGCAGTACGTTGATCTGACGTAAAGAAACCTAGGCATCTTGATATCATATGCCACTCGAGTTATGCCAATGGGGCAAAGCCAAGTAAAGCCCAACAGCTGGTTCCTGGGTGGAAAAGTGGGTTCCAGCGCACCTTACCTCCTGCCCACTGCATTCAGTTTCCACGTCACCAGAGCTCAGAAGACCTTGTGGTGTAAGTACACATGAAACTCAGTTTTTATTTAAAGAGCCTACTTTCTGGACATCTATTTGGGGGATTACAGCGGTGGCTTGAGCGACTTGCAGACCTTAGAAGTTGAAGCCTTGCCTTCACTCGGCTGCTAAAGTTTAATTCACTCTAATTATTTCATATGGTATCGACTATAATAGTTTCATAATTTCTAGTATATTAAGCACTTAATATGTTGTGTCATTTGAAATCACATATTAAATTCAGCAAAGTACATTTTAATGAGAGTTAAGTGGTGTGAAAATATTAACGCGATGTGATGGTTCATCTCGGTACTCTCATTTTCTGGTTTTTCGAGTCTTCCCTGATGAGGGATGGGGACAAGGGCCTCCTCACCAGGTAAGGGGAGTGGTTCCCTGGGAGAGGGCCCAGACCTCCCTGCAGTTTCCAGTGCTCTTTCTCATCTGTCCCCTCCCTAAGCCCAGCACAGCAAGGACAAGGCTTATGTCTTCCATCCTAGAAGAGATGTTAGCAGCCTGGCACCTGGGAAACGCTTGTTTCAGGGTGATCCAGAGTCAGCAGAGGGGCTCTGGGACTTATAGAAGGCAGCTTCCCCCTGTGTACCTGCCACTGTCAGTGGCCTAGGGGGTGAGTGACTTCGGAGTCCGCGGTGCCAAGACCTGAAGGCGCACCCCCTGTTTCTTCCCACCCTGCAAATGAGACAGACATGCCGACTCGGGCAGAGAGGCTAGCGGGTCTGCCCTCAGATTCAGTTTCTCTCCCTTTTTTTTTTTTAACATTTATTATCATTGTGTATATATGATGGGGGTGTGTGCACGCTCCATAGCACACATGTGGAATCAGAGGACAATCCTGGGGGTCATTTCTCTCCCTCTACCATGCGGTTTCCGGGGCTTAAACGCAGTTGACGGTCTTACACAACAAGTACGTAGCTCAATAACCTCCCCAGCTCCCCACCACACACCGTTTTTTCCTGACATTTGAGACAGGGTCTTGTGTAACTGGGGGTGATCTTTATACACTAAATAATTAAAATCTAATAATAACGCTAGATGTGGTGGTGTACCTCTCTAATCCCAGCACTTGGGAGGCAGAGGAAGGAGGGGCTCTGTGGTTGGAGGCTAGCCTGGTCTACAGAGCAAGCTCCAGGATTGTTACACTGAGATACCCTGTCTCAAAAAAACAGAACAAAAATCAAACCTGGTCTGCATTCTCTCACACAAGTGGTGGGAAGCCCTACCCCCAACAGAACCAAGTTACCATACCTTATCTCTTGCCTTTCTGCAGCACAAGACACCCAGGGAAGACAGTCAGGTCCCCTCAGGTCTGCAGAGTGGAGAGAAGCCAATGACCCTGAAGGCTACAGGAGCTCCGCTGCCACCTCAGCTCTGAGATGGCTGGTCAGAGCCAGTCCTCGGTAGCACCCACACTCCTCGGCTTTAGTGCCTCTGTCTTGGGGAACTGGGACTTCCTGGGAAGTCATGATCTACTTGGCTCTTCCCTTAAGGGGTCCCTTTCATGAGATCTCTCCTCCAACCTCATTCCGTATCCATTTTATCTCCTCCATTGACCCATTATCTTAGTCTGTTTTCCGATGCTATAACAAAGCACCCAAAGCTGGGAATCTGTAGAAGTAAGGTTTATACAGCCTACAGTTATGGAGCGTTGATGTCTGTGACTGGGTAGCCCCACTATTTGGTCTTTGCTGAAGGGATCTGGGTACATCACCACACAGTGGGCAGCATCCTTTATTGCATCTTTGATTGCAGGCTTCCATGATCTGCAATAAAAGTTATGTGGTGCCAGGAAGCCAAGGACGCCAAACTGGTAGAACAACCTTCTCTCCTGGTAAATGATCCAGCCCTTCACCAGTCCCAGCACAGCTTTCTTCAGTTCCAGGAGGCAAACATTCATCGCCTCAGGCATGGTGGTGCTCTGTGGCTGAATTACCTTCTACCTCCCCGCCTCTAAATGAAGCTTTAGTCGGAAATCACAGTGGTATCCTCCACCTTCTTCCATGGTGGGCCCTTCGGGCTGAGGAGAGCACTGTTCTCAGCAGGCCTGAGAGCTGGGTCTGCCGTTATCACTGTAGAACCTTCTGAGGCTGTCACACTTCCGGGATGACCAGGATGTTTGTACCCCTTGTAAGGCAGGACACAGAAATAATGTTGGAATTTAAAATTTTTATCCCCTCTTATTTTGTGTATGTGTGCGTTTGGGTGAGTGCCGTGGAGGTCAGAGGCCAACTTGAGGTCAGAGACCAACTTGTCAGAGCGAGTCAGTTCTCTCGGTCCATCATGTGGGTCCTAGGGATCAAACTCAGGTCGTCAGCCTGATTACCCCCTGAGCCATCTTGGCGTTTTTGGATCTTGCTAATTGTATTCTCTCGAGAAAGCCCTTCAGTTATACAAGCGCAGCACGTCAGGGCAGAACAAGACATTAGCAGTCAACAGAAGCTAAAACAGGACTAGAGCCAGAAAGGGTGGAACTAGAACCCGGAAAGATTCCTCTGCTTCAGAACCAGAAAAAGCCAACACACAGCAAACCAAACAGACCGCTCCGGCTTAAAATAGTCAGGAATGGTGAGCAAGAACCGGGTCTGTCTCCTGCTGGCTTGCACAATAAGGCAGTTATGAACCCACCGGCTGTACCTGTCACCGTGACACGTGTGCGCAGTCACTGTGTCGGAAAGGCCTCTTCTAAATACGTGAATAACAAACGCGGATGCTGATTGAAGTTTAGCATCATCTCCCATCAATGCTATTACTGGTGGTTATTTGCAATTCCCTTTTGCAAATCGGAGGGAAACATTATTGCCCAAATTAGCTCTTTTCACTCAATAAAGGCCATTATTAGCATTCCGAGTTTTGCAGTTGCTTACTGCTTATTTAGAGAGAGGTCACGTGAGAAGCTGGGCAGCAAGCACCTGATTTCCATCTCCTTGAAAACAGGTAGGGAGGGGAAGGACTCAGCTCCAAAAGCCAGGCCTGGCGCTGCTCTGCCACCGCGGACGGACAGAAGGGTCCTTCTGTCTGACCGCACGCAGGCGGAGCACTCTCTAAAGCCTCGCCGGTGGCTCCCTTGTGGTACTGGCTCTGGTGAGTGGAAGTGACTCCGGTGACTTTTGCCTGGGAGTCCCTGTCCTCTCGGGGCTGCCTGTATATCAAGTCATTGTTCAAAGGTCGCCTCCCTCTGTGGCCACCCACCCCAGGGGCCGTCACTCAGCGACGTACACACCCCGACAGTCTCTTAACTCCGTCTCCGGATTGTCCTTGCTGGCACCCGAGCTCCGGCTCACTCTCTCCCCTTAAAGACCGGGTGCTTACACATTCCCGCTCCGGGTTTGTCTGAGCGAAGAAGGAGGAAGAGTAGGCTAAGTTTGGGGGTAAAGTCTAACCGGGAGCGGAGGGGTGGGCTCTTCCTTCAGCGTCCTACTGTGCACGACACAAGACCGTCCTCCGAACTGGGCCGGCGTCCAAATATCCACTGCTTTCACTTGGTTTAACCCGCCAGAGCCTCGATTTCCTATCTTGCAAAGTGGGGGGAACCATACTCATTAGAGTGCCAGGCCCTTAGTAAACAGGAGTCAGAGCGTGCGCCTCCCCCACCAGCGCCAGCCGCGGGCCACACTCCGAAAAGTCGGGGCTCCGTGGTGGACGCCTCTCTTTCCCTCGACTCCAATGGTAGGGCGCTGTTTTCGACAAGCCCGGGGGAAACCGAGGCAAAGGCGGCTCAAGGCCCTATACACCCGGAGCAGGCCACCGTGGGCCGCCGTCTCAGAGGCGAGGCCGGCTTGATGAGCCACTCCCAACCTCTGCCCCGTCCTTCCAAGCGGGACCTTGGTGGACGCCTCGGCGTCTTGTCCCCAGGTTACCCCGGTGTCCCGCGTCGCAGCTGAGAGACCCCGGCGCCAGCCCCGCGCGGCCAGGCGCGTGCACAGCGAGAGTCACGTGGCGGACTGTGACTGCGGGGCCGCGCACAGGTCGGGTCGGAACGGGTCTGTTTCCCATCGTCCCCTCATTTGCATACACAATGTACAAAAGAAGCTGAGAGCATAATTGAATTTACTCTAAATCTGAACTAAAAATTACAAACATAAAATATAGAATTAAGACGGTATTAATTTGTAGCGATATTGGATTCTCAAACATGATACAGAGTTTTCACCATAAGTGAAAAAGTAATGATAACTTTGCCCTTATATACTTCCCGAGAAGTAGCTGTGTTTGTGCTCGCTTCGGCAGCACATATACTAAAATTGGAACGATACAGAGAAGATTAGCATGGCCCCTGCGCAAGGATGACACGCAAATTCGTGAAGCGTTCCATATTTTCTTGTTTAAAAATTTCATGTCCACAACATCCCCAACACGTTCCTCCCATGTTTTACCTTTTGCTTGGTTCAATGGAGCGATAGTCCTTAAGGGAGAAATAAGAAGGGCCTAGACAGACCCATCTCTGCAGTGTGCCTTATCCATGGGCTTCGGCTGCAGTTTGTGATTTATTTTATCTTTGAGATAGGTCTCCCACATCCCGTCCTGGCCTCGAATTTGCTATGCGGTCAAAGATGACCTCAAACTGGATCTTCCTGCCTCCGCCTCCCCGCTGCTGGGATTACAGATGTGCACTTCCACACCTGGCTCCAGCTGGCCTCTGCGTCCCTCCTCACTAACCCCTTAAGGAATGGTTCGCCAAAACAGTTCTCTTGGGGTGACAAACTGCAATGACGTGGAGTTCCCTGGGCAAGACTAGCAAGGGTTTGAAAACTAGGCCCGATACCTTTGAAGATACACTGACTGCGAAAGTAGAATTTCCTGGTCCTCGCATTATTCACCTGCTAAATAACATAAGACAGAAACCCTAATGAGCAAGGGCAAGGAGGAGGGACCGCCCTCCCCACGTTCAAGTTTTCTGGGCTGACTTACTCAATGCTTTCTAAAATGTCCAATTCTTCCCCACAAAGGAAAATGGTGTCTGTGCTTTGCTGGTTCCCGAGCCCGCGGGTGGGCTCTGCAGTCCCTGGGACGCCAGTGGCTCCTGGCCTCGGAAGACCGGGCGAACTGGGTGGACTCCTCAGGCCGCCACAGGCCACGGAGCTGTTTTCCTCTCTGCAGGTGACATGACCCTTTCCTGATCACAGCGGCGAATCTGTGGGGACTCCTTACACCTCGGCTCCTGGCCTTCCTCTACGAACCGACTGAGGACGGAGGACGATTCTTTCTCCTATCGTAAAGACTGGCAGGATGTTTATGTTGGACTGGAAATGGTATAGGAACCCAACTGCTCCGAGGCAATCCCTCATTCTTCATGACAGGACCCGTCGTTCTGTTGGGGCATGCACTCCTTAGGGCTAGAAAAAAAAAAAAATCTAAAGTCCTGGCTGTCTTTTCTGGCTTTGCTCTAACTCGCTCAAAAAACTCGGGCCAGTCCATTGCCCCGTTGGCCACCTGTAGCCAACCAATGTTGATAACTTAGGATATCTGTCAAACCGGGCCTTGGTGGCTGCTTTCGGGTGTCTCCAGAAAGTCCAGAAGGTCGGGCTGGAAGGAGCACCGGTTTGTCTCTTTTCCTGGACCCTGGCAGTGTGGAAAGCCACAGGCTTTCATTTTCCAGGACGGTTCTCCAGGCTTTACACGCGTTAGCTTACTACATGCACAAAGCAGTTGTATGAAGTCATGTTCTGGATGAAGCAGAAACCCACAGCGTTCCAACAACAGATCCCACAGCGAACAAAGAGAAGCCGTGGAAAGTGAACACGGTTACAGAACCTGTGCTCTCAGGACACTCTGCGGCTCCTCTGGCTGGGGAGGGGCCGAGGAGGCCGTTTAGAAGGACGGAAGCATAGGGAGGGCGTGCAATGCAGTGTTGCTTCTACTGGTGATCTGGATTCCAGGGGAGCAGTTACACATCGGCAAAGGATCAAGGTTCCACCGTAGGGCAGGGTAGCTGGGAATGCATGGATGAGGTAGTGTCTTCGAGACACAGTTGGGACAGGAGGGAGGTCTTCCTTTCCTGGGTTGACAATAAATGGGATACCCTACCCCAACACTAATCCTATTGGTAAAGGATCTTCTCTGTGAGCAGCAAGCTTGGGTTTAATTAACCTTATGCAAATGAGCATAATTGCTTCTCAGTGCCTGTTGTCCAGAAGCACCTGGGGACTCCTTCCCTCTGCCGGTTTCAGCACCTAGATACACTACCCTTTCACGTGGTTATTCCACGTGGGCACTTCTGTGTCTGTGGTGTACCCTTGGAGGTGGCAAGGAAGGACAAGGTGTGACCTCAGTTGTGCAGGCCAGTGGAGGAGACAGAAGTTCCCTGTGACCAAGGAGGTGAGGAACCCATTGGCAGAGGCAGCAGAGGTGGGATACAATGTACTGGTGTCTCAAGAGCAGAAGATAAACTATCTACTCAGCCTCTCCTGCAGGGTTTGCCGCACTGGTGGAGAAGGGCAGTCTGTCCCACACTGCTCTCAGAAGGGATGGAATTCCTTTGGCGGAAGCTGTGGGGAGGTGGGGCATGTTTACTTGGCTCCTTATCTCCAGACCTGTATTCCAGCGCCAGAGTCTTGTAGATAACTCGGAGAAACACAGGCACCATGCCAAACACCCGGAGGAAATCTCCTGTGAGATATTCTGTGCCCAGTCTCCCTTAATTTGCAAGCCCACACTTTCTCTGCAAAACGAAGGAGTCCGAGTCTGGGCCCTGTGCACTGGCTGTAATGCCTATATTTCGTCGCAAGGTGGCAACATTGTGGCGAGAAATAGACATTAAAAATCCTGGGTGTTTTTTTAAAGCATATTTTCTCTATTAATGTTTCATTTAACTTAATTAGAATCTGGTAAGCTAATTAAAGTAGCTACGAGCCCCGCAATCAGCAATAATTCGTATAATTATTGATAATTACATCCATACCAATCGTTTGGTTATTAACATTTTGAGGGGGAACAAGCCATTTCGAGTGATGTGGAGCCCAGGAGGGTTTCCGTTTGTGTGTGTGTGTGTTTTTATTTTTATTTTTTGTGCGATAAAACTTTCTAGGTCGGATCCACCTACACGTGCAATCCTCAGAGTCTCCATACCACCCGAGGCTCCCCTTTTGGCCAACCCCAGGTCCCTGTATACTTTTCTCCGCTTTGAGAAAGTTTGGAGGGAAAGGCGAGAAAAGCATGTTCGCCAGTCTTCTGTGTTGGTGTGTAACCAAGGACCTTCCTGCTTAGGTGGTAACTGCCCTGCCCATTTTATCGAAAAGGATAGCGCGGTTTCCAACTGTGCGTTTGGGCCGGGGAAACGCGCACAAGCAACCTGCAAGCCTGCGCGGGAGCTGTAGGGTCCTGTCCTTGGCGCACGGTGGGAATGCAAATCGCTTTCTCTGTAGATCTCACTTTCAAGATGGGTGCAGCCCCAGACCTGAAAGGGCTGGTAAGCAAGCCCTCTTCACCACCCTAAGGTGAACTATTCCAGGCCCCTGGAGCGTCCCAGAGAGGGAGTAGCAAGGTGGAGCCTCACAGTTTGCCTGGAGCCCTCGCCGCCCTCACTTTCACCTCATTCTCAGTTGATCCGGCCCTGACAGTATCCCAGGCTTGAAGGTTTGCAGCCCCAACACAGGGACTAGCCTGGCTCTTCTGAGCTTGGGGCTCAGCAGCTGCTTCTTTTCCCCACCGCCCAGACTGTCCTAGCCAGCCTGCATCTCAAGAGTGAAGCTTCCTGGTGTGAGCAGCTAGGGCTCAGAGCCCAAAACAATCCCTGGAACTTCGGGATCCGACTTCACCTCCAAGATCCCCCCCCCCCCCCCAGACAGTGCTTGTAGCTAGCCTGGGGTGCTAGAATGAGAGCCGGGTCTTGGAGGAGACGATCCTGGCAGCGGCCTGCAGATGGACTTCCTTCTTGGAGCGCTTCCTTGAGCCTCAGGGCACAAACGAATATCATTTAATGGAGATTGGAAAACGAGGCCCTGGAAAAAAAAATAAAGGGCACAACGCAGGGTCTTTTCAAGCCAGAGGAGGGCATGAAATCCAGTCTGGGCTAAAAAAAATTCGTAAGAGAACCCGCTTTCTCTATTTTATCCTCCATACTGCTTGGGGGAGGGGTATGTTTCCTGCAGGTGAGACTTCACACTCCTGGGCCACAGTGTTGGGGGGGGGGGGCGTGTCCAGGCCTTTGCACCTGTGGTCAGCAGTCCTCTCCTTTTTTCATTGGGGTCCTCCAGCTGCACAAATCCAGTAGCACAGAGCTCCCTCCTACCAGATAGCGACAGGCCAGTGGCAGGGCATCTGTCTGTGGCAGCGACCTCAAAAACTCTGTCTTTTTCATATCTGTCCCGCCAAGATCTAATCTACGGCCTTCACTCCTCACCCCTACCCTGCCAGCGCTCCCGGCCCGGTTCAGGTCTGTGGGGTCCGCACCAGCAAGCAGGGATATTGCGACTGAACCCGAGATTCCTAGCAGCCTGGGAACCTAGAAGACTCCCTTGATGAGTATACCCCAACCCCTGCAGGTGACTTCATATACAGGAATCTAAAGGAGAAGAAGAAAAAAAAACTTTCCGGCTGTACTAGCAAAGCTTGGGAAAGAAGGGACCACTGGAAGCAGTTTTCTTCCGCAACTAAAGCCCAGAGGCCCAGGGTCCTACTCCCGAGGCCTGTGGGGGGAAACTGGGTGTGTCTAGGTGGGTTTGCAGAGAAGTCAGGAGCCCGGAGAGAGCACCACCACTGTAACCTTGAGCACGCCTCGCTCTTGAGTCCTCAAGCCCCATCTTTGGGAGGCAGTGTCTTTCACTGGCCCCGCCCCTCCTCCCCCACCACCTGAACACACTCCCAACTCCGCAGCCCCGAAGAGTGACAATTTTTTTTCTTTTTATTAAAAACAAAAGTCACGGATACAGGTCTCCCCCAAATAGGCTCAAGATGGTCGCCATCTCGTGAGTCAGTTGTCGCCCTTTTAAAGTGCTGTTACGTTACACAACAACAAAAAAACACAAAGCAAAATCCAAAGAGGAATGAATGCAAAATGAGGACTGGAAAGGGGTCCGGGGGAAGTAAAATAGCTCACAGCATAAATAAAGTGAACCTAATACTGAACCAAGAGACTCACAGTCCGTTTATATCCATTGCACATAGCCACGTTGTCGTTAGGAACAAGAGTTTCAGAAGTGGACGGGACGGGGAGCGCGCGGCTGCAGCCAGCGAAGATACTACATTATATTCACAATCCGGGTCCCAGGACCTACTCAGGCCGGAGTGGGGTGTGTGTGGAAGAGTTCTCCCCTCTCCCGTTTCTTTCCCCCGGTAGTTCCAGTTTACCACTTGAGGTCTGATGCCCTGGAGTTTAAAGGAGGGGCGAGGCAGTATTTACAGTGGGAAACCGAGCCGGGCCAGAGTGGGGACCGGCGGGCGGCGGCTGTATTTACAACGGTCAGGTCCTAATGGCTTGTTCCTCGCTCTGGGCCGCCACGGTAGCGGGTATTTACAGAAGGGAGCAGCATGGCTTGAGGGCGCGTGGGCGCGGCCAGGCCTGCGCTAGGGCAACAGCGGGGGCTTGAAGGAGCAGTTGCCAGTGCAGTGCCGGGGTGTCAGCATCTTGCAGGAGAAGTGGTGGAGGGCGTCGTGAGCTTCTGGAGAGAGAGTTGCACCAACCACGTTGGCTGCCTAACTGGGCTTCGAGGTGCACCAGTTACCCCCCCCCCCCCCCCCGCGCAGGCCCTATTCAGCCTTTTGGGCACAGAAATTCCCAGTGGAGCAGAAGGGAGGCAGGGAGGCAAGAGTGAGACCTGGGCCAATCAGAACCATTTCTAAGGTCCATTAGTCCCATTTTACAGAAGGGGAAACGGAGGCACAAACAGATCTAATTGTCTAAGGCCAGGGTTGGACCAGAAAGCAAATTTTCAGATGCCCAGAGCTCAAGGGACCCTTTCTTCTTACCTCACAGTACGGAAGTTTCCCCTCATTTCTTTCAGTTCCCAGTTCCCTTCTGATCCATGGGGGCCCTGGCCTCCTTTCTTACAAGCCCACCCACCCACCCATCCATCCATCCACCCACCCATCTACCCATCCACCCACCCATCCATCCACCCACCCATCCATCCATCCATCCATCCATCCATCCACCCACCCATCCAATCAACCCCCCCATACACACACACACTCATTCATCTTTGTTTCTGGGTTCACACCTTTTAATTTCTGCTGGATGGCATAGCGTGCCTTCCTCTCCTGGTCCAGTTCGTTACACAAGGTATCTGGAAGACACAGAAGTACTTTGAGGAAACACAGGCGGTCCTCCAGCCAGTTGGCTGAGGTCGTGGCCAGGGTCACAGCCTCTCCCCGGCAGAACTAACTCCGGAAACTGGGGAGGGGGACACTAACACTTCAAACTGCAGGCTGGGAGTGGGGGAGGAAATGGCCTGGGATGGCGCTTAAAGGCAGACGGATCTAACCAAAATTAAAGCAAACTTAGGCATTACTTCCCAGGTAATTTTACGCCTCGATTTTTAATTTAGAAACCATGGAAATTGCCGCGCTAAGAAGTTCAATCACTCCACGTAATGATGCCTGCAAGCCGTTCGCTGGGCTCGCTTGCCATTCTGAGGCTAATCAGACTATACAAAGGATATTAAATAAAAAAAATAATTGTTAAATTACCTTCAATTTAAATCCAAATGACTGAGCCAACATTGCGGCTCCTGCCAGACGAGAGGCGGTTACTGCGCGCGCTCGCTCACCTGACTCCCGTCTTACCTCTGACAATCTGCAGCTGTTGCACCATTTCTTCCCGATAAGCCAATTCCCTCTTCATTTGATCCTGAAAATTATCTGTGCAAATTGATTAAGTGAGAGCTGTTAAGCACAGCCTCCTCTCCCAGCTCCACTTCCCGCTCCCTCCCGTCCTTACCCCTATCCCCCCCCCCCCAGTCCTTCCCTTCGCTGGAAACACTGGAGACTGGAGTTCTTTTCTCCCCTGGGGCCAGTGGCCTCCGCTGTCTGCACCCAGTTCCCGAAGGTTCGGGAAGTGGTGTTGTGGGGCGGGAAAGGAAAGAAGTACCTTTGAGACTCTGGAATTCCCGCTCCAGCTTCTTTCGAAGCTCCATTTGCTCCAGAAGCAATTTCTGCAATTCTTCTGTGAAGGGTTGGGAGAGAGGTAGAGGGGAAACTGAGGAAATCCAGGGGACCCACGGGCCCAAGGTTCTGCCCTGGCCAAAGGTCCTGACCCCTGAGCACTTTGTCTTTTACTTTTCACTTGAACTCCAAGACTTTGATGGAAGCTGGGGGCCTAGGGAATAGTCTCAGGATATTCAAATACAAGAAGGTAGAAACTATTTTGCATTTCTGGACCATGGTTCCAAGAAACAACTGGAGCCTGACATCTGCTTTAAGTTGCTCCTAACTCTCCAACCTCAGAAGACGACCCACAAAACATGATTCCCCATTTCAAATGAGACTTCTACTCTCCCCTTTAAAGACATATCAGGGAGAATCTGATCAGATCCAAGGACAGCCTTCCTAGAGAAAAAGAGGTACACAGAAAGTTTGTTTTACAATTTCAAGGGGGTACTTAGACCCCCCAAATCCATGTGCTGAACAACCAGATAAAAGACCAGGGCTTTCAAGTTGGGGCATATCCTGTAAAATCTGCAACTAAGAGGGGAGGAAGACTGCCCCCCCAACCCCATGCGCAATTTCTAAGACCTTCCATTGGCCCGTGTGGGGAAGGCTCAGTTCAATATCTCCAGAAGCCTGTTCTGCGAAGTGGGAGGACAAGCTGCCCCCAACAGGAGGCCACAAGTATCTAGATACTCCCATGGGAAGGCTCCTTTGCAACACAGCCATGTAAGTGAAGGTCCTGAGTGGGATTCAGAGCCACTGTCCTCTGTGGCCTATGCCATCTTCTTCTGTGAGACTAACGCGGCAGGAGGAGGGGTGTCCTGCTCTGCAGATGAGCTCCAGCTACATTTTGTTGTGAAGGGTTATGCATTGATCCCAGAGGGAGAAGTAGCCTTTGACACATTCCTGAAATAAATACCCGCCCACCGTCTTGTTCTTCAGAAAAAGTTCTGGGTTTTCATGGGGTTAGAGAGAGAAACAAATTGTCACCAGTTCTGAGAATCAAGGCCCATTCTTCTTTTTCACTGGGCCCTTCAAGACTGGCCTGTAAGAACCCAAACTTCCAATAAACTCTCTCTACTCTCAAGTGTACCTCTGTGCCGTGTACCCAGAGGGTTATCCTTTCTGCTGGGTGAGATGGATGGATGCCCTCTCCCCCAGTGGAACCTTGGGCACACACCCACTACAAGAGTACAGGCCCTCTCCTCTAAGGACCCATCCACCTCAAGCACCTCATAGTTCCATTTCCCGGACTGAACCTCACCTCTGGCCAGGTTTTCAATATCTTTCTCCACCAGCTGAGTTCCTGTGACATCCAAAGCGAGCCCATCGTCACCTAGGATACAAGGGCAAGTAAGAGGGATTCTGGGAATTCTGTCAAGTTAGGGACCTCTGCCAGACCTGAACACCTTCTAAGACACTAACCTGGGGAGAAGGAAAGTGGATTCAGGAAGATGAGTCCCGGCAGGAAGAGCCCTTTGATCTATTCTAGGTAACTGAGGTGGTCCTTCTTCCCTTTCCTTTCGGTAGGGCCCTCTCCCCTTTCTCAGAAAGCCCACTAGAGAGAAACAGGTCCCGAAAGCCGGTCTGCATCTCCCCCACGACATTAACTATCTCTCTAATAGCATCATTTGCTTACAATGAAAACCTTCCTCCAAGCCTGTGGTGACCCGGATGAGTTGGATCTCAGCTCGAGGCCACGGGTGCAGGCGAGGTCTGTTGGGGCTCACCTCGATCTGTGTTTGCAGGGCTTGGCTGGGAGACACTCCTTTGGTCTGAAAAGGATTTCCTAGTTTCCAAGTCTTCGGCTGTCGTCGAGTGATTGTCTTCCTTGTCTTGCTCTAAAAGGCAGACTGAGTCTCAAGGAGAGGCAAAGAAACTGTGACCCGGATACTACAGAACGGCCTCGGTTGGGGCGCCCAAGCCCTAATTAAAAACGTCGTGGCCGCCTCTGGTTCCCGGCTGTGCGCCCAGGCGCGCGCCCTGAGGCTTTGTGCTCTGCACCCCCTCCCCCCGCAGAAGGTCTGCTCCATCCCAGCTTCACGCCCCCGCCCTAGCCCCTGGCCCCCAGGAAAAGATCAAGACGAGCAGCTGAGCCCACCAGGGACGAGCGACCTACATTGCGCACGCAGATACTGGGGCACCGGGAGAGCGCGTAGCTGCCGGGTTTGTCCGCGCGACTCCAGAGGAGAGCGCATTCCAAGGGCGACCTTTCGGGTGCTGGTGGTTTAGGGGGACATTGTCCCGCACCCGGCTGCAGAGGCCTTGGATTTCTGTTGTCCCCTCCTCCCACACCTGCTCTCCTTCCGCTAACAACCGAGTCCCAAATGCAAATGCAGGGTTGCTCCTTGAAGGGGGGGCCGCAGCTAAGCCTGAGCTTCTGGGGTACACAAGCACGCAGCCACTAGCCCTCACCCTGCGCCCAGATCAGGCCTCTCCACCACGTAGTCTAAGGCTGAGCGCGTTTCCGGATAAATGAAGGACCTGAAGGAGATGCCTTCCAGGCGTAGTTTTTTGAAAGGTTTAAATCTCGGAGGAGATATGCTGGAGTGTGTGCGCAGGTAGAAGTGAGGAGGATGGGTCGTGATTGTTGTTAACTAACCAAACCCAGAGCATTGGGAGTTCACAGTTTCCTTTTTCTTCTATTGTTCTTCTTTTCCCCCTCTTTCTCTCTTTACGTCCCCAAACCCGCCGGGCCCCTTCCTCTCATTCCCTCCCTTCCTTGAAAGGCCCGACTTGGCCCTGGGTTCTGGCTGTGCTCCCTAGATCACAAGGGCCAGAGGCCTCGGGAGGCATTACCGTGGGCCTCCGGGGTGCAAAGGTACGAGGCCGTGGGACCCAGCGCCGCCGCAGCAGCTGCACTCTTCACGTGTTCGTCCCTCTCAGGCGCATAGACCTGCGGCGGCCGAAAATGACAGGCGATTAGGGGGACAACTGTGCCCAAGGGCCAAATGGAAGGCCGAGGGGGTGGCAGAGGTTGGTGGGTTCTGTAGACCTGGGCGCCCAAGGCAGCGGTGACACATCGTAGTTGATTTGGGATAATCTTTGGTACGCGCCAGCAAATGGCTTGAAACACAAAGCGGCTCTCAAGCTTCCGGATGTTCAATTCCACCCACGTTCAGTTCTCGCTTTTTTTTTTTTTAAGCCACTTTCCCTCCCTAGGTCGTTCCCTGCATAAACGACGCCTTTCGCACACAGTCAACAATTCCTGTTTTAATAAACTCAATGTCAATGTACAGGTGTGCGCATCTACTTTCAAAACAGCCAACCCTTCCGGCCTAGTCACAGTTCAATCTCCGGTCACTTCCCTGCCAATCAGAGAGCCCGCGAGCCTAGGCTTTCCAGCCAAGAGCTGTGGAGTTCCTTAGGCCCAAGTTGGAAAAGACTCTGAAAACTGCTAGTTAGGAGGATGGAGGATTCTAGAGACTTCTTGTCGTGAGACTGCTCTCTTTTCTCCCTATTTTCTGGTGTTCCTTGGGTGTCATCCTCATGCATGCAGGCACACTTTGGGCCTGGCCTCCAGGGAGCCTTTTTCTAGTTTGGGGTCCCTTTCTCTTCTATTCTTCCTTCAGACCTCTTTTGTTTGTCATTCTGGGTGCCTAGCAGCCTCTGCAAATCTCCTCCCCACTCCACCAACGAAAACAAAATGCCCTCGCTGTTTCTCAGGCCTGCTCCCTCCCCCGATTCTCCGAATCCCGCAACCCGGGGGTCCCAGAGTGCCTACTTCCACAGCCCTAAGATGGGGCTGAGAAGAGCAGTTGGGACCTGCTGCTCCAACGCCTGAGCAGAACAAAATCCCAGTTCCCACATCCGGCCCTGGCTTCTGTGCACAGACAGAACGGAGTAAGGGAGGAGGCGCCACCCGTGGGAAGCCTGGCTCACCTTGGCCACCGCGGGGCCTGCCAGGGGCCCGCAAGGCTCTCGTAGCTCATAGCCACCGCTTGGTGGACTCCTCTCAGTTCTCCGCACCACGTCATCGGCCACCAGGTCCCCGAATGCGGTTCTGCCAGGGGGCGGTGGCCCAAGGCGGCGGCGAGGACGAGGGCTATCGCCGTCAGGAGAGTCTGTGGGACCGTCTGCGCCTGAGGATGTGACAGATGGGGGCCCAGCAGACTGGTCGCCGTCTGGGCCACCTCCCGTGCTTGGTGCGCTGGGCTCGGTGTCGTCCTGAGCGCCCTCCTCGTCGGGGAAGCGGTTGGACTCTACGTCCACCTCAGGTTCGTCCGCGGTGTCCACGTCGGGAGAGGCGGAATGGTAGCTGGAGCTGCCCTCGCTCAGAAAGTCTGGGCTCACGTAACCTCCTCCCGTCCCTGTGCCCGGCACTGGCCCACGAGCAGGCCCCGAGCCATATGCCTCGCGAGCGCTGCCGTAGAGTTTAGCGATGCTCTCCGTGTCCTTGACCACTGGTCGGAAGGCCGACACGTAGGAGCTTTTGCGGGCGGGTGGTGGTGGCGGAGGGGGCAAGGGAGCCAAGGTCGGAGGCAGCGCCTCGTCGGCGCCATCCTCATCCAGGGGCCCGCGGGATAGAGCGCTCGGGCAACGCTCCTCCGTACCGAGGCTGCCCTCCTTGGCTGGCTCGGCACCGTCCAAAGACTCCGGGCCGCCACCGCCAGCCGCTGCCGCTGCCGCCGCAGCAGCAGCAGCCACCGCGGCCGCTACGGCCTTGGCTTGGCTCTGTGCGGCCGGGTAAGGCGGCACCGGAAGGCTCCCGGCAGCTGGCCAGAACATGGGAAACGTCGGGTACACAGTGGCGGCGGCCGCTGCTGCAGCTACCGCCGCTGCGTCCTTGGCTGCGCCGGAAGATTGATGTCCCCAGAACATAGTGCCGCCGCCAGGGCCGGGCCCTGCTCCCGGGGGCAAGTGGCCAGCCCCCGGACCACCGGCACCCCCGGCAGAGCCGGCGCCCCCACCGCTCCCGGTGCCAGGGCCGCCTTTGGGTTCTCCGGTGACCAACACTGGGTCGTCCTTTTTGGGACATAGGCCGAAGGCTGTGGGAAAACCGTAAGGATGTGGGAAAAGAGGCGGGGGCAGTTTCTGCAAGAGGCCAAAGCCTTTGCTGGGCACTGGAATCACCGGGTAGCTGCGAACTCCCGCGCTGCCTCCAGGCCCTCCAGGTCCTGTAGGGCCACTAGCTGCCGCCGCCAGGCCTAGTGCACGCTGCGGATGCGGTGGAGGTGGTCCCGGAGGCCCAGTCACCTCATCCTCACCGCAGCGGAGACTTTTGTGAGGCGGTGGGCCTGGGGCCATCTCCGCGCCGCACCCTGGACCGCCACCGCCACCGCCACCAGCGCCGCCCTTCCCTGTACCACCGGACCCGCTATTAGCGCCACCTCCGCCGCCTCCTTGCAGCGAGAAGGTCCTCTTGCGCGTTCCGCCATTAAACATAGCCTTGACGTCCTCCCAAGCGTGGCTCAGTTCGTCGGTGGCCGACTTGTCACTGAGTTTGAGGTGCCGACGCCACGAGTTGAAGTTGGCGGCGTCGGGCTGAGTGTACTTGGCGTCGGGTGTGCGGTGCGAATGGAAGATGAACTTGTTGGGTGAGAAATACATGCTGCAGTAACCGCACTTGATGCACTTGGCGCGAGAGCTGTTGTAACGAGCAGGAATGAAGCTGCCCCGAGAACCCCACGCGCACTCGTGTACCACGTCGAAGGCGAAGTTCTCGGGCAGTTTGGGTGGCTTGTGTTCACCCAGAAATGATTTGCACAAGCGTTCGGCCTCTCGTTTCGTGATCATACCACAGCGGCGAGAGGAGATGGGCATGGCCCCGGCCCGACGCAGGATCTCCAGCTGCACCGGCGTGCACTGCACGCACGTGATGCCCAGGGCCACGCGGCGGTTGTGGATCTCATTGTAGCTGTAGTTTTTGAGCAGGGTGTTGGAGATCTGGGCTAGGCACAGGCGCTCCTGCCCGTCAATGACCAGCGACACGATAGGCACTCCATACAGCGACGTCTCGCCCACCTGGTTGGGTTTCAGAGCGCTGGATCCTGAATAGGGCTGCAACTCTTGCTTGGAGTTGGGAGAAGAGCTGCCCTCGCGCCCCGGCCCCAGCTGAGTGGTGAGAGTCTCCATGCCGCCGCTCCTGCGAAATAGAGAGAGCAGAGAGCAGATGAGCCATTTTTAGCGCCTCTACCTCGGTTCAGGCCCGCCCAGCGGGGCGCAACGTGTGGGGTGCAAGGGGGTTACTTGGCAGTGGGGAGTCCAAGCTCATTCGTCCCTTGGACTGGCCTCTTTTGTTATTCAGACCCGTGTCTGCGCTGAAACAAAGCACGGGGGGGGGGGCTAAGGGGAAAAAAAAAAGGGAAAATTGAAACCTCAGGAAAGCCCCGACTGCCAGGAACCTAATCCTGTTGTTTTCAGATTGGGAAGGAATTGAGACCCAGAGACGGAATGTGACTTGCCCAAGACCACACAGCAATGCCATAGCCAAATCCAGGCTTTCCGGCCGGCACCCAGGTTCTCCTGCTTTCAGCTACCTCGCAGCCTTCCCTGCCCGACAGGGTCCTGAAGCCCGGACCAGCGGCCCCTCTGCTCAGTCGCGCGTGAACCCGTGCGGGCGGGGGCAGTGAGGGGAGAGGTGGGAGGCGAGGGAGGGGCACTCACTGCCCAACACCAAACTGCAGGATGTTGTGGTGGGGGCAGGGAGAAGGAGGAGGGTTGGAGGTTGGAGAAGAACGTTAAGGGGAGGAGGCCACCGCTGTTCGCGGTGCTGAACCCTACCCTTTCCAAAGCTTGTCTCGTGCACCACGACCTCGGGTGGCCCCCAATGCACCTAGCTTCGGGATGACCGGCTTCCAGGAACAACAGTACCGACTTGCACAAACCTGGACTACTCTTCTGACGCCTTGCGCCCCGTGTTCCTTGAGCAGAAAGTGTCCAGCTGGGTTTACAGGAAGCTTTCCTGCCAGCCATCAGTTGGGCCAGGATCACACAGTTTTTAACCACATTTTCTGCATTTTTAGCTGCATTCCAGACTCAAGCTGGCTTCCCGTCTGGGCCAGCGCTTGGGACAGAGAGATTCTCACAGAGGTTTCTCCGGAGTCTCCTCTTAGATTTTGAAAACGCATTCCCTGAGCCTTCCTCCTTCACGTATGCCTAATTTCCTGAGGCCAAACAGAGGCTCCCCAGGCACTGGGTTGCTCCTTTGGTGGGGGTGTCTTCTCTGAGTATTCTTCATGCCTTGATAGCCCAGTTCAGACGGGCTAGGAAGAATCTTGGCCACTCTTGAAAGTCACTGCAAAACTCCAGGCATAAAAAGTTGCTGGTGGTCCCCCGCTTTGATCTCTGGAGGAGACAGAGAGGAAGCTGTGTCCACAGACTAGCCTGGTGGAGGACCCAGGAATTGATATGGAGGGCCTTCTAGGTCGCCTAGTCACCCCACGTGTCTTCATACACTCAAAGCTCCAACCCAGTGCAAGGCGGCAGGTGCTTTTACAGCCCAGTCCAATCCCTAGGACTCCCTGCCCGAAACTGGGCTGAAAAGGCAAATCCACGGAGTGGGGGCAGCTTCAACCTAATAGGGGGTCTGAATTCCAAAGCCTTCAGCAAGAACCTGGAATCTTTGATCTGTCTCTTTCCTTCCCTCTCTGTTTGCTTAGATGCTCCTAATTTGTCGATCTTATCTGTCCCTGAGCTGTCTGTCGCTGCCAGCTCACTCCTCTTTCTCCCATCTATCTTGTGTCTTGTTCAAGTATCAAGCAATTTATCTATTATCTGTTTCACGTCTTCCAGTCAAACTGAAGCAAGTTGATCCTCCCTTCCCACTGAAGTCCCTGGTAACATTTTAGGAGGCAAACAAACCACTGTCCTAACTCCTTGTCTAAGGGGTCAACCAGGCAAGTCAGGCGTCCCAGGAATGGTTCTCAGACAGGCTGCGGAGGTGGCTGGAGGGCGTGCAGCTCTGGGAAATGACGATGGCTTCTTGGTTTTCTGGGCTAATGTACTCAGCCCGCATACAGTGAAGAGGGCACCCTGAACCAGGAGCGTCCACCTGAAGCTGTGGGTCCTGCGTCCCCAAAGGGTTTTCCCAGAGGGCTTCCAGTCTTGGAGCCCGGAGAAGTGGGGAGCCCTAGGAACGAAACAGCATTTCGAGGGCCAAAGAAGAAAGCGCCCGCGAAGGGACCGCACTCGGCCACAAGAAGCAGCGGTCAAGGCGGCTCAGGGACCCCCTGGCGGGTTCCCGGGGCTTGAGGGCTGAGCCTAGCAAGGGTAAGGAGGCGGGAGGCAGGCAGCGGTGGCGGTGAGGCTGTGGAGTCGTTTGGTAGAATAGAAAACAACAGCCACAGAGTCTAAAGGAGAAGTCAACGAAAGAAGCGCTGGGGCGGCTGGCGCGAGGGGCTGCGGACTCCCGACCGTGGGTACTCACCGTGCGGCGGCTGGAGCCGGAGAGCGGCGAGCGGAGGTGCGCGGCGGGCGGAGCGGCGGGCGGGAGTCGGGGATCCGCCGGGCTCTCTGGGTGACGGCGCGGCCCCTCCCCGCGCGCGCGCACAGCCGCGCAACCCCGCTCCCCGCACTGCCACCCGCGGCCCCTCCCGCTCTCAACAAGCGTGGGGCACCAGGGTCCCCGGAGCGGAGCCCGGTGCCTGGAACCGATGCCCCCGAGGCCGGGGACTGGCCCGAAGGAGAGGCCGAAGCCTTGAGCTCATGGCGCGGCGGCGGGCACAGTCGCGGTCACTGGCGGGAGTGGCGAGGTCCGCGCTAGGCTAGAGCGCCTGACAGCTGCGAGCCGGGGCGCCACACCCACCACCCCTAGCAGTTACTTGCGCCCTCCCCGGGTGTGCCAGCCCGCGGGCCAAGTGCCGAGCCCGCCGCGTCTCCGCAGCCCCAGGGCCTGTGCGACCCAGGTAAGCGGTCGCCCACCTGCGGCCCGCCGCTCGCACCTGCGGCCCCGCGCAAGCCAGAGAGGCCGAGTGGGAGGAAGGGCCGGAGAACCAGAAAGTTCGCCCCTGAGAACCAAGTGTTTAGGGTCCGTTGCTCTCCAAGGACCCTGAGCTGGGCAGACCGGGGCAGGGTGATGGAGTTGAAGATGATTCAAAAGAAAGCGGAGTGGGGAGGATCACATCACTCTCCCGCTGCAGGGACCGTGGAACTGAGTGGCCCTGGAGACCCGGACCGGAGGTCAAGAATGGCATAGGGTACCGAGCACTGGGGAAACTGGCGGAAGGGGCCAGTGCCGCCCCCCACCGCTCCTGACTGTGGGAGCAGGCTGGGGGTGCACTACAGAGAAAGTCACTCTCCTTTCTTCACTGGGCAAGGGACTGGGGAACTGGGTTTGTGCCCCTACCCCAGTATCTCCTATCATTCCTAACACGCCTAAAGCAAGAGCTAAATCATAATTGGGAGAGGCCTGGAACCGAGGCCCAAGAGGACTGGGGTCAATTACAGGGGTTCGACGTCGCAGTTTTCTAGTGGTGAAGGGTCCATTTTCTGGACGCCGGGACATCAACCCTTGGTACTTTCTCTGTACCCCACAGTGCTCCATTCCTCCTTCTCTCTCTCTCTCTCTCTCTCTCTCTCTCTCTCTCTCTCTCTCTCTCTCTCTTTTCCTCCCATCGGGTCTCTTTTTATCTTAATCTATGAGTTACTAGTAGCACACCCCTCGCCTGTTTTCGGGTACCCCCTCGGCCATTTTCACCTCTTCTTTCTGCCCCCGTGGCATTAAGTGTCCTTAATGGACACGCTAATTAAACTGTAATTAATCATACTGTCCAACCCAAGTTTGAACAATTACCCTAATCAAACAGAAGTTAATAATGGCAAGGATGGCCCGGGGCGCGGCGGGCCGCCGGGGCAGGGGGCGCAGCGGCCACAGCGGCTACTGGCGGTGGCAGCAGCGGCGAGTGCAGCCTGTCCTTGGAACCTGAGCGGCTCCATAAATCTTCCGCGGGTAGCGGCTCCGGGTCGCCCTCGCCCCCGCCCTCTCGTTTTCCTTCTGGCTCTGGGTTATGGGTCCTCTTTTCTCCAGTGTTTCTGCTCCGGTGGGGTCACTTCCCGTTCTCTTCCACTTCTCACTTGCTCTTGTCCTGCTCTTCGCTCTGGCTCGAGGAGACCCCACGAAAGGAGCCTGGGGTACAGTTAGATGGCTCAGGCCTTGCCCCCGGAGGCAGGAGGTACCAGGTCTGGGTCGGGGTTCCACCCAAACAAGTTTGAAGGCTCCATTTCTTCCCGATGAAAGTCTCGCTTTCCCCTCCCTCAGTTTCTCCCTCTCTCTTGCTTCCTCCCCGTCTCTCACTTTCCTCAGCGTTGAGCCTGTTCAGGGCCTCTTCTTTGGCTCTCCCCTTCCATCATCTCTCCCAGGTGCTGCCTCTGTCCCACTCCAACTCTGTGCCCTTACCCTCCCCACCTTCTTTTGGCGGGAAACAGCCTGTTTTCCGTCCCTGCACCAGATGCTATCCTCAGCTCTCCCACCCCTGCTCCTCTTCCCTCCCTCGGCCCAGGCTCCCCCATCCCATAATTACAATCCCACTCAGTAATTATTCCTAGACGCCTAATGATTTTTTTTAAAAGCACCCTCAGAATTCGGTATGGTGGTGACAACGACTGAGAAGTCCAGCACCCCCGGGGTGGTGGAGTAGGAAGGGGAGGACGAAATGTCCTCTTCCCAAGGGGTCTTGCCTGTTTTGCCTCTATTGTACTGCCAGGGTTAATAACGTCTCCGGGACTGGCCTCTAGACAGTGCCGGTAGCCAGGAGACAGAGCCCCTGGGGACCTCTCATACAAAGGGTCCTACTTTAGGTATTGCACTACCGGTGTGGCCGCGGCTTCTTGTTCAGCACCAAGCTAGGGACAGCTCCCAGCCCGGTCCCAGTCTTCGTTGTGGCAGCTCCAGATAAACTATGGAAGGCCGGTGGAGAGGCTTGAGGAATTGCCACTGCTTGGGATTGGTTTCTGGGGTGCTTGTCTGGGGCCCCGAGATCGAGCCAGTTCCATAGCCACACTACTGTCATCCACATTTTAAGATCCGCCAGCCTGTTCTCACAGCAGCCACCATCCAGCATCCCCATTTCACAGGAAGGGAAGAGTCAGGCACTGGAAGCCAACAGAGCCAGGTTCTTCCTTCAGTAAGACCGACGCGCAGGCTGAGGTACACCCGGCGTGGCGTGCCGTCTGACACTCTGCAGAGGGGGTCTGACCGAGTGAAGGGATGGGGAGGAATGTGCAACCTTGGCCTGGGTGTGGAGGAAAGATGCCTCTTAGGCCCAGGTCATCTGTTCAAGTTCTGGAGGCTAATTGGTGGGCAGAACTGGGACTGGAACTCAGGTTCAGAGGCGGAATGTGATACCCCGACCCTTTTTTTTTTTTTTCCCAGTGGCGTCTCTGGGTCCTGCGATCCTGCGATCCGTTGGCCCTGCGCAGAGCAGGGAGAGTTTGAGGGAGCTGCTGTCCTTGGCCCATCTCTCTCCAGTTCTTATTATTAGGGTTTTGTCTCTTTTTTCCATTCTTGGTTGTGCTCTCCGCAGCCCCTCGTCAGTTCCGCGCTGCCCCCTATTTCCAGGCGTTGTCGGGTACACACGGGCCCGGCCTCTAGCGCCTATTCGGATTCTGGCTTGGGCCGGGCTGTGCTGACGCGCCTCGTCTCAAGCACATATCTTTTACCAGTTGAATTAACGGCAGTTTTCGTCAGTTAATTAGGTTTAATTTACATAATTAGTACAGTATAAAGAGGATTGGGGATAATCATGGGGTACGTAGCGCTTTCTGTGTAAACACGTATTCTGAATTAAAAATCAGATGTAATTAAGGCGCGCAGGCCCTGTTTAGGCAGGGTTTTAATTGTAATGAATTTCTAATTAACACTCAATGATTGCCAAATGTAAAGGGCTGTAGAATTTTCTTGTAGTTTTGCTAATTTATTGTTTACTTAATATCTGGATACTAGTCCAATGGCCAGATACAGCCTAGCCTAGTTCTGCAGCCTTGGCCCCAGAAAGAGACGGCAACTGGGCGGGGCCTTCTGGGCCCCTACTAGAGGTTAGCGGCATGGCTAGGCAGAGGAAGAAGCCACAGAGGAGCTGCTTGGTGGCCCACCTTATTCTTGGTGTCATTGAGGCCACAAGATAGTCTCTGCTTGGGCTCCAGGTTCTGATGCAAACCTTGCTCATTGGGAACAGGGAGGGGCGAGAGCAGGAGACTGATGGGAGGAGAGAGGGGTCCGGTTAAATTCGTCCACAAATCTTTACACACAGCAGACTTTATCTCTGGCTGGTGGGCACTGGCCAGCACTCTGTGGTAGTGTGGGGCTCTTGGAGATTCCTCCCCAGACACCCCTCTGTGAGCAGCTTACTTGTGGGATTCTGAGCTGGGGTGGGGAGGGGTGATTTGCTTACAAGTAGCATGCCCTGTGGAGTGCTTAAGCTTGGGGAGAAAGGGACAAAGCACTCCGAGGCCCCGGGAAATGGTCTGGAGGTTTCGGGTCCCAAGGTTTCCTCTGTACTTAGAGATGCAATTTAGGCTAGGGGGACAAAGAAGGCCATGCTGGACCGGCTTGCCTTTGCTCCAGCAGACAGCGAGCTGGGAGGCCTCTGGAGAGGTGTTTGGGACTGAGTGTAGGAGCAGCCGGCTGGCCTGAACTTTTCCCAAGGGGCTCTCCCTTTCCTAGGAACTCTGGGTTGGGTTCCAGCCCATAGTCCAGCTGGCACCCTGGGGGAGGAATACCATCCACTAGGCTGCTCCAGCTCCTTCTTTGAGTTGGAAGAATTTATTCTTTGTACTTAGAAGTTTACTCCATTGTAAGAAAACACCAGGAAGTTAGTATGACCCAAATGTCCCTGCCCAGAAAGCCAGGAGCTTTAACTTCTCTCTCCCTGTGACAGGGTCTCCCTCAAAACTGTCTGCTACTGCTGGCTGTTCTATTTTCATCTTTGACCCAGGAGTAGGTTAATGCTTCTGCTTCTGCTTCTTCTTCTTCTTCTTCTTCTTCTTCTTCTTCTTCTTCTTCTTCTTCTTCTTCTTCTTCTTCTTCTTCTTCCTCTTCCTCTTCCTCTTCCTCTTCCTCTTCCTCCTCCTCCTCCTCCTTCTTTGTTTTGTTTTTTGAGAGAGTGTTTCTCTGTAGCTTTGGAGCCTGTCCTAGAATGAGCTCTCGTAGACCAGACTGGCCTCGAACTCCCAGAGATCCGCCTGCCTCTGCCTCCCATGTGCTGGGATTAAAGGTGTGTGCTGCCACAGCCCTGCTAGATTAATGCTTCTTGATCACTTATCTGTGTTTTCTGTCTCTCACACTGGAGTACAACATTCTCTGTTGTAACCAGGTCCACGGGACAGGGCTTGGAACACAGTAGACCCTCAGCATGTTTGTTGAATGAATGAGTGAACAACATTCGATGGTGAGGGCTGTAGGGGGTCCAATGCCCAATGTGATACTGGGGTTCTATCTTCCCAGGTGCTGTTTGAGAGCCTTGGGCTTTCCATCTCCCACATGGACTCAGGCAAGGCCTCTGGAGCAAGATACCCCAAGGTTTGCCAAGCTTCTGGTGGTTGCAAAAGGCACCCTTCCCACGGGCGCCTCAATTTATTCTCCTGAGGAAGCTGCTTGAAGAACAGACTCTGGAGCCAGCAAGATCTGCTTGGGGCTGGGAGTGATACTGGAAGCCTATAATCCCAGCATTTGGAAGGCTGAGTCAAAAGTTCAAGGCCAGTCTGGACTACATAGTAAATTCTAGGCCATTCCCAAACAAAAAGAGATCTGTTACTGTCTGTGGTGGTTTGAAGAGAATGACCCCCAAAGGCTCATATTTGAATGTTTGGTTCCCTGTGATGGGCTATTTAGGAAGGATTAGGAGGTGTGGCTTTGTTGGAAGGAGGTGTGTCACTAGGGGTGGGTCTTGAGGTTTCAGAAGTTTATGCCAGGCTCAGTGTCTCCGTATTTGCCTTCTGCTTGTGGATCAGATGTAAGCTTTCAGTGACTTCTCCATCACCATGCCCGCCTGCTGCCTGCCATACTCTCTGGCATGACTGACCCCAGGGAAGCAAAATCAACATGTCATTCACATACATGTATAATTTAAAGCAAACAGTTCATCAAGTTTCACATATTCATAGCACCGTGCGACCATCACCACCGTCCACATTAGGTTCCATCACCCCAAAGAGGAGTCTCATGCCTTTCAGCTGTCACTCCTCAGACCCTGACAATCTCCTGTCTTCTTTCTGTCTCTGTAGGTGTGCTCATGGTGGAGGACATCTCATGCAGATGGAGCCAATCTGACAGTGCGGGGCCCTTTCATGACCGGCTTCTTTAGCTTTGCAAGGTGGTTTCAAGCTTATCTATCTTATAGTGTATATTAGAATTTCATTCCTTTAACATTTTCCTTTCTTTATATTTACTCATTCACACATTCATTCATCATGTCCACTATGGAGGTCTGGGGACAACTTGTGGGGGATGATTTTCTTTTCATCATGAAAGTCAGGATTGAACTTGAATTATCAGACCTGCTGGCGAGCACGTTTCCTAAGTGGGACGACTCGTCAGCTCTCCATTCCTTTTTATTATCAAACACTATTCTGCTGCATGGACCCCATATTTTGTTGACTTGGGTGGTTATTTCCATTGTTTTATTTGGGGTTTTACTGAGTGATGCTGCTATGGATATTTGTGTGCAAATTTGTGTGTGGCTCATGTCCTAATTTCTCTCGATATATACCTAGGTGTGGACATGCTGGGTCTTGTGACTCTATGGTTTGCCTTTTAAGGAACCTCAAAAAGTTCCATATGTTTTTAGAGAGGGTCTGTTCTGCCTGGAGAATGATCTACGGTAGCCATACTTTTGGTTTTGAATGAGCAAGCTTATTAAGTATGTAGTAAGCAAAAGAACAAACGCAAGTAGTGGATACATAGCACAGCATCATCCAGCCAGGCACGTCAGCATCCAGTAGAAATGACCCGGGGAGCTCTGCTGAAATCATCACCTTAGTGTTCCTGACCGAGGCATTCCTGCATTCCAGGTGGAGCAAGCAATCTCTCCTTGGGTGAGCTTCTGCCTTCTTGATGACACTGTAGGCCTTTTTACACCTACTTTTTTTTAGAGGTGTGTGTGTGTGTGTGTGTGTGTGTGTGTGTGTACAATAGTGTGCTGTGGAGGTCAGAGGACAACTTTTTGGGGTCAGATCTCTCCTTCCACCTTCCGAGTTCTGGAGAATTGAACTCAGGTTGTCGGGGTTGGCAGCAAGCACTTTTACTTGCTGAACTATATTGCCTTCCCTGGCTGTAAGAGTCCTCTAGGCGTTCTGTGTATACAGGTCCATTGTCAGCTGTAAGAGTGGCAGTCACTTCTCACTATGTGAATTGGCTTTTCCACACTCTCTGTTCTTTCCTCTAACTTTCCTTTGTAGCACTGGAGATCCATCAGGCTTTTTATTTTATTTTTTTTCCGTCTTTTTTTAAATTTATTAAAGATTTCTTTCTTCCCCATCGCCACCTCCCCTTTCCCTCCCCCTCCCCCAATCAAGTCCCCCTCACTTGTCAGCCCAAAGAGCAATCAGGGTTCTCTGCCCTGTGGGAAGTCCAAGGACAACCCTCCTCCAGCCAGGTCTTGTAAGGTGAGCATACAATCTGCCTAGGCTCCCACAAAGCCAATACGTGCAGTAGGCTCAAAAACCCATCAGGCTTTTTATAATGCACTCCCTAATATATGAATATTTTTAATTTTGATGATATTTAATTTATTATTTTTATTTTTGACATCATATTTAAGAAGGCTTTAGGTGGAGAGATGGCTCAGTGGCTAAGAGCTCTTATGATTCTTGCAGAGGATCTGAGTTCAGTACCCACATGGTGGCTCACAACCATCTGTAACTCCAACTCCAGGGAGTTCAAAGCTCTGTTCTGAACTTCAAGGGTACCTGCACTCACATACACACACACACAATTAAAAATAAAATAAACCTTAAAAAAGATTTTGTTATAGGAGTCATTCTTAGTTTCTTTTTGATTTTTCTCTTCCTCCCCTTGTCCGCCCCTCCCCCCCCCCCCCTTTTTCCTTTTTTGACCAAAATCTCTCTCTGTATCGCCGGCTGTCCTGGAGCTCACTCCATAGACCAAGCTGATCTCAAGCTCACAGATTTAAGATCCATCTGCCTCTGCCTCGCAGTGCTGGGATCAGAGGGTTATGGTTTCAGCTTCCTCATCTTGGTCCACCTTCCACCCATCCCGAGTTAGTTTGGTGTGTGATGTGAGGTGGATGAAAATGAGTGTGAATGAAACCCGAGCCCTGGCAGTGCTGAAGCACGCGTGGGCCGCCCATATATGGCGGTTCTGTTGAACTTGCCCACATTGGGTTTCATGGTCTAAATGGATGAGGACGATTGACCAGGTCTCGGGGGTCCAAATTCACTCTTCTGCATGTGCATAGATTACTCTCTCAGTGGTCAGGGTACCCTGCTGGCTTTTCTAGTCCGAAGAAAGGGCTATTTTTCCTTCCCAAGAGAGGTAGACCAGTCTTGCTGGGATTTCTAGTGAGCAACTGAGCAGCTGCAGCTGGGGCAGGGGTTTCAGATCGGAGGTGACTGAGGTGCCTAGTTCCCCATGACTGAAGTGAAGGCCATCAAGAGTGTAGGTACATCTTGTAGCAGCAGCTTCCCCTCTCCTCCGTATGTGTCCTCCTCAGTCAGACTAACCTAGGAGGATGGCGACAGAGGCCCATGTGGACAGCACAGCACAGCACAGAGGAAGAGGCTTGCAGTGGGCGCGGGGGGGTTAGGTTGGGGGGGAGGGTTAGGGTTAGGGTTGGGGGTACGGCGGGGGGGGGGGGGGGGGCTTGCGGGGGGGGGGGGGGGGGGGGGGTGGTGATGGGAGCTCAGATGACCTCAGCCCCTGAGCATCTGCAGGGAAGGGTCTTTCTGAGATGCCTCTCATTTTCCCAGGGACCGTGCGAACTATGGGGGCTGTCATATGGACACGTTTGTAGGTCTGGCAGGAGGAAGGTGGGGTTTATGTATGTCACACTGTGTGGCAGGGATGGTTTGACAATGACATCAGCAACCTCCCAAAACTATTATGACTTCATGTTCTCAACAGGGAAATTGAGCCCCAGAAAGGTTAGGCATTCTGCCCAGGGTTGCATAGGGAGTCAATGGAGACACAAGACTGGAACCCAGGGCTGCATAACTCCAAGTCCCTTCCCTTCAGAGCTCTGTCCCATCACTGCCCACACAGAGGCCTTGGGACAGAAGAGAAGGACTCCATTTGGGTGTTGGTAAATACACCGTAGAAGGGAGGTGCGGGCTGTTTCCTGCAGCCCAGCTAGCTTAGTCCCCGAAATAACCACGCGGAAATTGTATTAATCAAAACACTGCCTGGCCCATTAGCTCTAGCCTCTTATTGGCTAACTCTCACATCTTGATTAGCCCATTTCTAATAATCTGTATGTCACCATGAGGTCATGGCTTACTGGCATGAGTCTAACCAGCGTCGGTCTTGGGAAGGGGAATCATGGCATCTGCCACACTTCCCCTCTTCCCAGCATTCTGTTCTGTCTACTCCGCCCACTTAAGGGCTGCCCTATCAAAAGGCCAAGGCAGTCTCTTAATTCAACCAATGAAAGCAACACACAAACACAGAAGGACCTCCTTCACCAATACACGTAGAATCTGCCTCTCCCCAGTGATCTGGCTGGGAAGATGAAAATAGTTTAAAAACAGAATCATGTGTGATGGTGCATACCTGTCCTTTTAACAGTCTAGAGGTAGAGGTAGGAAGACCACTCTAAGTTGAAAGCCAGCCAGGACGACATAGCAATACCCTCTTTCAGAAAATATAAAGGAGGTGGGGTGCAGCTCGGTTGGTACAGTGCTCACCTAGTGACACTGAAGACCTGGGAACCATGCCAATACCATGTAAGCTTGAAGCTGAGTGTGGCAGCTGACACCTGTAAACCCAGGAGGTAGAGGCAGCAGGATCAAGTTCAAGTTCAGCTCCAGGCAATCTGAGGCTACCCTGGCCTACATGGGACCCTACTTCAAAACAATTTTTTTTTTTGTTTTAAAAAACAAATCATTTTGATTCACAGTCAAACTCGAGGTGGAGACAGGGGAGCCCCACAGAAGTTGGAGAGGATTATATTGCAGGAGCCCAAGGGGTCAGGACACCATGAGAACACAGCTCACAGAATTGACTAAGTAGGGCTCACAGAGTCGGAAATGACAATCATGGAGCATGTATGGGTCCGAACTAGGTCCTCTGCACACACAGTATGGTTGTGTAACTGGGATGGTGGTGTTGAGCAGTGGGAGTGGGGGTGTCTCTGACTCTTTCGCCTGCTCTTGGGACCCTTTTCCTTCTACTGGGTTGCCTAATCCAACCTTGATATGAGGGTTTGAGCCCGGTCTTGTTTTAACTTGCTATACCTTTTGGGTCTGCCCTTTTGATGAAGGGAAACAGAGGAAGAGTGGATCTAGGGGAGAGGGCTAGTTTGGGGGATGATTGAGAAGAGTATAGGGAGGGGAAACTGCAGTCAGGATGTAATATATGAGGAAAAAAAGAAAATAAAAAAAGAAGAGAAAAAAAAAACAAGAAAATAGAAAAGGAAACAAAACCCAAGGCATTTTGCTATAAAACAGCACCTACTCATCCTGTTCCCTTTGAGACCTGCAGACTAGTAGCCAGAGAGGAGAGCAGCCACAGCCCTGCCATGGCAGTCTCCACACAGGCAGTGCCTCTGGGGAGGTCGGGGGGAAGGGCAGAAGTGCTCTGCAGCCCTAGCTGCCTTGCCAACCTGCATCTGAGCTCAGTTTCTCCAGCTGTGACTCGTCCCAGCTTCCACCTTAGGCCGCTGGTGTGAGGGAACAGTGAAGCAGGAAGTAAACACCCAGACACCATGGTTAGTGGGGAGAGGCCCATGGGCAGGGCTCCTCTACCTCCAGGTGAGATAGGCAGGGAAGATGTCCCAGTCTGAAGGGCTTGGCACAGCCAGGGAACATAGCATTAGTCTCGTGGAGGGAACATGGAGGTGGAGGTGCTATCCCAGGCCCTTTTGGGAGAGCCAGAAGGACCAAATCGGACTAGGACGAAGGGAGTTTGCTGTGCTCAGCCCGCAGTACAAGACCAATGGGATTTCTCCTGTTTCTCAGGACTTCTCTGTGTGCATAGTGCCTGTGTTTGTGATGCTTGTGTGTGCTTATATCTGTGCAGGTGACATATTCCTGTGTGTGCGTGTGGGGGCAAGAGGACACTGGGTGTCCTTATTCCCTAGAGCAAGACTTCCCACTGAATATGACCTTCCAGTCAGCCAGAATTGCTGACCAGCAAGCTGTAATGACCCTGTGTCTGCCTCACGTCCCCGTGGTGCTGGGGTTACAGCCACATTTGGCCTTTACATGGGTGCTGGGGATCCTAGCACAGGTACTCATGCTTGTATAGCAAGCATTCTTACCCTCTGAGCATCTCCCCAGCCCCTGCTTCTCAGAACGCCTTCACCTGCCACCGGACTCTCGGTCCCACATGTGGGCCATTGCTCTTGCTGTCCCCATTCCCCCAGAAGTCGGGGAAAGACAGAAAAAATGAATTCCTAGGAGGACCCAGCAACACAGGGAGACTGGCTGCCTTTAACTAAGTCTGCAGGAAGGAGAGACTTTTTATCCCCTGCAAGTTAATGCAAGCTGTTAGGGAGATAAATAAATGACAGAGCTGCCGATGGACTGTTGGGCTCAAAGCAGGGACATTTGTCTCACTTTAGAAGAAGGACCTGGAGGGCTCAGCCCCATCGACTCGTTCATTGTGCTGTTATCTGCCAGAGAGGTGGTGACACCATTGCAATTAAGACAAACTTTAGTCTGTAAGTTCCTGCTTGCAATCTTGGGGCTTCAAAACAAGACAAATGATCCCGCCAAGGGAGGGAACAAAGTCTTTTCCAGACTGTGTCCAAAGTCACCGCGAATGTTTGTAGTTGTTCAGCAGAAAATTTGTCATTATGAGGCCCGGCTCTGCTGGCTTTCCCGTTTGACATCTTCAATGCCCTCTGTGCCTCATGATAGCCTGGGCCATCTGTGGGGCCTCCCCTGGCCTCCCCAAGTGGCCTCATCCCCTGCCAGTCCCCTTCTCCTGCCAGCCTGCCAGTTAGATGTAACATTTGCCAAGGCAGGGGCTGATAAAGCCAGTGCCACTGTGATTCAGTATTGCCATGGAGGGCATTGTATCCTCTCCCACACCCTAGTAGCCAGGTCCCACCCACAAGGACCAGACTTAGGGTCTGCATCCTAACATGTTGGCTGCTTCTACTTGCCAGGCCTCCCTGATGCCTCCTTCCTGTCTGTGCTCCTTATACATCATCATGGCTATTATCTCCTGCTACTGTGCTGGCCCTGACACTCACCTCCATCTCCCTCCTGCAGGACCCCCACCCCCATCACCAGCAACCCTGCCTTTGGATGGAACTTTCCAGTTGCATAAACTGGAAACTTTGGATCCCCTAAATGTGGACTTGGTCCAGGGTGTGGACTTGGTCTAGGACGAGTCTCAGGGGTCCATTGACACAAAGAATGAAATCAGGACCCCATGTAAGCTGCTGTGAGTTCACAGGGCCCCTGTTCCTATTACTAGGACCTTGGGACAGGGTCTCTGCTCTCTCTTCACACAGTCTCCTTCTCTGATCTTCTTCCCCACTCCAACTCATATGTTAGGGGCTGCACCAAAGCAAAGAAAGGGTTATGGACTCTGGGGTCCAGGGTCCTGTGAGTCCCCAAACTATGAAGAGAATTGTGTGTGTGTAAGGGTGAGTGCAGGTATGTGTGTGGATGGGTGTGTGTAACTGTTTGCAGGTAGATGGGTGCTTGTTATTCTGAGCTGAGGATGTCCACAGGGGATCATGGCTCAGGCCACAAGAAGACTGCCAAGGTGTTGCGGGAGGTCCTTCCGCCCCTCCAACCAATAGCTGCTGTGTTACCAGCCCATTGGGGCGTGGTCTCTCTCCCTTTAAAAAAGCGGCTATTTCCTCTGCTCGCTCTCTTCACTTCCTGCTCCGCTGGAGACTAGACTCCCTTCCTGGTTGTGCAGATGGCTGTTGTCTGGGACGGTGATCTGTAAGTTTTCCCCTTTAAATAAATAACACCCTATTAATCATAACTCCAAACTGGTGTGGCCTTGTTCGTGACTTACGCCTTCATCTGGCGCCCAACGTGGGGCTTTTAGGACCTCCCCCTTTTGTTTAAGCCCTGCCACTTCATGACAAGCAGAAACTGAGGGCCAGAGGGTTGGTGTAAGGCTGGTCTCTGGGTCTGGCTCAGAGGTCCCACCTCTTCCCATGTGCCATGGGAGGCACAGTGCATAGCATTCTTGGTGAGCAAATCCCAAGCTCCACTCCTAAGAGGAAGTGTCCTCTTTGCACTTCAGAGTTTAGGGGCCTTTGTGCTGGAGTGTGGGGTGCATCTGCTGGAGCTTGGATGGAACCCCAGTTAAGAGTGAGTCCCAGACAGTAATAATTTTCTACTTACTTGTTGGAGTCATTCTGCCTCCATGATTTTGCTTCTCCACGCATGAATAGGTGAAAACATGACCCATTGTCTATGGCAGGGATGGTGGAGGAAATTAAGCAGGTGGATAGTAAGTTCAAAGCACACAACCTGGTTTGGAACAGCTACTCTCTCCCCGTCTTCTGAGTTGGCATATAGCTCATTTTGTAGTGTCGGCTTGCCTAGCATCCCTGAGACCCTGGGTTCAATCCTCAGCACTACAGAAAAGTGGATATGGTGGTACATACATGCTTGCATTTCTCCGCATTCTGGATGTGTTCCCAGTGTGGAGGCAGGAGAGCCAGAAGTTCAAGGTCATCTTTAGTACCTAGTGATTTGGAGGCCTATCTGGACTATATGAAGCCCTATGTCAAGCCTCCGCCACCAGCTCTCAACAACAGAATCAGTGACAGCTCCCGTTCACCTCTACTGAACCAGAATTAAGGGACAATGGTTGCTGATACATCTTCAAAGAACAAGGCTGAACCTTAAGTCTGGTAGGTAGCTGGTTCAGGTTTTGGGGTGTTCAGGATCAAGGTGCCCTTCTTACAGTGCTCCTCTTGTCAAGAAAGCCTACCTCATGCACTGTTCACAGATCTTGCCCTTGGCACTGGTGTAGGATGCGCCGTCTTTATGGCCTGGGTCTCATGAAATTCTGACTGCATCAGGCCCTGGGCGACAACAGGAGTTCAATGAGAGGAACAGTGAGGTCTGGGCCAGTGGCAGGCCAGCACTCTGAAGTGTCTCTAAAACCAGACAGATGCTCCCTGGAAGGGCAACGAAGCCTCCCATGAGGTCCCTTCCATGGGGCACTGGACAGAGCGCAAGCTGTGAATGACAGTTCCATCATGGTGGCCATTTGGACAACAAATAAATGTTTATCATGAGCCTCCTCAGCCAAGGCTGTTTTTCTAGGTCTGTGAAGAGCCCCTGGCTGGTGAAGCCTCCATTCGAGTGGAGGACGGAGGACGGGAAGGTGAAAATAAACAATGGGTTTATCACAGTTGCCAATGAGATGGAGGTAACTGGTACAGGCGAGGGAACCCTAGGCCTGCACGGGCATGTGGAGGACAAAAGTGGATGCCAGGTGCCTTCCTTGGTCCCTCCCCACTCTATCTACTGTGTCCGGGAGCGAGAACAGTGGCGGGTGTTTCAGCGGTGTGGGTGGCAGGTCTTCCTGGGAGGCCACCTGAGTGAAGATCTGCAAGGTGAAATGGGTCATGTAGACGATGGTGGGAGAGAGGGCCAGGCATGCCTAACCAAGGTGTTGGCATCACACCGCTAGTAACATGGAAGCCCAAACAGGCGTCTAGCCCCAGCTCATTCAATAGCTCACAGCAGGTGTACCCCCGTGCAGTGAATCTGAGGTTTAGGGTCCCCCCTACTCTTCAACTTCCCACCTCCTTTTGCAGTTGTCTGTTTTCCTTTCTCAGGAGGATGGAGGTGGGTATGATCTGAATCTGAAGTTTCTTGGCCGTCTTTACTTTATTGAGAAGACTTAATCACATGAATCCCTATTAAACTGGGCGTTTCTGGGAGATGTAGTCTTTCCAGTATCCAGCTCCATATAATGGAGGGAGTGTCAACACTTGGTGTTTTCTTGCTTTGGCCCTGAGGTGGCTGCAATAGAAACAGAACTGGAAGTAACAGGACTTGGAGTCAGTGATGTCACAGGGTTAACACAGGCACGGGTGGATCTCTGTTGTCCTCCTTCTCACCTCCCTTATCCATGTGTATGTACCTGTGGTGTGCATACACACATGCTCATTAACATGTATGTGGGCCAATGTGCATGTAGGTGTGCATGCCTGCATGTGCATTTGGAGGTCAGAGGTTGGCATCAGCTGTCTTCTCTGGTAGCAAGTCACTTTATTTACCAAGGCAGGATCTCTTGATGACCTGGAGTCCTCCAGTTAGGCCAGTCTGGCTAGCCAGGGATCCTGTCTCCTGAGGCTGGGATTACAGGCAGCCTGGTTCTGGGGATCCATAGTCTGGTCCTCATGCTGGGAGGCAAACGCTTCATTCACTGAGCTGCCTCACCATTCAGTCCCCCCTCCCCTTTAAGCTATAGTCTTATGTAGCCCAGGCTGATTCTTAACAGAGAATGACCGTGGATTCTTGATCTTCCTGCCTTTATCTCCCGGATGCTGCAGGCATATGCCTGCCCTTTGGCTTGCTCTGAGTGGCTTAGGAAGCTTTGAAAGTCAGGATCAACAATTCCACACAGTGTTCTAACAGGTCCCTAGGTGTCGAGGGGCGGGCTGACTTCAAAGGAGGTGACATTGGAGCCTGGTGGGATGTCACTGTAGTGGTTGGTAAGAGGCATGCTGAGTATGTCCATGAGCCTGGCCTCCGTCCCGGTACTACCAATAGTAGAGAAAAAGCACTCAAACATGGATGGGGAGAGGAAAGGAGGGAGGCAGAGTGGGGAGCTAAGCCTGCTCCCTCTGCACACTTGTTTGTGCATTGGGAAGGCACTGTCACTGAAGTGACCCAGCAGGGCAAAGAGGGCCTGGATGGGGGTTGGAGTTCGTGTTTGGGCGTGTGTGGGTGTCTCTTAGACCAGGTGGCAACTGGCCTCTCAGTGTTTCCCTCATCCTCTGCAAAAGGTGTGCAGCCACACTTCCTCCAGGTGGCTGCAGGATTACCTCAAGTGGCCATGAGTGGCCTGGGTCACAGGCAGTGAGAAAGGCTAGTGGCTGCTGTGGGAAGCGTTGTGAAGGCCTCTGAATTCCTGCCCCTCACTCTGGGTGTCCAGCTTCCTCCTCGGCTGCTCCTGGCCACACCAGTGTTGCTGTTGGTTTGCTGCGGGGCCAATAGCTAGCTCCAGACCAGGAGAGGACTACACCACGATCTGAGCCTTGGGATCAGGACACTTTGCTGTGGGACTTGGTGCATGCAAGTCCTGGTTTCTCATGTGACAACTGAGCTGGTACATGGGCCTCAACACCGAGCTGCAGGAAATGCACAGGATCTTGCAGGTGCCCCTGTCAAATGGGGATGTGTATGACAGACTTGTCAAGACAGACCCGATCCAAAGTAACAATGCTTTTATTCCCATCAGTGCTGCTGTAGGGCCTGACCCTTTACAATGAACAGTAGGGAAACATAAGGGGGTGAGGCCAGAGGAGGTGCCTTTCTTATAACCCATCACCCTCCCCCACACCCTCTGCACTCTCTGCACCTGCCTTATTCATTGTAGTCCCCCTCCCCAGGGAGGAGGGGTTCAGCAGAGGCTGGCTCTCTTGAGGGCTCCCTAGGTAGGGTAGGAGGTGAAAGCAGGAGGCTGGACCCAGTACAGAGGGGTCACGGCTTGTTGTGTCCTTGGTGACTGGTCCTGGGTAGTCAGTATCCTGCTGAGGCCTCATGGGGGTCCCTGCTGGCTCCGCCTCTCCTCTAGGGCTCTGCACACCCACATGGACACCACAGTGGAGTTTCCGTCATTGAACTGCACGATGAACGGGTGACCCTGTGGGGAAGAGCAGGAGATGTGACAGCGGTCCCCAGGCCAGGGGCCTGGTGCTGAGGATGGAGCCCAATTGGCAGAGTCCTTGCCTAGCTTAATGCAAAGCCCTGGGTTGGATCCCCAGCACCATAGAAGCCAGGTGTGCTGGTGTGTGGCTGCAATCTCAGAACCTGAGAGGCAGAGGCAGGAGAATCAGGTGGTCAAGATCATTCACAGCAACTCTGAGCTACTTAAGACCTTGTTATAAAAAGACAGATAGACAACCAGATCAAACAAAAAGACAGCTGGGCATCTCAGTATGCATTCCACGGTGTGTTCTAGCCTGGACCTGATTTCTCTTTTTCAGGAACCCTACATGGTAAAGGAAGGCAGGCTAGAATTGGTGCACGGTCTCAGCAGGTCACAGTGCTTGAAGGCAGCCTGGACGACCTGCTTGATCCCGGGGGCCCACATGGTGTTAGTGGAGAACTGACCCTGCAAAGCTGCCCTCTGATCTACACAGAGGAAGCCAGGAAGCATGAGACGTTCTCTAGGAAGCTCGAAGGTGCAGCTTGTCTTAACGCCGTGCTCTGCCTGGTCCTTTCTCAGCTCAGTTTCACAACGTAGCTACTAGGCCAGGGCCTGGCCCCTGGGTGGCCAGCTTTCCGGTCCAGTTGCTGCCCAGAGAGCAAAGGATCATCTTGTCAGAGGCGGTGTCAGTCCCTGTTAGTCTCCTCCTTTGTCTCCTGCGCCCCTGCACGTGAAGCACAGTCCGCAAACGCAAACGAAGCGCACACCTCGCTCCAGGAGGAGTTGGTGGGCAGGAGGAGTGCTGAAGGGTTTAGGGCAGAGGGCTGGACTTTGGGAGGGGGGAGCTTTGTTTCCACGTGGCCCATCTCCTGGTCTAACCTACTTAAACCCACAGCCAGGCCAGGCTATATTTAGCAGGCATCCTCCCTTCTGTTCTGATACACTAAGACCAACATTCCCAATCTCAGGGTGTTGTCTGGAGCTTCCAGGGAGGGGGGCCAGAAGCGATCAAGGACAAGCCACAGGGCTGTCAGAGTCACAATAGGAACAAGAGACTGGAAAGCGTCATTCCAGTCACCAAGTAGCTTTCTTGACCAAACTTTGTAGCCTGCATGGAAAATGGGCCCTGGGGAGCTACAGTTTGTGAGCAGGGCGATGAGGGATCCCTGACGCTCACCCCAAGCCCCTGCTTCTGTGCCCTCCAGCTGCCTCTTTCCTGCTCCCCCATTTTATCTGAGCCTCTCTCGGACTCTGTCCCTGTTGTCTTACAGGGCTTTAAGCTACGTTCCAGTTTACCTGGCTGTGACTTGTGGCCCTAGGAACGTGCTAAGCATCTCAGTGCCCAGCAATAACTTCAACACATCTTCTGCCCCATGGCTGGGAGGAATGTGGTTCTGCTGTGTCCTGACCCCAGCACCTACCAGGATCCACGGAGAACCGGGTGGAGCATGAGGAAGGGAAGGAGGGCACACTACCCAGGCCTCTCCAGCCTCTTTGGGAGCTTGTATCCAATTGAGGACCCAGGGCTATGCCTAAAGCCTAGCTGGGTGCCATATTATCCCTAATGGCACTGTGGCGGGGGGTTCAGACATGAGTGTGGGACCCCAAGAAAGGGTATTGAAGTTAGGCTGGTGGGAACTGTAGGTGGCACAGGCCTGGGTGGGGTGAGACAAGAGATACTCCATTTTGGGTTCCATATGCTTTCCTGATCACACTTGCCCAGCCCCTGCCTGCTTTCACGACGGCTGCCTAGAGAGAGAACGCTCTTCCTGAACTCCTGTGCACGCTCTTTTCTGGACCTGGGAGGCGACCTTGTGCCCTTCTGAAGAACAAAGACAGAAGCTGTGCTCAGGAGGACGAGCCCCTCCCCCAAAGCCCAGGGTAACACAGAGTCACTTTCCCAGAATGCCTGGTGACTTTGGGGCCATATGCTCCATCACGGGTATCATCTGTCTGCGAACAGGCAGAGTGGAACTGTAGGAGGGGAGTGGAGGCATTCCTCCTCAGCCCAGGAAGGGCTGATGGCTGCGTGGCAGGCATCACTGCACGGGCGCCCTGTGTCTAAGGTCAGAGAGCTGAACCTTTCTTCCCACTGTCTCCGGAGTCCAACCCTTGGATTACACCACACTTTCTCTTTAGATGGGGCGGAAGGCATGGCACCTGCCTGCAGGAAAGCCTGGCCGTAGAGCAGGGGAGTGATGTCATCTGCCTGCTGATGTCAGCATCTCTGGCTCTCAGAGCTACGGGGCCCAGACATGGAGGCCAGGGCAGAGGAACCATCAGAAACAGAGGCTAGCAGCAGCCATAAACCCTGGCACTCCCTCCGAGGAGCTTGTCTGTCTTGCTCTCCCCAAAACACATTCCTGCTGTCCTTGTGGCACACACTCTGCTCGGGGTGTCCTTGCCACCTGAGCACCTGGTCCTAACTCCAGTCTGGCCACCAGCTAGGGCAGGGCAGCAGTAGCCACAGTACACTCCAACGAAGTGGCTCGTGTTAAAGCTCGTGCACCGCTGGGGTGAATCTTGAGCTCACCTGCAGAGCTCACTCTTGCCCACCAGCGACACTAGGAGGAAGAGGACAGCCAGGATCCCGAGTACACGGGTGAGGCTGGCCCTAGGCCTCTTGGTCACTCTCCAAATTAACAGAGTCCAACAAGTTGTTGGAAGCCTGCCAGACAGGACCGCCCAGTAGTTGGGGTGCCTGGAACGGGCTCTTGACTTCCCCTCATGGGGCCTGTGAGGCTCATTGGGAGTCTTTGGGCATCTTCCTGGAGGAGTCCAGCCCTCCCCCCCCCCCCCCCCCCCCCCCCCCCCCCCCCCCCCCCGCATCTCAGCGCTGAGGCCGGACTGTTAGGATCTATACGACCTCAGACGTGTGGAGCCACAGGGTGTGGGGCATGCTGACTTCTAGAGAAGTTTCATTCTGATTCTATTCAGGGATACTTTAATCTGTTTTAACAACTCAACTAATAAAAACAACGCATGCTCAGCCTTGTTCAATTCAAAGTACTACAATGAACAGCCTGCATTATGATGTTGTTCTTTTGCAGGTCTTAGGGGCAAAGGCGGTCAACTTGTTCAGTCTGGGCACCTGCTCCTGCCTTCAGATGTGCGGGCTGTGTGCTGCACTGGCTATCTGTAAACACCGGGAGCCGTGATGTCCCACTCTGACTGTACCTGAGGATAAAATCATGGGAGCACATCACCAGCGCCTAGGCACAAAGCCAGCCAGGTGACACGGTGAGGTGGGGTGGCCAAGGCTGTGCTGACTGTCTCAGGGCATCAGCTCTGAAGCCCTGAGCAGCTCCATCTGCATTCTGTGCTCGCCACAAGAGTTCCCCCTTGGCGCTACTGTCCGTGGCCAAGTCTTGCAATGAAACTTTCCTGCTACTCCTTTAAAATATTAAACATTAATTTTAGTTATGTGCATATGTGTATGTCTGTGTGTGGGTACATGAGCATCATGAGTGCAGATGCCTGTGCAGTCCAGGAGAGGGCGTCTGATGCCCTGGAAGTGGAGTTACAGGTGGCCTATGGTAGGGCCAGGTCTGGCAGCACAGACCTACAAACCCAGCTATTTGGGAGGTTGAGGCAGGAGGATCACAAGTTCACAGCTTATCTGGTTACAGAGTGAGTTCGTGGCCGGCCTGGTTAACGTAGTAAGGTTCTGTCTCAAATAGAAAAGTAGAAAGAGGGCCGAGGATACAGCTCACTGGTAGTGTTTGCCTGGCAAACACATGGTCCTAGGTTAAATAACCAGCAGCACACACGTACACACCCATGCTGCACCAACACACATGCCCGCACACACCTCTGCCTTTTATATGAGCGGGAAATGCTCTCTTCTTCCCCTCCCTCCCTCCCTCCCTCCCTCGTGTGCGTCCCTTCCTCCTTTCTTCTTGTAGCACAGCTGAAATTATCTAAAATTCAGGTTAAGAGGGCCAGTAACATCTCTTGCCCCACAAGCACGAGGGCTAATGTGTTCCCCAGAAACAATGTAAAAAGGCCAGACATAGTGGGGCCTTAAACCAGAGCAGACAGGGTGGGTGTGGGTGGGTGGGGCAGAGACAAACTTCAGGCCAGTGAGAGGCTCTGGACGGCTCCTAAGGATGACACCTGCAGGTGTTCCCTGGGCTCTACGTGCCACATCTGCACACACTGCAACATGGACACACACAGACACACACACTTACAAACACAATTCAAATTAAAGACAGGTGCAAACACTGAGTATTGTTATGCATTTAGTGCTTCTCAAGTTTTGCTAAGTTAAGCTAAAAATGTAGGTGATCACTTAGATACTAGAATTAGGATGTAACTTCTTCCTTCCTTTTTTGAGAAAGAGTTTTTCTCTGAAGTCCTGGAACTCGCTCTGTAGACCAGGTTGGCCTCAACTCAAATCTGCCTGTCTCTGCTTCCCGAGTGCTTGAATTAAAGTCGTGTGCCACCACTGTCTGGCCAGAATGTAATTTCTACACCAATGGATAGATCACGTACTCGGCAGGCAAGGCAGTTATGCCTATGTTTTGTAAATGTGACCTGTCTGTGAGGTCAGGTGTGGTTTCCCACCATGGCATCACACCTGTGCTCAAGACCTTTTGAGCTTTGGAGAATTTCTGGCTTTTGGAACATGTACTTAAAATTGAATGGCGTGGGCTGGGATCAGCGGGTAAGCATTTGCCTAGTATGTGCAAGGCCCTCCAGCATGGGCCAAACCAAACCAAGCAGGGCCCAGCCCAACTGCACTTAACATGGATGACGATGAGCAGCCAGAGGTGGAACTTGGTGGTATGGCATTCCCAGCATGCTTGAGGTCCTGGGTTACAACCCTATTATTATGACATCCCCAGCACCCCTCAAGAGACGCCAACAGCTGACTGACAATGACAGTACTTCACATAGATGTTTGTGTGATACAGCTAAAACAATACTTGGGTGCTCAATAGATTATGAAAGATTGGAAAGGAAATCCTGGGAAAGGAGATAACGATGAAGGTAACAAGGAGACAGGAAGACAGAAAGAGGGCACTGTGATAAATACCAGCTTTCCCCACAGACCAGCAAAGAAGTGAGTTTATAGAGAGGCACAAATAAATATCAGGGCTGGAAAAGGAAGCAGAACCACAAAGCTAGCTTAAGCAGAATAACAACCACAGACCATGTATAAAGGACATTATGAGCTGGGGGTGGGACTGGGGGGCTGTGCTCAACTCAGCATATAGGAGGCAGAGGTAGGAAGGGGAGAGCCACCAGCCTGGGCTACACAGACAAGCCCTGTCTCAGCACCCCTTTGCCAAATGCCATGCAGAATGATGGGAGAAAGCAAAGATGAAAGGAGAAGGAGGGTGTGTGTGTGTGTGTGTGCGCGCGCGCGAGAGAGAGAGAGACACACACACACAGAGACAGAGACACACAGAGAGACAGAAAGAGAGAGGGAGACAGACAGACAGACAGACACACACAGAGAGAGAGAGAGAGAGAGGGAGGGAGAGAGAGAGAGAGAGAGAGAGAGATTCTATGAATGTGACTGTGAGGCAGAGATGGCCATGTAAGCTGAAGATGGTGGCGATGGCAAAGATGTCCATTCACATCGATGGACACACCTTCCCCTCCTAGAGTTTGTCGTGGGTTTCCAGTCCCAGAATCACACTCTGAACTTTTCAAAGCACTCGAAATCACTGTTTAATGTCTAGAAGTGTCTGACTATGGGGCTGCTACCTGCTTAAAACCCGCCTTGCTAACAGTCTGTCTCGTTTCTTGACAGGAGAAGAGGCACACTGCACACTGACCACGAGGACTGATATGGAAGCGCACAATTTTCTCCTGTCCTTTTTCACTGCCGCACTCTGGTGCTGCAGGGCTTTGGGGGCTTCACACAGGGGCTGTGCGTGTGGGGAGCGGGCCGGAGTAGCCCCTGTGGAATACTGCAGAGAGTAACAGGCTGAGGAGTCAGCCCAGTGGTTAAGGCTTATGTCCATTTAAGACTTGGTCGGCACCATCTATTATCAAGCATCTCTTTGCATAAATGCTACATAAATTTGGAATTCTCAATTATTTCTCTTCTATATTTCTTTTGTTAATAAGGACAAAAGTGATAGAAAGGACCTGTGTCAGTGGGAGTGATGTGTGCACCTAAGGGCACTGGCCGCTCTTGCAGACGACATGAGTTTGGATCCTAGAACCCACGTCAGGTGGCTCACAACTGCCAGTACCTCCAGCGCCAATTCCTCTGGCTTTCTTGCCACTTGCACTCAGGTGTCAATACCGCCTCTCTGATATGAACATAACTACTAATAGCAAAGCTAAACCTTTAAAAAAGAACAAGAAAGGCCCAAACTCAGACCTTGCATGTAACACAAAGGACTGAGAACAATCAGTTTCTGGGCGTGGTGGTGCACACCTTGAATTACTGAACTGGGGAGGCAGAGGCAGGTGAATCTCTGAGAGTTTGAGGCCTGGTTTACATACTGAGTTCTAGACCAGCCAGGGCTACATAGTGAGACCCCATCTTGAAGAAAGAAAAGAAAACGCCCAGTTATTTTCCATTTAAAACTGTACTTCCTTTCTATAAACAAGTCTATGAAAAAAGAAGCAAACTGGTTGAAAATTCAGATCATTTTATAGCCCAGCAGCAAATACAAATCATCAACAGAATCCACCATTAGCCTTGAGCAGTGTTTCCTAAACCACAAGACAAGGAACTCGTGGCACTTAGCTATTCTGTTATTGATTCACTGTGCTTTGCAAGGTAAGGCTGAAGGAAATTAAATGTATAGAAGCCCAGCATGTGCTCCCCGTGGCTGTGAGCGGCGACCTGTGTGTTCTGAGGTGGTGTGGCTGGTCATGTGCCGGATGAAGACTGAGGGGCACACTCTGTCCGGCTACGAGGGCTGCTTTCAGTGTGCCTGCCTCACTGTTAAGGAAGGCAGAGGGGCGACTCAGTCATCAGCACCGAGCTTTGTTCTTCCAGGAGGACCTGGATGCAGCCAAGCTCCCTGGGAAGGTGCCTGGGTTCCAGAGCCCTGGGACGTTTTCTGTCATATTCGTTCTCTTTGCTCCTCTCATTTTAGAGGGTCTCATGTAGCCCAGGGGCCCCTCTATACTTACTACATGCCAAGGGCACCCCTGGACTTCTGATCCAGTCTCTCTTTCCCTTGTGCTGGGATGACAGACATATGCCACTGTGCTCAGTTTTATTTATGCTGGGGATGGCCTTCAGGGCTCACTCATGCTGGGCAGGCATTCTGCCCACTGAGCTACAGCCCCACCCTCTTTAGCACAGGGCTATTTAGTGCCCTCAGAAAATAACAAAGCCTCAGCAACTTGCCATCCACACTCATTACTCAAGAGCAAAGGGTCAGACTGCTTCTCACAATCTACGTAAAATATTTTGCTTTTTATTTAGTGAGTCAGCTTGCTTCCAGATCTGCAGATGCTGTGCAGTCTATGGCCGCTATGATTTAACATCCCACCTTAGTCTGCGGATCTGGAAGTTAAACTAAAATTTGAACACTTGATTTTGATCTAGTCCCTCAAGGCTTCACTCAAGCCAATTGTCCTGGCTTGAATACTTGCTTTTATTTTTGGTGTGTGTGTGTGTGTGTGTGTGTGTGTGTGTGCGCATGCGTGCACACCCAGAGTCCAGAAGTCGAGTTCTACTGCTCATCTTATTTTTGGGACAGGGTCTCTCACTGCAGCGGAGCTAAAGCTGACAGTGAGCCCCAGGGATCCGGTTACCTCTGCTTCCCCAGTGTGGGATTACTGATGCACAGGCCATGATGCCCAGCTTTTGTTTGGTAGGGGTGGGAAGGGGTTCAATACAGGGTTTCTCTGTGTAGCCCTGGCCATCCTGGAACTCACTCTGTTGCCTGGCTGATCCTCCCGCCTCTGCCTCCCGAGTGCTGGGACAGCTTTTGTGTGGGTGCTGGAATCTGAACCCAGGTCTTCGGGCTCGTGCCCCAGCACTTTCTCCACAGACCCTGAAGGCTTCACTCTAACCAGTGCAGCCTCTCCCATTTCAATTGCAAACACAGCAGAAGTGGTCAAGTACAAAAGGCCGAAGGAAGGGTAGTTCAGAAGGAAGCGCGGGGCCAGAACCAAGAGGCAGCACCTATTAGCAAAACTGCACAGTGAGGATGAAACTGAAACTCGGCTCTGGGGTCAACCACCCATGGACACACGGCCCTGCACACTGTAACAGAGAACCCCTGCAAGCTCATGCCAAGGACCTACGCAAAGGAATGAAAGAATAAAAAACATAAGACCAGAAATGCGGATATGTGGAATTTTTAAAAACAAAGGAGTATGTGATACATTTAAAAATCTTTTAAAAAAGATTTTACTTCTATTTTACGAGCACTGGCATCTCACCTGCATGCATTTCTGTGTGAGGGCACAGGACCCCCTGGAACTCGGGTTATACAGACAGCTGTGGGCTGCCATGTGGGTGCTGGGAGCTGAACCTGGGTCCTCTGGAAGAGCAGTCAGTGCTTTTAACTGCTAATTCATCTCTCTGATCCCTACATTTAAAATCTTAAAAATGTAATCTTTCTGCAGGATTTGCTTTAGTTAGCTGAGTAGCTCCCTGGGATGGAATAGCTCATTCACTAGCCATGCTGAAGTAAAGACACCCTGAGTGCTGGAACACCAATATTAAACACAGTAAAAGATAACACTCTGCCCATGGCCTTTCTGGAACACTCTCTAGGAAGCAATGTGTGATGTCACAGGGGCAGAGCGATCTGACATCCTATAAATTCAGTAAAGACATATGGGACAAGTTGCTCTTGGTTTCCTCTGTAGTTTGGTTACCTCTAAGATTTATGTTCATGGTAGAGGGGAAGAGAAAGAAACATCTTCTGGAGTAGATCTATAACCTCATCTTGTTTTTTAATAACATTAGGGATGGAGCCCTATGACATAATCCTGGAACAACTGCAGAGGAGCTCAGAAACTCAGTGGGAAGTTTTATATTTTGGCTTCGGAGCATTATGTGGAGGCAGGGTCAGGTAGAGTGGGCCAGGGAAAGGAGCCAGGGAGCTTCAGAGAGTGAGTGTCAGCTGGTTTAATTTTCTGTGTCAACTCTGAAAATTAGATAAACAATGACAAACCAGGCTTTTTAAATGAACTTGTCACTTCTGGTTTTCTTGATACACGGTAGCATTTTTCAAGTCCTTGTAGCCTCAAAGACAGATTTAACCCCTGAGAGGGTTACCAAAGTGTTTGAAAGGCCTCACATTTGAAAACAAAGGCTTTCCAACTTCATACCCCTTAAAAGAAAACCAATTTCTCCTTGAAATCTAGATACCCTCTCACCACACTAAGGAGACTCTACCAGTAGGTGCCGGAGGGTGTGGGAGGGCGGAGAAGGCCTTGTGGGAGGGTGTGGAGGGCCTTAGCTCCCTCCTCCTCTTCCCGTCCTTGGTCCTTGTCCTCTTGGCTCTCCAGACCAAGTCAGCTCTTTAGTATAATCCCTCTGCTCTTACCCTCCTTTCCCAGTGTTCTAGAACACAGGCGTGTGCACAGGTCCCTACCTCCTCTCCCCACACAGGAGCACAGACACTGTCTCATGGTTTCTCTGCCTCTGCCTCCTGAGTGCTGGGATTAAAGGCATGCACCACCACCACCCCACCACCCAGTCACAAATTTTTATTACAGTTATTTACTTACTTGTTCACTTACTTTGTGTGTGAGCATGTGTGTACCCATGCTACATCATGTCTGTGGGTATCAGAGGTCAACTTGCAAGAGTCAGTTTTCTCTACCATGTGTATCCCAGAGACTGAACTTAGGACATTAGGCTTGGTGTTAAATGCTTTTACTCACCGACTCAACTCGCCAGTCCCAGATTAGTGGGCCTCTCTGCCTACATTGCCTTTGCTCTAGAGGCAGCTCTTTCATGACATGGCCTAAGCACGCTTTGCAGAGACTGTTTACGGGCAGTGGCACCTGGGCAGGTGATCCTTCCGCAGAATGTCGTCAAGTCCATTCTCACAGTTCCCCGGGAAGACACTAAGGGCACCACTGCTCCTCGGCTCCATTTGTTTGTAAGAAAACTAGGCTCAGGCAAGTTAATTGGTTTGGCCAAGGTGTGCGAGGGATTGGAAGTGGAGGGGCTCCTAACCTGTGCCTTTTGTTTTAACACAGTAAATGTAGCAGCAGCACATGGCTCAAAACAGGCCAAGGGCCCTGGCCAAGGCTCCATCAGCAAGTTGTATCAGCAAGACCTGGCTCAACACTTGAAAGGCAGAGGAAGAATGAGTTTCAGGCAAGTCTGGGATACATAAGGAGCTCCTGAGTTACATAGATAAAAACGGACAAAGAAAAAATTAATGAATGATGGGAATGAATGAATGCTAACTTCTTTTATAGGCAGAGCTCCTACACTTTGAGGTGGTGATGCTTCAAGCTCAAATCTCATTGGCTGGTGCCTATCCTCAGTTTCTTGGTTCCCTACCACTCTTGCTTGACACCCTACAACCTGTAGAAAGAACTCCCCCCGCCCCCCACACACACCAAAGTTGCAGATGGCTTGTCTGCCCTAGAGACACTGTTAATGTAGGTGCAATCTGGTCCCCCTGCCTCTGCCTCATCCTTGATTCCGAGACTGTTCTGGTCACTGGGGGGAGAGCTCCTCCTCTAAAGAGCCCACACTTTCAAATCATTTCTGATGGCAGCCGATGATCTGGAGAGGGCTCCAGAGTATGTACCCATTGAAGGGGTGTTGCCCCGGCCTCCCACTGTCTAAAGCTGTATCCGGGCTGTGCGAGGAAGCAGGGAACAAGCCAGCTGTGGGTCCCAGGCCTGTTTTGTTCTGTGAACACTGTCTCCTATAAAATATAGGAACAGCACCACACACATGTCACAAGGAGATGGTGGGAAAGTCAGTGCAAGCTGTCCCAGGCCAAGCCTGTGGTCATGACATCAAGAGGCCTCAGTTCTGAAGCGCCTATCACAGTCTTCTTCAAGGAGACTCACTACACCCAACACCCATGCAAAGTGTGGTAGACACCAGGCCAGTTTTTGATATGACTTGCTGACCTTACAGAGGTGCACAGGTAAGGGGGTCTGAGACTCTGTTTTCTAGGTACGAAGGCCCTCATCTCTTGGAGGCGCAGCCTTGTCCCTGGAGTAACAGCCTTAAAGAACCAACTTGTTCTCCATGTGAAACAAGGCCAAGCTGACTTCTCCTGGGCTCAGCCGCCCATGTGAGAAAAGCACAGAATAGAAACAAGGAATCCAACTGTTGCACTCCACAACAGCCTACAGACAAGACGGCAGCGCCCTCAGACAGCATTTCAAATACAGTTTATTAGTGTGTGATATGAAAAGGGTATTTTTATTGCATGATATAATGCAATGGGACCTTGGGCGCTCTGTGGAAAGACCTCACACTCAGAAGTGTAATGAACCCATAGTCCCAAAAACATTATACTGTACATTAACCTATCATTAATGGCACATTAGGGCTAGGGGCATTGCACGCTTGCTGGTCAGGGCTCCATCAGGACAGTGTTGAGAAAACCACACAGTCTTCCCAGGCCTAAAACAAATAGAGAAAATAAATATTCCTGATGTCTACAGCAGCTTTAAAGCAAGTTCAGTCCCAGCTCTGCCTTGCAATTTCAAAGCCTGCTTTTTGAAAAAAGGAAGTTAGACACTGAACAAAGAAAATGGTTGTGTTGCTGTGTACCCCAGCTAGTAGTGTACCCCAGCTAGTGGCTACACAGCCTCAGTGCTGACTCAGCAAGGGCCAGAGAGAGAACACCTCTGCTAGTGTGAAAACTGCCTGAAGAGGGGACACAGACCTTACAGGGTGGGAAGGGACCTTGGCAGCCATGGGTCCATTCTCTCATTTTCCAGTCCGGGAAATCAGGCTCAGAAGTGTGAAAAGTGGTAGCAGAGCCAAGTAGAGAAACGGCAAATGATGTAAAAACAAAACAAACAAACAAACAACAAAAACAACTGGCCAACAAACATGGGAAAAAACCTGTTCAATCTCAAACTTAATCAAAGAAATGCCAATCAAACAACAAATAGACAATTTGCCACTGGTCAGATGGCTGTAATTTATATCAGACGAGGTAAGGAAACTTACTTTACATACCCAGCTTTAAAATGTATATAAACTAATTGTCTTAAAATTAAATGTATGTATGTATGTATGTATGTATATGGGCATATGCCATGGCATGGGTGAGGAGCTCAGAGGAAAGCCTGCTGGAGTTGGTTTTCTCCTTATCCCATGTGGGTCCCAGGAAGTCTGGTTTGGCACCAATCACCTTTACCCAGTCTGAGAGGCATGGTCTTAATAGTAAAAATACAGTAACAGTTAACATGTTCTAGGACAGTTTTGGTTAGATAAACAGCACAGCCACATCATGGAAAGCCAAGTATTCACTATGAGTGAGGATACTGAAGAAAAAAAGAGTGAGAACGTCTACAGGATGTAGGAGGATCCAGAAGACATGAACTACCAAAGAGAAAGGGAAGAAGGACAAGAATCCGAGGCTGAGGACAGATGCTGGAGGTCAGCTTTGGGGATGGGCTGGGCCCCAGAAGGAGGGCGGAGCCTGGCTTCCTGTTGTACAGGGTGAGGGATTAACAATTTACAATCTAGTTCTGGAGTCTTACTTGGGAACCCAGCCCTTCCCATCTCCCGTGCACTTTCTCTTTCTGCTGCTCCTTGATTGTTCTTTCACCAAAGGTCAACAGTGAGTTGGTCACAAGGATCCTTTCCAGCAAGGTGGAAACTCAGTCTCCACAGGACATTACACCTCCTTCTAGATGGCCCTCTACTGACCTCCCTTCAACACTGAGTTCCTTCTAGGTGGCCCTCCTATTGACCTCCCTTCAACAGAGACCCATCATTTATAGCCTAAAGGGATTCTTCCCGACTCACGGCTGCTTCCCAGGCACTTCCAGAATCACCCAGCAGTGACGGAAGATGGAGGACAGGGAAGCTGGGCAAGGCTAGGACTCTGACTTTGGCTGAAGTGCAATCAGATTTCTTTCTGGACCTAACGACCAAAGAATACACACTGTTTGTATAAACAGTGTTTAGGACAGCACAGTGTTAGGCAGGAAAGTCTAGCAGCCCCTGATGTGCTGAGAGCTAAGTGGTCTCCTCATCTCTCCATCCTTCCATCTTCTTGATATATCTGGTGAGAGACTTGGTGGCAGCAAGCTAAAATGCTGGATTTTGTTTGTCCTAGGGTCTGCCAGCACACACGGTAATTAAAATGTTGATTAGTAAACAGTTTCAACATATGACAGACAATGTGGCTAAAGCCTACAGTTAGGTCAATAAGTGATTTAGACTTGCCATTTAAAAAAAATCTCATTTAAATTTTGCATACATTAATCACTACCACACTTCAAGGTTCTGATATCCACCTGACTACAATATTAAAATAAAACTTGCTGCCCCAGGGAAATCCTACTTATTCTTAATTGTTTCCAGGCTTTGATGGGCTTTTAATCTAAGATTAATTTATGCAATTTTAAATAACTCTTCTTATGATTAATAAGCTTGAAAATTAAAAGGAGTCTAAAGCAATTATAATGAGCATTTGGTCATAACCTCATTAGATGAAGGAGTGAAGGGTACAGCTTTGGAATTCTTACAAGACTACAATTTAAGGTTACTTTTAGAGAAGTCAAACACGGCCCCTGCAATTGCAAAGGCAGGTTAGCAGGGGTCAGTGTTAAAATGATGGCCAGCGAGATTAGCATAGTAATGATGTTCCCTGACAGAAGGAAAGGACACCGAGAAAAGCAGAGACAAATGGCATGCCGCCAAAAGGCTACAGGCTTGGAGCTGCATTTCTGGTCCTCCTGGTTAGAGACTTTCGAGGGATTTGGAAAGAGGCAGAAGGTCAGGATGGATTTTGCTCGATGATCAGTTTTAGGCTCCTCCACTCCAGCCAGCAAAACCCTCCTGCTGGCTGCCAAGTGGCTGTCTGTCCAGCCACTCCTCTGCTGATGATCAGCAGGGCATCTTGCTTACGTTCACTCTGGAAGGGTCCTCCCAGGTGGGCTTGGTCTATCTTTCACACTACAGCATATAGAGTGTAATTGAACACTCCGCTTCCCACATGTCCAAGGTCATCTGTACTTTGGCCAAGGTGGGCTCCTTGCTGCCCTGTTACCTCTGGACTCAGCCTGCTCCGTTTTCTCTTCATGAAATGTCTTCCCTCAACCCTTTAGCAGCAATGGTGACGACAATGACAAGTGGCCACTATTTATCGAGCACTTACTGTATGTCTGGCTATGCTAAGTAAGGAACATATCTTTTTTTTTTTTTTTAATTTTAATCTCACCCAAAAGTGACACTTTGGGCTAGGGAGCCTGCACAGTTGGCAAAGTGCTTGCTGCACACGAGGATGTGCATTCCATCCCCAGAATTCCCGGGTGTGGAGCGCATGCTTGTAATCCCAACGCTGAGGAAGCAGGAGGCAGGCAGCAGGCAGAGAGATCCCTGAGGTGTTAAGCCCCAGGCTAGTGAGATACCCTGTCTCATAAAAAAACAAATAACAAAAAATCCAAGTGCTTTGGTTAGAGTTTCTATGGCAGCGATAAAGCACCATGACCAAAGCAAGCTGGCAAGGGTAGGGTTATCTGGTTTACTCTTCTACATCCCTGTCAATCACTGAAGGAAGTCAGAACAGAAACTCACACGGGGCAGGAACCTGGAGGCAGGAGCTGATGCAGAGACCATTGAGGGGAGCTGCTTACTGACTTGCTCTCATGATTTGGTCAGCCTGCTTTCTTATAGAACCCAGGACCACCAACCCAGATGTGGCCCCATCCACAATGGGCCAGACCCTCCCACGTCAACCACTAATTAAGAAAATGCCCCAGTGGCTTGTGTACAGTCGGATCTTATGAAGGAATTTTCTCAACTAAAGTTGCCTCCTCTCTGATGACCCTAGCTTGTGTCTAACATGGACACCAAGGTTGACAGCTCCTCAGAAATGAAACCTGGGATTGAAATCTGGTCTCCACATGTACAATCATACACACACATATGCACACACACACACACACTAAGTCATGCTTTGTGGACTCAGGCAGGCAGGGAAGGAGGGTAGAGGTGTAGGGGTGGGGGGAGCTGCACTCTGCTGCTCCACCACATTCTAATTTCTGAACTTAGGTTGACTTTTCTATCTGAGAGGCTGAGATGGAGCTGCACATTCTCCCTGCCCACTGTGCCTCCTCAGCCCACCACCCTGACATCATACTCAAGAAGGGAGTGCTCAGCTTGTCTTGTTTCTCCGAATGTCACCAATGGTGTGCCTTGGCTGATCCTAAGGACACTGACAGTTCTGATGTTCTTTCTGCAACTGGACACACACCTCACTGCTTCTCTTGGTGATTTCCTCCAACCACAGGCTCATTACAGCCCAGTGCTGATAGGAACAGACACAAAAGAGTCAGGATTCCCATCAGTGGGAGGCAACAGCACACCAGTCCCTGCCAGAGAGACCACCAAACCAGCAGATGTTGACTGCAAATGTCCCATATATCTGTGCTTGTTCCAAGTCCAAGAAGCTCCCAACTGGAGATGCCCAGGTATCTTAGATGAGAAAATCAGAATCCAACGAGGCTGTATGAGTCAGGCCTACACATGCCAAGCAATTGACAGTTTACAAACATCCTTTAATAAACGTATGCTGGAAGTTCACAGCAAAATGTGACCCTGTGACATGGGCATTACCATTTCAATAGAAATTTATTATTATTGGTATTATTACTATTTTCACGACAGTTTTGCATGTAGCTCAGGCTAGCCACAACTTGCTATATAGCCTTGGGTAACTTTGACCTTCTTGATCCTCCTATCTCCATTGCCTGAGTGCTGGGATCAAAACCTAGGGCCTTGTACTTGCTGGACAGGCACTGTGCCAACTGAGTTACATGCCAGTCCCACCTCTCTGGTTTTACAGGTAAAGGCACGGGCTAACTAAACAGATGGGGCTTCCCCACTTTCCTAGGGTAGTGCCTGTACCGGAAACCCTGATTTGGATGTCTAAACCAGGCTGCTTGTCTCACGAACAAGAGGGAGGCCACACAGATGTAACCCCACCCACTCTTTCGTTCACAAGCCTCTCAAAGCTCTTGCCACAGTTTGGCATCTACAGGGTCTCGCTCACTATGTCACTGAGGGTGACCTATGCTCTGGATCCTCTCTGTCTCTATTTAAAGTGGTGGGATTACAGATGTGTGCCACCACGCCCCACTCTCCAGAGGTTTCCTTGTTTGTTGTGTTTGTTAACCGTTTCTTTAACAGAGACTACTGAAGACCCTCCGGCGCCTTTGCTGGGACAGCTGCAGGGGATGCAATGGCTGAACTCAGCACGGCATTGCCCCCTGCCTTCTCTTACACCCGTGCAGCTCAAGTGGCTGGCTTGGAGCTGTTTGCCCCCATGCTTCGGGAGACAAGACTAGAAGCCACATTCCAACGAAAGCTAACGTGTGGCTTCTTCCACTGAGAAGTTTTGACACAAGAAAATGTCAGCTGCTTCAAGCAACGCTCCTAGGCTTGACTCCTTTGCGTGGTGGCTTGATGGAGGAAGGTCATTGGTAATAAACAAACTGCCTTGGCCCATTTTGATAGGCCATCCCTTAGGTGGGTGGAGTAGGCAGAACAGAATGCTGGGAGGAAGAGGAAGTGAGCTCAGACTGGAACTTAGCGCACCTTGGGGTGCTACACACATTATTAGAAATGGGCTAGTCTAGGTGCGAGAGTTAGCAGAGAAGAGGCTAGATATAATGGGCCAAGCAGTGTTTAAAAGAATACAGTGTCCGTGTAATTATTTCGGGGCATAAACTAGCAGGCGGCCGGGGTGCTGGGGACGCAGCCCCGCCGCTCCTATTACTACAGTGGCTGGGCTCAGGAAGTGAAGACACCACACTGTCTACCGCCTACACTCAGGGCACTTTAATCTATATCTGCACATAGTACCTGCTCAGTAAAGGTAGCTGAGTTGTGGAAGCCTCTCCCCGGGGGAACCAGGTGTCCGGAAGCTAATTATTTCCATAACGGTAACTGGGATCAGGAGTAGGAAGGTTGTGACCAGAGAACTAGCAGGGTGAACTCTGCTCTCAGGTTTTTCTTTTCTTTCTTTTTTTTTTTTTGGCACAGATTGCCAAAACCAACGAACAATAAAACCTTCAGGTGCTCTTGGCATCCCTTTAGATAACCACTTAGCAGACCTGGTTCAAGCAGCTGGTTATTCAGTCTCTCTCCCTCTGCTGCACTGTCTGTACTATGGTTCTGGTTCAAGCAGGACTCGGCTGTGGCTGCGCATGCGCACACCCGCTTGTGGGCTCCCTCAGCATCCTGTGGACATGGAACGGTACAGGACCATGGCAGTGATCTGGGCAAAGAGACCAGAGGCTGCGCAGGCACCGTTTTTTTTTATCATCTTATACATTTCTTTGTAGAATATTTATACTTCACTTGGCTGAAACCCTTAAAACCGCGGTAACACTCCGCTGCCTACTACGAGGAGACACAGCTCTGAGGTAGGACACAGCTGGGTCCTGTGCTCCTCCCTGTGAGGGACTCCAGGCGAGTGGTGAACCTCTCTGAGGCTGCTTTATGCATCACCACCGTGGAAGTAGGAGTAAGCCTTGTATCCACATGAAGGTAAGAATGAGGTAACAATGTTAGAGAACTCTCTCTCCCCTTCCTAAAAGATGTCATTGGCTTGGAATGACTTCTCTTTCAGATCTTGTTGTTATAAGCTGGGGTCTCTGTGTCACCGTGGCTATCTCAGACTCGTGGGCTCAAGGGAGCCTTCCACCTTGGCCTCTTAAACAGCCGTGGCTGCAAACTATGCAAATAAATACACACTTATTTCCTAGGCCGCCACACACACATTCTATCAGAATGCATCACAGTCACAAAGTTCTGTGTAATCATGACGTCATGTCTGCCAAGCTGCTCCTGAGAAAATAGGCTAAGGTAGCACCTCTGGCCAGTGTGGATATCGGAGCGTGGGACTTTCCTTAGGAGCCAAGCTGTGTTACATGGGTGCGTAGGTAGTGATGGACGCATGAAATACCCGCCCTGTCCTGTGGGGCCTGGTCACCTGCCATTCCACTCACCAAGCCTCCCCAGATACCCAGGGCCAAGGGAAACCCTTCTCGGAACTTATTTTACCCACCAATAAATTCCTAGTACTTCAATTTGGTAGCCATTTGCTGAGTGTTGGTCTCAGGCTGGGCTAAAGATCTGAGCAGGGTGATAAATGGGACTTCTCTGTGCTCTAGGAACTGTGATCTGGTCCATGACTATCACCAGCTACAGTGGGAAGGTAACATGCTAGAGAAAGCCACCTTCTTCTCTGCAGCAGCCTGGAAGGCAGCAGAGGCTGAATGTGGGTGGCTGAGTGAGAAGCCACCATGTGACTGGGGAGTGGGCTGTGGCAGAGCACAGGGCAATGCTCCAGACACTCAGAGACTTCCAGAACCAGGCAGCTGAGGCAAGGGACAGTGTGTGTGTGTGTGTGTGTGTATATGTGGGCATGTGCATGCACGCGCATGTGTATATGTGTGTATGCGTGTGCACGCCTGTGTGTATGTGTGCATGCGTGTGTGTATGTGTATGTGTGCATGCGTGTATGTGCCTGCCCCTGTCAATTCCATCATGAGCAGCTGATTTATCCTCATCTCTCTTGTGAGGCTGCAGGCTAACTAGAGTCGGGATCCAGGGACCACAAGGTGCCCCCTTCCCGTAGCTGGGTGGGATACTCTGCATTGAGCTGGGGCTCAGGACACAAGCTTCGTGAGTGCTCAATGAAATTCTCCACAACACAGAAAGCTTCTGAACCAGCCTGTACCCTGAGTGCAGGAGGCTATAATCTCGCTGGTCCCGAAAGTCTGCCATGCTTGCCTCTGGGTGTTTAACCCACTTTTCAGGAGCCCAGCCCAGGCTCTGCAGACCTCCTGCCAGGGGGTGAGACCTGCTCTGGAGAAGGACCTTTTCAGCATCTGCCAGTTTCTAGGCTTGCCAGTCTGCCTCCCGAAAGCTAGAGGGAGATCATTCCAGAGGCAAGGCTGTGGCTTAAAAAAAAAAAAATTCATGTTTAATTTAAAAATTAGAAGCTGGAGCAGGCTGTGAGCACAGGGGTTGATTGAAACAAAATTTAAATTCCTGTCAAGCCCATTTAAACACGGGGGCCCTTCATAGACAATTAGCTGCTCCCTGTGAATGCTGGATAAACTCGGGCCTGGTCACTGTGAGAAGAGAAGCGCCCACTGTGAGGCACTGGAAAAAAATTAACTAAGATCAGGCGGTATGAAATATTTAGCCTTCCAGTATATCACAGGGGTCTGCAAGTGTAAACAAGACAAAAATCGATTCCTTGGTGCCCTCCAATCAATCCCCAAAATGGCGAGGGCATCTGCTTTGGCTAAATTTTGTTTACATCGGCAGATTTGCCTTAATTGCAGTTGTTTATCTCTCGTGGTCCCCGGGGCCCTAATCTCCCGATTACTAATACTTAACACTCATTTCACATCTAAAGCTACTTCTAATCCTCAACAGGTTTGGGGGGCTCTTAAAATTATTGAAGGCACAGAGGCGGGAGGCGCAGCCTCTTTGTGAAAGGCCCATTTCCTATCTACTACCAGCTGGGCCCAATCGTCACCAGGGAGCGGGACGACAAAGGTGCTAAAAGGCAGCTCCACAATGACTGCCGCTCCGCCGGGGATTGAGCCGATGAAAAGGAGCTTTGATGGGAAATCTGAACAAGAGGCTAAAGCAGTCCAGCCAAATAAAGTTACTGTCATAATCAAATGCTGTCAATCACCATGAAAATCCAATTAAAAAATGTCTCAGCACAGCCCTCTTAAGTAGAAAAATGTACCCTATTTATACAAATTTTTGTCAACTCCATACCGATCCCGCAATTAGAAAGTCCGGCTATTAATTGAATCCCCCTCCCCCGCAACTTTCGACAGAGATGCAGGTCGCGCTGAAGCCTTCTGAGGGAGCCAAGACAAACACAGGCTATTGGTGTACAATTAAGAGTTAATCGGGTTACATTTTAAAATTCCATTTTTATTTGTGCCAGGGGAACCTTTGCTCGAATAAATGAGGGGTTCCTTTTCTCCCACTTCAGACTCAGTGGCCGTTTCTACGGAGCGAGCCGAGGAGCGCGGAAGCAGGGCGCAAGGAAGAAACTAGTCCACGCTCCGGCAAATGTCTCTCGGTAGACCAGGGCCTGATGTTTAATTCGAATCTTGAAAATTAAATAGAGGACGGAAGGCCCAAATGTCTGCCGCTGCCTTTCTGTGGTCTCTAAATGGCCATGCGAACCTCAAATTACCTTGCAGACAGGTTTAGCACCCCCCATAACTGTATCTGAAGCCGTAAGACTCCCAGTCCCCAAAGGTCCCGCTCAAAACGGCTACAAATTAAAAAGCAAACAACCCATTACACAAATCCAGCTGGCTACAACTGTAAACAGGAGGCTTCTCATATTCCCCCCCCCCCCGCCCCCGCCTCTGACATTCCTGGTTAGACGCATTAATAATTGATAAGAATCGCATCTATTTATCAGCGTGTTCTCACAGGGAAAACAACTTTGCTAGCTTCAACAGCAACTGCCAAGTCCCGGGACTGGCTTTTGGATCCTTTATGTACCTTCAACAGCTAACCATTTCTGGGCTTCTGCAACCTGACCGCTATTCCCGTGAGCACTGGGGCACGAGGGTGGTGTGCAGCCGGTGTGCTGACAGGGGAGACCTGGGGCTCTCCTGAGAGTATCTCATCATCAGGAGAAGAGGGTGCTGGCCAGGAGGTCTCCTTGACTCGAGAATGGTCTCTTGATTTGGAATTAATGGTTGGAGGTGAGTTCTTCAGTGGTCAAAGGATTGTGATGTGGAGCAACACCTGCCTAGCACTCCAGGCTGTTCCCGCCTCCAGGGTAGGGCTGAGACTAATGTTTGCTGTGCTGTTGATGGCCATGTCCTACAGCTCGCTGAAGGGCTTTGACAATCACCCATGAACACAGTAAGGTCCTAGACGCTGACCGTACTAGGATGAGCTCTCCCATCAAACAAAAATTTTAATCAGACTATGTACTATCATATGGGGGTGTCATAATTTCCAGGGATTGCCTATCCTCGGGTGAGCTTCTTCTGGGGACTCGTCCTGTTTGTCTTCAGCTGTTCCTGTCAGAGCAGCCTTTATTGACTGGATTAGCGAGAATGGGGCATACAAAGAATGATCAATAGTATTTAGCCTGACTGATAGGCAAGGCCCAAGATAGGCACTGAATTATGAGAGCATGCTCTTCCTTCAGCAGACTTACAATCTAGTTGGAGAAAAAAAGAGAGTTTTGTTAAACAGTGAGCTTTCCCTCTGGCTGCTTCTTCTAGTCACCCAGAGGGCTGTAAAAGACAAAACAAAACATATCTGTTCCCTGACCACAGGGCTGGGGATGCTCAGTCTAGTTAGAACCCTCACAATTCTTCCCTAAACCTCTCAGATGATTCTGTGAGGTGTGAGGGCTGACCCTGCACACACGACTGGCTCTGGACAGATTAGCATGTCACTAAGTGCTGCTCAGAGTGGGGAGTGAGCCCTTCCAGGGGCTGGACACTCAAAGGCAGAATCTGCAGGCACTTCAGTGTACCCAATAGGGGGCTGCAGGTTAACAGTGTGGCTCCCTCAGCCTCCAGAGAATCCGACAAGAAGGGAAGAAGGGGCCAACCGTGCACCTAAGGTAACCCCTTTCCTCGTGGCTGGGACTGTAACCCCTCACTGTGCCTTGGAATGAGATGCTGAGAAGGCGACAGCGCCATACACCATGAGCAAGGCGGGCTCAATGCAGTGTTCAAACAACTGCAGTCTCCAACAGGTGAGTCATGGCTGCAAGGACAGATCAGAGTTGGGGCCAGGGAGGTGGCTCAGTGGTTGCTGCCAAACCCGACCTTCTGAGTTTAATCCCCCGGGGCCACATGGTGTGAAGCGATCCCTGAAAAGTCCTCTGACATCCACATGTGTGCCATAATGCTTGCACACACAACAAACAAATACACACACAATTAAAAGAGAAAAGGATCTGACTTGAAGGATGGGGGAGTTATCCTCATCCGGAAATGAGAACTGCCAGATCAGACGACTAAAGCTAGGTCTTTTCCATCTGTATCTTGCCATGTGCATGCATAAAACACACACACACGTATACATACACACCTGTAAACACACACGCACACACATATACACATATGTACACATACATGTATTTATTCTTTAAAGTCTCATAGTGGTCACATTTCAGGAGGAATGAAGCCTGTTTGCTAGGCTGTTTCTGTCTTGCTGAAGTGCTACAGCCATCAGAAATTCAAATTAAAGCGGACTGATTTAGCACCATCTCAAGCACCAGACAGTGACTCTGGCGTTGTAGTTATATGCAGCTAAAGTGCTAACATGAGCTTTACCAGAGGAGTCCTGTGTATAAGGAAACACAAACATTACTTTAATGGCCTTTAGAACCTGGTGGGGTGGGGTGACACAGTTGTCAGTTGGACCCTATTTGGTGCCACCATCATTTGCCAATGACTTTTGTGCTTGAAGGGGCCCCCAGTTAGGACTTCTGCCTCTAAATTCTGGGTGCCACAGCTAATGAGTGTAGAGACAGAGTATTGAACCCAAAGCAAAAATGAGGTCTGCAAAAATGAGCCAGACGCTCAAGAAATTTTAAAAACAGGTTTGTATGCAGCAGGCATGTTGGTACAGGTCTATAATTCTGGGGTTGGGAATGAGGGGGACCTCAAGGAAGGGAGGGATGGAAAAAGAGGAGGAGAGGAAGAAGGAAAATAACAGACACATTGTACCTGACACAGGCGATGGCCAGTTGTAGTGAATGCCATTCACATCCCCAAGAGCTCACTAACCACCCTTGGTATTTTAAAAAGGTTTCCCCCAGCACAGTGGTCCTGAGCATTCCAGGGGGCTGTGGAAATGTGACTTCTGGCCTTCAGCCTCTTCAGTAGGACGTGGTGGCGATGCTGGATAGGTGGGTCCTGTACTTCAACCATAGAGGACTTCCTGGTCTCAGAAAAGAGCCCCTTCTCTACCCTTCTTCAGCTCCTTTACCTGCCTCCATGGAACCCTGATCACCCCCTTTCCTTTTGGTCTTTCTAGTTAACGAATGATCTTAAGGTGCATTTTGCCTTTCACAGTGGATCAGAAGGTCTGTGTCTCGCGGCAAGCAAAGACATGTGTGTAAACCCAAAGTCAGGCTGGGATCTGAGTGGAGGAGGGACCAAAATCTAACCCGGGACCCCTTCGCTCTTTGAAAGAGACTACAGATGTCTGCTTTATCATAATTGAGAGAATAGCCAACCACAGTATTTGGAAATGTAATTACAATCAGGTTCAAGCAAACAGAGAAGCTACCAGTGACAGTTTAATTTAGAGGAGTTAAACAAGTTAACATCTCTTTGCAAGTAATTAAATGTTTAAACAGATTTTTCTGGAGCAGTTTGGTGTTTATTAGCCCCCAAACATTACTACCTCACACACACAAAGCCTTCATGTTTGCAGCTGGGATCAGGTGGAGGGAGCAAACATCCAAAACCCTGTTGTGATTATGGCTGAACCCCTCCCCTAAGGTCCACTCTTGCTTGTATATCCAGTCCCACGATTTACGTGGTTCCTGAGCAAATTGTGACATTCCAATTGCAAACTGAGCCCCAAGTTGCTTCTTAGGAACAGAAAAACCAAACCGGGGGAGAGGCTAACACAGGATACCCTGTTCTGGAATGCACAGAGAGACACACAGGGAAACGCACAAAACAACAGGCATTATTAGAACCTATGGAGAAAACCCATGTTTTTAAACAGTTACCAAAGCAGGATAGTAATAGCATAAAGACAATTTCTGTGCCAGCTTGTTTTTCTGAAATTCTCTCTGCCACTGAACGGCGAGAACAGATAATAACTATTAGTAAATCAAACTCCTCTGCAATATCCAGCTGTGCCTCACGCATTTACATACAGATAGAATGGGTATATGTTTTTAATATGTATGGGACCCGTACTTTTCCCACAGCCGAAGTGTGTGCTACAAAGGAGGAGGAGAATAGATTCGGATCAGCATGAGATAATAAAGTGGCCTCGATAAAGTATTAGGCAGCGATTGATCTCAAACCGGGACGCGGCTTTTTTTGACCTGATTACTTACTATGCATAGATTCCATTAAATAGAGCTTAGACCCGGGAAGCTCGAGGAAATGCTCGAAATGCATAGAACCATCTCTGCGCTGAGCCCAGATTGTAAGTGTGGGTGCCTGTGGCCCTCACCCGCCTGCTCCTGAGCTATGACCCTCATTGGGGACAGGCTGGGAGGTTAAAGGGTTGCCTGACAGCTGGTGGGAGCCTGGCAGAGTCCCACTGGGAGGATGCTTCTTTTCCCTCCCCCACACCGAGCAAGCACCCTCCCTGTGAGTGGCTGCCTCTTCCTGAGCTGCTTGTCTGGCCTTGACAGGAAACTATAAAGTGCAAAATAGGAAGGTAGCCTGGGAGCTGAACAACACAGTCCCTTTGAAAAACTGGTGACAACTATGAATTTCTCTTTGCAGGAAAGAAAAAAAAAAAAGATGCAAATCCACACATGATCTGCCTGGAATCTCCGGCTCCTCACTGACTTCCCTGGTCCAGGCCCTGTGACCCAGCACCTCTCCAGGCTCTGCAGACGTGGAAGGGCAAGGTCCTTGCTTTGGGGTGATACAGGGAAGGACTGCGGCTCCTACCCTTGCCAAGTCACAGCCTGACCTTAATTACCATAGAACCTAAAGGGAGACATTGCTTCCGATGCAATCCTTTATGGTTTGCAGAAGCAAACTGTCTACATAGCAATGTTCCGCATCCTAGCTTCTTAAACATTTAAACATACGATTTGAATAACAAAATAAGACTAGGCCTCCCATCTCAAGTGGTCCTCTGTTCTCGAGTTAAAGGATCTAATGTAATATCTTGTCTCTTTCTAACCTGACCTTCGGCATGATGGAGAAATATCGTCACTACCTTTGTAGTGTTTTTCCCCTTTCCTCTCAAGTTACACCCATCTTTTTGACTGGCAGAAGCTGACCCTGGCTGTCTGAAGCCTGATGATGTCTTCCACCTCCTTAGTCTCTACTGCCAGGAGACTCTTTGCCAAGGATTCCTGGTACAAGGTTACAGAGCCCGGCGGCATCATTTGGTTCTTTACATGTGGAATCAAGATTACAGGAGCAGAGAGAGCTGACGGCAGGCTGACAGCTCATAGCTTCCTTTACTTCCTGGGCCTTAAAGCTGATTCCTGAGTGATAGATTAGGCTCTTGATGGCTGAAGACACCTCCTTGTCCTTTGCACAAGCAACTTCCCTGCAGTTAACAGGATGTGCACTTACTCAAGCAGAAGGGGCAGCACAGACAGGGTTCTGTACTGCTTTGGTGTGCAGTCAAAGTGTTTAGAGCCTTCTGCGTCGACACTGGCGTCACTAGAGGAGTTTCTCCAACGACTGTCCAGCTGGGGATACATGGCCCAACCAAACTCCACCTTTGTGGCTTTGGAACTCTATCAGACCAAAATCAAAGGGGTTTCTGTTCCAGCAGGCACTAGAGGCTTCCATGGCCACTAGAAAAGGTATGGGGTGCACACACATGGGTGCTCTGCCTGGTTAGCCTGGAACGGTCCCTTGAAATGAGCACAGTCCAGTCCATCCTTCAGGGGCGCTCCACACACTAGCCTCTCCACACAGCATCTCCCCTAACTGCCCTGGTGGGTCCCACATAGCTCTTGCTGCTCCTCTAAAACTGCTACTCCATCCTGGCTAGCCGGGCACCCGACCTCTCCCTTGCGAGACTCTGCCTACGTGGTTTACTGTCCTTTAAACCACACGTGCCTCTGGGACAAGCGCAGGACTTCAGTGGTCTTTAAATGTCTGAGTTAGACTACTGACCAGGCTCTGTGACTGCAGAAGAGGATATACATGCTAATGATGAAAACTTGGAGCACATTGCTATTTGTGTGTTGCAGCACACGTGTGTGTGTGCCTAACCTGTGAACGCAGAGGTCAACAGCGGATCCCTTCTACAGCTGTTGTTATAGGTAGTTGTGACCTGCCTGATATTAGGCTAGGAACTGACCCAGGTCCTCTGCAAGAGCAGTACACACTCTCAACTGCTGAGCCACCTCCTGAGTACTGGTTACAGCTATGCAGCAACATGACTAGTCTGAGAACCTTCTGCATGAAGTTGAATATGGACGTTGGTCCTTAACATGCGAGCATTATAAAGATTCCTTGGCCCAGCTTCACAAGACTTCCATTTAGGGCAATACAGCTATCTGAAGAACACCACAGAATAGAATTTAGTAGTTCTACCCGGAAATGTATTCTAAACCTGAGATTTTAAAAACTTTAAGAATTTAACCTTATGCTGTGTGGTTGCGGCACACACCTTTAATCCAAGCACTTGGGAGGCAGAGGCAGGCAGATCTCTGTGAGTTCAAGGTCAGCTTGGTCTAAAAAAAAAAGAGTTTAATCTTGAGTTTCATATTTAGACTTAGAATGACATAGACAATGATTTTTAGAGCTTGATATTGGTACTTGGGTCTGTAAGGTTATTTAACTAAATACAAAGTCTGAATGCTACTATGCTTATGGCCAGGCCCTGGGTACGGGGTGATATGGACCACCCATCTTGCATTCCTATCTATTTAAGCAGGACCATGCTGTGTCCCCTCCCCGTCAGAGCCACACCTGGAGGACATGTGAGACTTTCCAAATGGTGAATGGATAACCATCATCTTTCCAAGCATGCCACCTTTGATTTTCTTACCATGACTTGGAAGATGCTGACCCACAGGGAAATTTTGACAATTATGTGGGCCCTGAAGCTGACACCTTGCTGGCTGGGGTTACTGTACTTGGGAGATAAATTGCTCTTTTTTCCCCAAAAGGCACAGGCTCCCACCCACAGTGACAAATGGGCTCTACAGCCATTGTATTTCCGGGGAGGCTCTTATCTTCAGATGGGAGCACCATCAATGAGGTTGCAGGCAGTGAGGGTCAAGAGGAAACTAAAGCCATTAATATGTTACGAGGAGTAAAGAAATTGTTTTTTAAGATTGGGTCTCAGGATGTGACTCAGGCTCAAGACAAGGGAAAACCACTATCTTTCCAACTCCTCTATGTTGAGTTTTTGACCAAAAGCAGCCAGGCAGGTCTCCATCACCTGGACCACTGCAGCCGCCTCCCCACTGTTTGCTCCCTCTTCACCAAGTTTTATCAAACAAGAACTGGCCTCACTTCTGCTAGATGTCTGGGGATAGATTCGCCAAAATCTTAACACTGAATCCCGTTAAAGAAAAAATTAAGTATAGGATGGTGTTTCCTGTGATTACGTTTTTCTTTATTTTTTTTAAATATGTATTTGTTAATAAAAAGATGGAAGAGCACACATAAGGGATTAAAAAGCTAAGTGCCCACCCTTCAGCCTTATTTTTATGACCTGTGCCCCCTTCCTCAGGGGATGTTCCTTACTCATACATTCACATGCATGTATGGGTGCACACATGATCTCCAGATGTGTTAGTTATAAGTGACCAGCTCACTACAGCATTGAACATGCACTTGCACACAGGTATCTGTTTTATGAAACCCCTTTTCTTGGTTATAATAGCTGAGCTGTCCAGCCGTAGCACAATAATGACCAGGTAAATGAGTCTCCATTTCTTGAACCTGCTCCAAGCTTTCTCGAATGTGACTAACTGTAAGATCTTCCAAACCACCAGAGACCAAACACAGCCCAACAACAAACAAACAACAAAACCCCCAAATTACTTAAATAGCAAATCAAACCAAACCCCCAACCCCACCTTCAGTCTGGACACGAGACCCACAGTTACAAATTGCAAAGGTTTTGGGGATGAGCTTTTAATTTGACGCTTTTAAGAAAAGTGAGACCTAGTCCGGTGTGACATGAAAGAGAAATGTACCTGCCGGTGACAACAAAGGGACATGCATTATGTGACGATGGACTCTGCTGTCACAGAAGTTGGGGGCTTAGAACAAAACCCAAAGAACAAAACCCTCTGAACCAAGAAGAGTGAAAGGCACCTTGCTTACAAAGGCCACGGTTGGCCGACTGCAGTCTTCTGAGGACGGGAGCGGCACCAAGTGCGGCCGGCACACAGCCGACCTACTCACTGCTACTAAAGCTCCGCCCTTCTAACAGCTCGCACCCCCCAATCAACAATCTGGAGTAAATGATGACCACTTGGGAACGGAGAAGGGACCATCTCTGTGCCTTTCCCTGCTTGAGTAAGGACTATCATTTGCAATCAGAGCAAGATTGCCTTGGAGCTGGGAACATAGCGTCGGCCACCTCCCAGTATCTGTTTCTGAGGAAAGATGAAAGATTCACAGCAAACTGATCTCATTTCATTCTACATGAGTCAAGAGGATCCCACGCTACAGTCATGATTTCCTGGAGGACCACACTACACACTACACACTTCTCCTGCTGTCTTCTGTCACCAGCCCCGGGACTTCTGGAAGGGAGTAAGAACGAATGCACAAAGTTGTGACCCCTGGATAAAGGAGATGAAGAGGGTTCTTCATGAAGCTTCAGAATGGAGGGGCTTTCCAAAGAGAAACTTAAGCCCAAAGGTCTGAACTTCAAAAACCTGCGCAGGGCTGGGGATACGGGTCAGCAGGACAGTGCTTGCTTGGCATGTGCAAGACCCTAGGTTCAATAAAGTTAGTCATGTTGGCTTTCTGGCCTGTGGATTTTTAAAAAATGTTCTGGTTTTAGGGAGGCTGGGGCTGAGGGCAGATTTAGGTATCACAGGCTAGCCTCATATAGCTGAGGATAGTCCTTCAGTTTCTGATCCTCTTCTACCTCTCAAAGGCCACAATCACAGGTGCGGCCACCATGCTAGGTTACTAGGTGCTGCCCATGGACCCAGGGCTCTGAGCATGCTGAGAAAGCTCTCTACCAAGCGAAACGCACCTCAGCCCTCACACCAGGCTCTGTTGTAACACACTGAAGGTTTCACTCACCATCAGTTCCTCGGGTGCTGGTCTTTCTTTGGGCTGTTTCCTCATGCTGCAGTGGGAAGACAAAAGACTCTCATTCATATTTGTAACTATTTTTTTGCTGTTAATTTCCACTCTGTTTCTGCTGGAATTGGGATCTTTGCAAAATGTTGAGGGCTATTTGATCATACTGTGAAACTTCAAGACTGTGTTAGTAAAATTAACCTTGGCTCAGGGGTTGGAGCAGCGACTAGTTGACAGGAATTAGCCATAGAGAGGTTGGAGGAACCAGGGATATAGAGAGACGCACAGGAAGGAGTAAGGAGGAACTTCGAGATTCAATGGTCTTTTTGGTTTGGGAGAGTGGAGAGATGCTTCTCTTGCTGGATCTCTGGCTGAAAAGGACGGTCAGCTGATTGTGTCTCAGCATCTCTGATCTAAAAGGTTTTCACCCCAACATCTGACTCCCGAGTCTTTACTAGTAAATAGAATGATAGAGACTTAGTTAAAACCTACATTTGGTGGCCATGGCCGAGTCAAGCCATCAGTTGATTCTGGTGTGGCCACTAAGCTGGCAGAAAGCCAACAGCAAAATCCACCAGCTCAATGCTTGTCCAAAGTACTAACACACATTCCTGATCTTATGCGGGCCTTGAGTCAGACTTCTGGAGACACTGGGAATGAGAATTCTTTTATTAAAGTTAGTGTTGAAATAAAATAAGTTATTGTAATTCTATTTTTAAAAGATTTATTTATTTATTTTATGTGTGTATTTGCCTGCATGTATGTATGTGGCTCGTGCATGCATGGAGCCCACAGAGGTCAGGAAAGGTATGAGAGCCCCCGGAATTGGAGTTACAGGTGGTTGGGAACCATGTGAGTGCTGGGAACCCAACTCAGGTGCTCTGAAAGAGCAACAGTGCTCTCAGTCACCGGGCCCTCCCTCTAGTCCTGTAGTTCTAGTTTTGAAATCACTGTGGAAAGAACAGCGATATTCTCTTTCTGACTCAGCTGCCATCTTATCTCAACCTTAAATTCGGGGAATGGAGTTCTATTTTGGTCACTGGGATCAGAGGGATAAAAGAAAGGTGACAATCAAGTCACATGAGAAAAGACCGTTTGGTTCTGGTGCTCAATGAAGAGCAGTAAATAAAAGGTCAGATGATGCTACAAAACCACAGACGGCTCCTTACACATCTTCATGACTGGCGTTTATTTTCGCTAAAACGCAAGGTGATAATTCATTTCACAGTTCTATGACTGGAAGCTGTAATCAGTAGCAGTTGCCATGTGATGAAGGACCAAATGGTACAGAGGTGACCGCGGGCAGCTGCCTACCTGTGGCCATGCCTGTTCTGAACTCGGAGCATTTGTGAGCTAAAGTGACGATATTTGCCGAGAATACTTTTTTTTTTCTTAAATAGAGATTTAATGATCATTTGGTAAACAAGAGCCATAGCTATGAACCATTAATGACATCGAGGACATTAGCCTTCCCTATAAATAACCATATGCACCTCTCAAATGAGGCATCCATTAGCAAGTGATTCAAGCTGTCTCGCCAGTGGAGTTGGTAACAGTCCTAATCTGACATTCCAAAGTAGCTGTATCTCTTGGGAAAACAAGGCTATTACCCACGATCACTTCTGTTTCGGCTGACATCTGTGGAAATTTCAACACAGGTTATTCCCCCACCCCCGTCTCCGTAAAACTTTTATATAACAGCCAATTAATGTTTTAGATGGGAGGGTGGTAAAGCTTCGCGTGCCGCTCTCCCTGGCTGCCCAGCGCACTCCACTTCCAGGCTGGTCTCAGACCACACAGAGACAGCACAGATGTCGGGTATCCAACCTCTCTCTGTGACGTCCAAAGCCGGGGCTCTAGGCAGCCTGGAACTGCAGTGCGTTTCCTAATTTCTACATAAAGTGGGGCATGATGCACTTGTGAGTGTTTTCAGGAATTGCACGGACAGGAAACGGACAGCCTGATCTGTTTCTGGACAAGGGCTCTGGCGAACAATCTCAATGAGCTCCAAGAGTCAGGAGCCTGGTGTTTTAATTAACAAGCATTTTCCCCGTATGGCACGCTTTGGAAACAAAAGATTTCTGGAGTAAAAACAGTTTCTAAAAGCTATGGAATATGATGTAAGCATTTTAAGTAAATAGAAGCAATTACACTTTTTAGATCTGGGGGAAATTCTCTCCCTCATTTTTTTTCTGGGGGAATATAAACCGTCTGAGACATTTTCATTAAGAGGTAACATATTACACTCAGTCAAAAAGGTGATAAAGCTTGACATTTATATTAAGGAATATTTCTTGGTTTCACTTTTGTGTAACCATCAGATGGATCATGAGAGGGGGGAGGGGACAGCACACAGCCATTCTAGTTGAGCAAGAACTCTGTGCAGCTGCCTACGCCACCTTGTTGTGCCCCAGAGAACGGCTTCTCCTGGCAGGGGCTGCCTGTGCACCTTGCAGGAAGGGTGAAGGAGGGAGAGGAGCCTGGGAGTTATGAAGGAGTTTCAGAATGTTTGGTCTGTTCTGCCTCCTGCCCTGGAGGTCACCATTCCAGTGCCCTGAATGGTCTCCTGTCTCTGGGGTAATTCCCCATGCTGGGGTGAGCCTGAGGGCAGCGGAGCTACTGGCCTCCCGAGGCCACACAGAAGTCCAGCAGGATTGGGGCAATGGCGAAAAGGCTAATAAAAGAAAGATGTGTCCTGTCGGGAGGAGAAAGGCAGAAGGCTGGAAAAGAACCCTGGGTTGAAAACTGTTTCTTCAGGGTAAAACGATAAGGCCTTGCTAGGAGCCTCTAATGACCCCTTGTGCAAAATTCTAGATTTCCTCTCAGGCCCCCGAGGGTGGGAGTGGGCTCAGCAAAGGTGTCTGTGGTCTCTTTAATATCAAACTTCAGTGAGATGTGACCCTAGGTGTTTAAAAATACCCAAGGACAAGTTATTTACTGAGAATCAGGTGAATTAGTAAATGGTGCTTTTGCTAAGTAACAGGCAGTTTTACGGGTAATGAAGTTACATTAAAAGAAAGCTTCATAGGTCAATCAACAGGGGCTAGAAAATTATGTATATTTTGGGAGAAAAATCAACGAGGATGGCAACAGTGCACGCGTGGAAGGAATCCTCTTCCCAATAGTTTATTAAGTGTGGGGGGGGGGGGCTCGGAATTCAACCCTTGTGTAAATAACATTTACATAATTTAAACAATTTCTTGGCTTTGTTGCCCCAGCTGCCCAAGGCCCAGAAGTCCCTCCCATCTCCAAAAGGAAGCAGAGAGTCACAAGGTCTCAGAGAGCCTCGGAGTTAATGGCATGTATCATTTACATTGAGGGCATGACGGGTTTGCAAACAGAGACTCACCACTGAGTGATGAAATGTACAAACGGCTCCGAGAACTCTCCAAGCGGAAGGACTGGTGAATCCTGGGAGGGAGGAGGACACAAGTCACCCAAAGTCACAACATTGTTTTCTTCTTTCTTCCTTTTCCACCCTCCACCCGCACCTCACAGAGGAGCTGCAATGGCGGAAGGCCTCATCCAATTAAGAGGCCTGGCCGAACCCTCCTCCACACGGTGAAGATGCCAAATTTCAAGCCACACACATTTTACAATGGTGAGAAACACGAGAGCAGAAAGGGAGGGGAGGTGAAAAAAGGACAATGATAGCCACGGGGTAGGAAGGAAGGTAGGGAAAGTGTAAATGAGAAATTAATGATTATTTAAGTAACACGCAAATGGTCTTGTAATTAACAAAGAGCTGGGAAAATTATTCTTGTTTTGACCTTTGTTTCTTTTCCTGGATTTGCTATTTATTTACACTTCCTGTTATTTACATTTTATTTGTAGATCTGACTGCTCTTAACTGCTTGCCCCTTGCTGCATATTTGCATCTGGCTTTTGTGTTTTTTTAATTTAAAAGTAAGACACTTTAGAGGGTGAGATGTTTCCCGGAGAAGGGATTTCAGCTTTTCTGCCAGTCTGGGCTGACTGTTAGGAAGCCCAGGCATTAGGGACATAATGGGAAACTCCCACCTCCGTAACCAGACCCGGAAAAAAAAAAAAAAGAAAAGGAAAAACAAAAACCAGCAGTGGAGGTGGCAGCAACTCAGAAAGAGCAGAAAACTACATGGCAACAAATGACGGGGCTTCGTGACCCAGGGAGAGAACCCCATTGCCATTCGCAGAGGAAGGCTTTAAGAATTTAGGAGTTTTTCCACGAGTGACAGAGAGCGCCGCTGTGTTTATAGCGTGGCAGCTCAGGATGTAATGAAATTACACTGCAGAGTACTTCACCAGTCATCTCATTAGGGCTACAGTTGGAACAAGAGAGCCGCACAAAGTAGGCAGCTGCAAATGACTCCATTCTCATGTATTCTCATTTGCTATTAAAAATACCTTTCGGCGCCTTTTCCCCTCCCTGACATCCCTACACAAAGTGCCCTGCAAAGTATGATACATGCACCTATTTAAATTAACAAAGGAATGACTTATTTTAATCTCCCTGTGCTTTGGAGTGCTTTGGCCATTTGGATGAGCAATATATCATTACATACAACCTTCCAGCGCTGCAGGCTAGGAACTCAGAGCATGCAGCATTTGGTGGGAGCCAAACAATTTCTCTAGCACACAACTGTGTCAAATGCATGCATGTATTCATTATGGAGAAGGAGAGGAAATGGCTTTGATGTAGAGGAAAGGGGAAGAAGATAAAAGCACCTCTGCACTGTGCGTGTCATTATCAATGGTGGCAGACAGAACAACCGCACAGCCTCCTATGTGATTAGTAAATATACATATAATTGCTGTGGCCAATTATCAGAAAAATGAGATCGGTAATTACAAGACAGAAAATTAACTAGAACTCTTATTAAGGCTTTGTTTCCGATTCAAACAATTTGGAAACTGCTGGAAAATACAATTAAATCAAAAGGAACTGAGGGGGCCAAGGCAGCCAAAAAAAAAAAAAAAAGGTGTGTGTGTGTGCAAAGATGGACAAGATATATTTTGGCTTCTGTGAGTGCACCCTCTGAATTGATTCATCCGGTGGAAGCCAGACAGGGAGAGGGTGGCTGCAGTTCCAAACTTGAAATGTCCTCAGTAGAGAAAGCCTTGCAGGAGGAGAGAAAACAAAGGGAAGGGGGTGTGAATAAAGCTCAGGTTCAGAGCGACACTTCCGCACTCAAGGGCAGTACAAAGCAGGGTGAAGTAGCTGCTCAAAGGCGTGAGACCCACAAGAGCAGACCAGCCTCGGTCATGTACTGCAAAATGGCCAGACTCCCATTGGTTGGAAAAGCAAAAACAAAGTGAGGCACCATTTCCAACTTGTTTTGAGGAAAGTCATCGTGTGTGTGTGTCTGTGTGTCTGTGTGTCTGTGTGTGTGACTGTGCCTGGGCCAAGAAATGACGTTTTAGCTAGTGGTGGTTGGTATACACTTTCAGTCCCAGCGCTCAGCAGGTAGATGGACCTCTTGTGTTTAAGGCCAAGTTGGTCTACATAGTCATTTCCCAGACAGCCAAGGCTACATAGTGAGACCCTGTCTCAGAAAAAAAGACAAAGAACACCCAGAAATGTTAGACACGTTAGTGTCTTCAACAACCACGACTGAGAAGTGGTTAAAAGTTGAAAAAATTATGGACTCTGATGCACAAAGAAACGCCTCTAACTGTCCCTGCACGACCCTTTTCTTTCCTGGGTGGGTGTGGTACTCCACCTATCTGAGTGACAGTTGCTTTATTAATTTATTCACTTATTTTTTGAGACAGAGTTATATTCTACATCCCTGGCTGGCCCTGAACTCAGAGCTCCACCTGCCTCTGTCTCCTGAGTGCTGGCACTAAAGGTGTGCGCCACCAAACACTGTCCATAGTTGCTTTTGAATGCAGTATTTAGGAGAAAAAGCTTAATGTCTTCATGTGACTGAATATTTACCAAGATGGTTAAATTGGTCTGGATTTCTGCAAAGCTCCTGTATAAGATACGATGCTAATGCAGCCTTTGCTTCAAGGGGGGATGCAGAAAGTCACTGATGAATCAGAGGCTGGGCAGCTTTGTTGAAATGAAGGGGTCTTTTTAACCCAGCGGAAGGGAAATGAGACATGCAGCACCTTGTATGGATGCTTAATTTTATTTAAGACCCAATATTATATCCTGTTACATCCCTCGTATTATAAAACTACGGAACACTGGGTGGTAGCCGTGAATAATTTATTTTACTTCGGAAACACCAGCCCGTGTAGAATTTGGAGAGCCACAGAGAGCAGATTCTCATCTCAGTGGGGCCGGGGAGAAATCACTCATCGGAGATGTGTGGGGGCCAGTCTCATCTCATGTGCATGCTGCCGGATACTGCTCCTTCGTTTTAAAATCCTCGTCTCTTGCCTGCCTCAAGGAAGGCTGTTCTGGGAAGCGGAGGGCTGGCTAAAAGGTGGGTGGAGGAAACCACACAGGCAAACAGAGGCAAAGCGGGCCCTGAGAGAGCTTTGTAGTCCACAAAAACAGGCTGCTGACACACCAAGACAGCAGACAGCCCGAGCATATTCGTGCTGCTGCAGAGATGCTTTCAGACACATTTTCCTCCTTCCTTCCTTCTTCCCTCCCTTCCTTCCTTCCTTCCTTCCTTCCTTCCTTCCTTCCTTCCTTCCTTCCTTCCTCCCTCCCTCCCTCCCTCCCTCCCTCCCTCCCTCCCTCCTTTCTTCCTTTTTGAGACAGTTTCTTTGTGCAGTTCTGGCCATCCTGGAACTCACTATGTAGACCAGGCTACATAGTCATTGAACTCAGGAGATTGCCTGCCTCTGCCTCCTGAGTACTGAGATTAAAGGTGTGCACCACCACTGCTTGGCTATTTTTTTTTCTTTCTTAAAGAAAATAAAATTAGAAGTTAGTGTAGCTCATGATGAGAAAGACCTCCAAGAATCTGCCCATTTTGTTATTTTGTTCAAATTTTAGGGAAGGAGGGAGGTCAGACACACACTGAACTTGGGTTCTGGCTTCCCTAGGGTGTACCAGAAGAGGAAGTGTCCTATCATGGGATGGGGCGGGAGGGGGGAATTGGAGGATTTGAGACCCATCCTGAGGGATTCAGTGACTCCAGTAAAGGAGATGCCATGTATCAAAAACATCCTCCTGTGAACTGGGCTCAGGCAAGAGGGAGAAAAGGACTGGAAAACATGCACGTCGACTGAAGAAGCGGGTAAACTACCGCCTCTGCTGTGCTGGTGGTGGAAACTGGGAGGAATGGGCAATACAAGCCTTTCGGTCCTGGGGACTGATGTCACCTTCAGGGCTTTCCTAGTTAGAAGCTTTCTGTAAGCATCTAAGCACGAAGGTCTAGACCACATGAGCAGGTACAACTTTAGCCAAAAGCTTTAACCTGAGATTTGAATCCCCAAACAACTTTAGAACCCCGCTAAGAAACACAAGCTGGATCCTGCCGCAGAGCAGGCAGCTGCTATATGACAGCAGCCACCACGAAGCATTTCCGTAAGCAGCTCTGGGCATGCAGGGGGACAGTCTGCAGTTTCAGAGGGTTCATGACTATCTGGTAAGTTCCTTCTGCCAAACAACTGAACACAGGCAGGCCGCACACCAGAGAACAGCGAAGGACACTGGGAAAAAAGTTTGAATGATGCCTTTGCCTTGTGAGTAATGAACAGTTCAGCGGGGTCAACCCATTACAACCCAAACTGTTTAATTATTAATTATGCACAATCTCCGAGCAAAGGGACAAGTCCGGAATGTTTAATGTGTGCCAACTTCAACTGGACCCTCTCCCTGGGTATTCTGTTATTAGCACTTGTCAGCTAGGTACTCAGGCATAAAAAAAAGGCAAGCAGCAGAAAAGCGCTCTCTCTCTCTCTCTCTCTCTCTCTCTCTCTCTCTCTCTCTCTCTCTCTCTCTGTGTGTGTGTGTGTGTGTACCTGCACACTCACAGAGGTGGAAGAAGGAAGAAGTTTAGACATCCAGACCCAGACAGATGCTGCCAGCTCACACACAGAGCAAGTCTCCCGACGAGCACAGTGGCAGGAAGGAGGGCCCTCTGAACACAGAGAAACTGAGAAAAAGCTTTAGAAACAACTGGCTTAAAACAGAGGTCACTATCGTAAAAGAGAGGTCCTGCTTGAAAACCACTTTTCTTGGCTTTAAAACGATCCCTATGAGACTGGAAAGATGCCTCTGCCTGTAAGAGCGTGGGGGATGCTTTTCCAGAGGTCTGGTTCCCGGTACTGTAACCCCAATTCCAGCAGACCCGACTCCTCTTCTGTATGCCATAGGCACTTACATTCATATGCACAAATCTCTATGCAGACATGTACACATGCGTATAATTTAAAAAAATAAAAACAAATCTTTGAAAAGATCTGTGCCATTAATGCTTATCTCTAACACCCCTCCTCCCAACCCCACCAATAACCACGTTATATTGTAAAATCTGAAAAAAGTGAGCGCCCAGATCTGCGCCCTTGTTGGCTTCCTGGTTGCCATACTGTGTTGGGTTTATGAGAGCGGTAAGTGAGGAAGTAGGTATGTCTATCGTCTCCAACTGCATGTGGTCTCCAGTGATATTAAGTGAGAATACCTAAAGGGAAAAGGCTGTTAAAAAATTCCTAGGGAGCTCACATTTTTAGACTTCTGTTTTGTCGCAACTGGAAAAAAGATAAAGGACCTTTCTTTAGGAAATATTTTTAAGGACCTCAGTTTTCTATTCACGCAGAATTAGAGACGACGATGGACTTGTACAACAGTGTGGTGGTCCATTCACACTCTGCTAGGCATAAACATGAAGTGCCACCCCAAACAGGAAATTACAATATTTTCTCGGTCACACGATAATTTTCTCGAGCGAGCACCTACTACATTAGAGGCAGTGAGCCCAGCACTGGGGACGACTGACAGATGTGAGCCTCTCCTCTTCAACTGCCTGCCTCCCTCTCTCCCTCCTCCCTCCCTCCCTCCCTCCCTCCCTCCCTCTCTCCCTCCCTCCCTCCCTCCTAGAGAGCACACGGCGGTATGAGTATCCTGAACATTTCTATTTGTACAGAAACAGCTATCCTTCCAAATAAAGATTTTATTTAGTGACTTATGGAAGACAGGGGGATAACTAAAAACTGTGGGGGCACTGACTTTATTTGTGAGTTCTGAGGCCAATGTTAAATAAAAGGTAGAAAAGTCTCCCAAGGGGCGAAGGGCTGGAGAGATGGATGGCTCTGTGGTACACTAGGATGAGGACTGGAGTTCAGATCCCAGCACCCATGGCTGTGGTCCTGCAAATACCTGTAACCCAAGCACTAAGGGAAATAGACGCGGGTGATCATCAGGGCTGGCTGCTGTCAGCCTAGCTGCAATGTGAGCGCCAGGCTCAGTGAGAGACCCTGCCTCAAAGGAGTAAGGAGGTGAGTGATAGACCTCTGGCCTCACAGATGCACCTGTCCCATGCATACAGCTTACACACATGCGCCTGTATCCACCTCTCCTTACAAATACACAAAAGAGTAAGCTTTCTAAGCTGTTTTATTTTATTTTATTTTGAGACAGAGTCTCTCCACAGAGCCCTGGTTGTCCTGGAACTCATTATTTAGAATAGGCTGGCCTCAAACCAAAGGCGTGTGTCACCATGTTGGCTTGCTTCCTAAATTTTGAAATAAGCCATTTTGAGCTATACTGTTGCTACTGCACCAAGTCAGTAAGCAGTTAACATCAGAGAATCGCATGAAGCCAACACCGAATCGTGTCCCACATCTAAGGGTGAGTCTCTTTACTCAAGTCTGATGCTCCTGTGGCTTGGCCCACACAGAGCTGGTGTTAGGTCCTGTGGCTCACACTAATTATCACAGCTCTCCTAGGTCGCCCCACTTCTACGCATGGTGCTGGGTCAAAGGCTATCTGTAATTCCCGTGGCTTCAGGTCAGGCACAATAGCATTTTGCTGTCAGATCCCAAATTGGTTTTTGATCCTCACTGTTGATTCCTTATGGTAGCCACCTCTGTGCCATGACTGGCAGAACCCACAGGACAATCTATGCTCTCCTGGGGGAGGAAACCTAGTTGGTTTAAAAACAAAAATCCGGGGCCAGGGATGTAACCCAGCTGGTACAACATTTGCTTAGTATATTTAAGCCCTGGTTATATCCACAGCATCATGAACAACTGGGTGTGGTGGTACACGCCTGAAATCCTAGCACTTGTAAGGGGGGTGGCAGGAGGATCTAAAGCTCAAGGCTATCCTTGGCTACTTAGGAAGATCAACATCAACCTGGAAGACAGAGATCCTCCAACAGCAAAAGAGAAGAAAATCAGACCCCCTCTTTTTTGTTAAATATGTACATAGACAAAAGCTGGTCTATAAACCAAAAGCTTCCTGTGCAGTGAGTAACTGGGATCTTGAGTGGATGGGTTCAGTGGATAAGAGGGCTTGCCGTGTAAATGTGCGGTCCTGAGTTCAAATCCCAAGAAACCGCACATAAAGTACGATGTGGTCATATGTAGCTGCATCCACAGCCCTATGTATGTGTGGTAATGGTGCGGGGGCAAGAGGATCACTGGGGCTTGCTGGCCATCAGTCTCCCTCTGGGCTCAGTGAGTGACCCTGTCACAAGGGAATAGAGTAAAGAATGACCAGGCCACTAAGTGACCTCTTCTGGTTGCTGTGCTTACACAGATGTGTGCATCCACATACATGGACACATATACTTTACATAAATACACACATACATGTTCACAAATACATATATATATAAAAAGACTGTTATGGAGGATTATGGGAAATGAGAACATTTTAATATTTCAAAAGCCCTTCATGTTCGTATCTATACACTTCTTCCTATTATGGCTTTCCCAGGAAAGGGAGGAGACATGGAGGAAGAGGGGCACAGGTGTCCTTGGCTGCCATGCTACACACCAGCCATGCCTCAGCAGATCGGCACAACTTCAAGGTAAAACTGTTAGATGCAGAGTTTATTTAGGGTCTGCCACTTCATGACCTGAAGTGCATTCTTTATTCCATGCTGAGATGAACGTGCCCAATCCTGGGAGTGCTCCAAGGCCAGCGCTGGGGCGGGAATGGGGCTCTGTATTACCTAGGCTTGCAAAGACATCAGCAAAGATGCTCCAGAAGGCTCAGCTGGAGCCCAGAGCCCTCCTCTACCCACCCCATTCTACATCGGGCCTGAGTGGAGAGAGTGAAGGATGATTCAATTTCCACCCTGGGTCACCCCATGTCTGGGGTTGCCAGATGTGACAGATTACACGCGTGGGCATTTGGTGTGAAGTTCTGTCTGCTGGGTCTGGCTTGACAGTAGCATTTCATTTAACTTGTCTCAGATGGACCTGGAACCAGGGGCCGAAGGCCTGAATTCTCACTATCGAAACCCCCACCCAGCCTATAAACCCTTCAGTCAAGGGAACCAGCTGTTAGCCAAGAGAACACCACCACCAGATGGCTTATGAAAACTCAGGCCACACAAACAAACAGGTCTAAAGGAATTCCTCTTAGGTAATTGAAACTGATGTCACAGAATTTTTTCAGCCACATGCACTTTAGAAGTTCCTCAAGATTATGGTGAAAACAGAGAAACTAGCTTCCAGCACTTCCGCAATGAACCGGATCAGTCAGTCAATTGATTTTGTTGTCATTTAAATAAGACACACACAGAGACTTCCTAAACACAGCAAAGACTGGGTGTTTTAGAAAATTCTCTGAAAAGAGACCTAGAAAAGTGGGTTCATTCTCTAAACCACGTCTGAGGTGGCTCCCCAAAGCCCGTGAGCATCTTTTCTGTTTTTATTTTGGGTCTCTTGCTGCTAGAGGTACCCGTGTGAATAGAATACCCGCCTTCCACACACACACCCCGTCCCTTGCCTGCAGCTCAGACACAGCCTCCAAAAGCACACTTTGTCTCATAGCGATGGGGTTTCATTTACGAAAGTCTAACCGGCTACTATCCCCACTCTGCGGCTTCCCGGTGCATGTCATAGAAACACTGCTGTAGATAATCAAGCGTGACCACTGACATGCACGAGATTGAGTTTTAGGGACCATTAAATGAGCTCACCCCCCGTGGGAAGTCTCCTGCTTAGGCTGCTCTGCAGGTAATTATTCAGCGACTCCTACCTGTGCTTTTAACTTGTCCCTATATAGTGTTTGAATTCCATACGCTGGTAAGGTCACGCTTCTTTTCCTCAGGAAAAGTCCGGCTACACATGTTGGAGCCAGGACCCACATTATCATGCTAACATACGCAGCTGGCATTTCACCAGGTTCTGACTGGGGAAGAGCTGATTAAACGCTGCTTTACATGAAAGCCACATCACAAGCTATGGAAGCAAAACCGGGAGAGAAGAACAAGTTCCGAAATGGAGGACCAAGCCCTCTTTGCACAGCCCTCAGATCCATCCACACACCACTCAACTACAAGAACCTGGAAGACCCGTGTCCTGAAAACCCAACAAGCCAGAACACCATCAAGTCAGACTCTGAGAAGTCACTGTAAACCTGGAGTCCGTGTTGCCACACGGTGTGTCCTCCTGAATGCTCACTCGAGTTCGGGATAATTCCTGCCGTTTGCCACCTGCCTGCAGACTACGGATAAGGGGAAACCAGAACTTCAGTGACTCGTGGTGAAGGAGCTGGGGTGGCATCTGCTCACATTTTTAACCAAACCCAAAAGCCCATCCTCTGCAATCGCAAGCTTGGGATCGCACGTGAAACGGCTGCACTTGGATCCATAGAATAATGAACAGGGAGGGAATTTAAATCTGGCGGAAGGAGATACTGCATCAGTTTAAAATTAGTTAATATGAGAGGAACGGGGGAGGGGAGGAGGAGATATGAAACAAAACAAAACAAAGCAAAACAAAACTACACAGTGTGAAATGAACAAGTTCGGTTAGAATGTTCACCAGGATTTGGAAAATCATAATGCCATCTGCTACTCTGGACCTCAGAACATCAGGGATCTCGGGGGCCCAGACGCTTCCATTTCCAGGAGGAGGGAAGACAGCGCCTCCATCCTGGCACCGAGGCCAACACCAAGCTGACCAGTTTGTGGTCTCTTTTCAGGACATTTCACTTCTCACACGGCCATCTCCCCTGGTTTAGGGAAAAGTAACAGCAGGCAGAACCATTACAGCAACTGACCCTGGCAACCAGCATGGGTTCAGGGTGTGAAGGTCCCATCATGGTGGATTAAATGAGCGTCGTCCTACGGCTGGGTAAGACTTTACAATAGCGCAACACATGTTAAATGGCAGCAGCCAAAAGTGGCCCCACCGGGAAACTGCCCATTCACACGATGCTATTCACAGACCTCCGCTGCCACGAAATTAATTCATTAATAATACATCAGGCTTCGTGGACAATTCAAAGAAACAACACAAAGCTACGTATTTTTGTTTGGCCTGAAGATGCGGATCCTCCCTCACGAATCTGACTTGCTGCAATCAAAATCACAGTGATAAATATGTTAGTATTTTGGTTATTGGAAAAGAAAAAAGTGGAGAAAAATCTCCACTGAATTTGTTCAGTGCCCCTGGGATTTCATAAAAACACAGATTTTCAGCATTAGTTAGTAAAACATGATTTTACATAACTGTGTTTTAAAAATTATTTTTTCTTCCTCTAAGTGACTTTGAACATCTTTCAGACTAACAGAGGATAAAAATTTCTTTTATATTGTTTTTCTTGTAACATTTTTAACTCATTTCTTTCTTATTCCTCCCTCCCATGAACTCATAAATATGAATTAAATATAATTATAAGTGAACAGAACATTAACTTTTGGATTACTGCTGTGTTTTTGTAGAATGTTAATGTCATTTCTAAAGAAACAGTTATTGTCAATAGAAGAAAGTAATTACTAACAGAATCTAGCCTTAACCTATTTGCAATCTTCAAACCAGCCAAACTGCATTAATTTAAACACACTGGACTTCTCAAAGGAGGTACTAGGTCTCCAAAGACTGCCTCACATAAAGGATGAATATCGGGTTTCAGGCTTCCAGTGCGATATATTCCATCACCGCGAGACACGGGCCCGGCTAATACAGGGCTGGAGGCTGGGACCATTGTGGGCCTCCAGGTGCATGGGCTCTCCCAGTTTCTGAGGCCTCCACCATCAGTCCACAGGCGCTGCAAACAGCAGAGATAAACCTCATCTCACAGTTTCCCATTTGCCAGGGAGGGGTGGGTGCTGACACACGGTCAGAAGCATTGCCTGCCCTGGCTGAGCGAGGCTGAGCGAGGGCTCAGGCCAGGGATCTGCTTTGCTTTGGAACACATATGGCCATGTGCTGTGGGAGGTGCAAGGACCTTTCGCGGGCTGCCGGCAGGGAAGGCGGACACCATTCTTTTCCCTCCTTAATTGTTTCAGAACCCAGGACAAAACAACAGGATGCTGCTCCTCCTGCAGTCAGCTAACACCACTTCCTGCACTTTTGGAATCTGGAGGGGTACTTCTGGGTGGTCATTCTTCCCAGAACCGTCTTAGTTACCCTGAGCAGGAATGATCCATTCTGCAGAGAATGACTTTGTTTCCCGTTTTCTTCCTTCCCCTTTCCTCTCCCTCCTGCCCCAAAGACAGCAGAAATTTAAGAGCCAAGCTTTTGGCTTTACCACTGAATTATGTCCAAGCCACAGACTACCGTATTTAATCTTAAAGACCTGAAATCATCATATAGATGACAAACAAAACTGAATTGCCTCTCTTGTTCTTTCTTTTTAGAGATGGAGTCCCACGTAGCTTACATACCAGGAGATAAATGGCCTTGAAATCACTTTGCAGCTGAGGATGACCTTGGTCTCCAGGGTTGACAGGAGTACATGTGTACACATGACATGTGTACATGTGTGTATGTGCATGGGTTTATGTGTACCATGTATCCACATAAACCAGGGGACACTGGATCTCCTAAAAGGGAGTTGTAGGTGGTTTTTAAGCCACCTAATGGGGGTGCTGGGAACTGAGCTGGGTCCTCTGCAAGAGCAGTTAGCACCCTTGACCACAGAACCATCTCTCCAGCACCAATAGTCAAGGTTTTAAAAACCATAATCCATGGATCTCTTGTACCCAGATGCTGTGGAGTGAGGGGCAGAGAGCTAAGTCACCCAACAGCTCATCTCAGAGTAGCTGCACAGTCCTGTTAAACTAGGGTGGGTTTCTGAGTAACATAAAAGTGGTATTTAAAGGTATATGAAAACTAACTCTTAACTCTGTGTATGTGTGTGTGTGTGTGTGTATGTGTGTGTGTGTGTGTGTGGTGGTGGTGATGGCGGTGGTGCTGCTGCTGCTGCTGCTGCTGCTGAGGACCAAACCCAGTACCTCATGCTTGATGCATTCTACCATTGAGCTAATCCCTAACCCATGAAAATGAACTCTTGAGCCAACGGGAATATATAATGCCATTTCTGTATGTTTTTAAAAAGTATGATTTTCAAAAAATAAAAATAAAAAATACAGTGGTGGCGCAAGCTATAATCCCATCATTCTGGAGGCAGAGGCAGGGAGATTATGACTTTGAGGTTAGCCTGGACTACTCAGTGGGTTCCAGGACAGCCTGAGATACACAGAGAGGCTACAGTGCCTTACCACCTTGAATCTGCCAGGGATGGCTAGAACTGAAACATCAGAATATAACTGTTACTAAGAATATGGAGAAAAGGGACCTCTCAGACATCATGGGAATGTAAAGCACAGTCACTGTGGACGAGTGGAAGTTCTTCAGTGAACGAGGAACAGGAAGGAACCCACAGCAGCCAGCAACACCACTTCTAGGTACACATCCAGATGGGCAGTTCTTTATCTCGAAGAGAGACCAGCATTCCACCTTCAGCACTGTCCACAACAGCCAGACACAGAAACAAACTAATGTCACCCAGTAAATGAATAAGAAAGCAACACACACACAGAGATAGAAATAGAGAAAGAGAGAGAGAGAGAGAGAGAGAGAGAGAGAGAGAGAGAGAGAGAGAATATGATTTGGCCTTTAAGAAAGGGAAACTTTGCTAGGTAGTAGTGGTGCACACCTTTAATCCCAGCGCTCGGAGGCAGAGGCAGGCGGATCTCTGTGAGTTCAAGGCCAGCCTGGTCTATAAGAGCTAGTTCCAGGACAGGCTCCAAAGCTACAGCAGGGAAACCCTGTCTCAAAAACAAAAACAGAAAACAAAAAAGGAAGGAAAGAAGGAAGGGAGGGAGGGAGGGAGGGAGGGAGGGAGGAAAGGAAGGAAGGAAGGAAGGAAGGAAGGAAGGAAGGAAGGAAGGAAGGAAGGAGGAGAAACTATCACAGTAACAAGAGTGGCTGACCTAGAGCCACCCACCGCCATGTGAAGCACTGGATAGAGGCAGACAAATACTGTATGACATGACCTCTACATGAAATCAAAACGTGGAACTCAGAGCAGCAAACAGTAAGAGTGGTTACGAGGGTGCGCAGTGGGGGAAGGAGGGGAGGCATGAATTAATGGGCACACATTTACAGTTGTAAATTAAATAAATTCTGAAGACCTATTCAGTAGCATGGCTACCAAGTTATTATTATTAAATAATTCTATACTTCATATGGCTAAGAGGAGCTCTCAAGGGGTCTGACAGAGACAGGGACAGCCCCCCCCACATATGCGAGTAGCTATGGGAGATGATGTGTACAGTAGCTTGGTTGGGCCAACTGCTTCAGCATCTATCTATACCTCTATCATCTATCTATCTATCTATCTATCTATCTATCTATCTATCTATATCTCTATCATCTATCTATCTATCTATCTATCTATATCTCTATCATCTATCTATCTGTCTATCTATCTATCTATCTATCTATCTATATCTCTATCATCTATCTATCTATCTATCTATCTATCTATCTCAGGGGTCACACTGTATCCCCTAAATGCACTTTCTATTTAAAGTAATATCCCAACAAGGCTGAAAATCCACAACTTTGACATTACACAAGACAGAACTGTATTCAAAACCATGGGTCCCTCACCTTCTGTCGCTTCCTTTCTTTGAAATGAGAAATCAGTGTAAGTACCACCCACTCCCAAACCCAGAGTGTGGCTTCAAATATGTCCCTTCACATAAATTAAAGTTTATGTGCCCACAGCTGGGCACAGTGGCACGCACCTGAAATCCAGGCACTTGAGAGGCTAAGGCAGGACTCACTTGAACCCACAAGTTCGAGACCAGCTTGGGGACAAGTGCAAGATGTCATTTCAAAGATAAATAAACAAATAATTTTTCTAGCAATGCTTATACAAAACAGAATGTGAGTTGCCTTCTCTTTCCTTCTACTAAGGCCCATTCCATCTGCATACGAAAGGCCTCAGCCTGCAAATGGGGGTGGGATGGGGGCGCTGACCACAGACATCCTTACAGAGAAACTTGCTTCTCTTTTCCCTTTGGCCTTAGAACACTGAAATAAAGTTCAGTTTTAAAGTATGCAACTCATGTCCCAAACACTTACTTCACCCTAAGAAGTAGTTGTAACAGCGCCCCCCCCACTACTCGACCCTCCATGGATTCCTCTGCTGTAGACCCTACGTGTACTGAGATTCCACACAACACGCGGCATCTCAAGTGCAGTCTCTTTCATTTTAGACACATCTACACTACAGCTTTCTCAGTTCTGCATTCCCATCTGTGGCTGAACACTATCCCAATGTTTGTTTGCCGGTATTTTCCCCTTTCCGGCTGATAGACTTTTGTTTCTGCTTTTTGGCTGTTGAGAATAAACTTATGCATGTGCATACATGTATTCTTACGTGGCACATGTATGTACTTCTCTGCAGTCATACCTAAGGAGTGAATTGTTGGGTTACACATTAACTCTATGTCCCACCTTCTGACAAACATTTCATAGTAACTGTGTCCCTTTCAAGGCCTACAAGCTCCTTAGGAGGGTTTCTCTCTCTTTCCAGCCTGGCCAACACCGGCTCTTACTGGTGTCACAGCAATCACGGGCATTCTGGGAGCAACGTGAATTCTGATTTGCTGGTACCTGGGTGCATGAGTCTGCTTACTGGCCATTTGCAGGACTTTGATATAATGCTGTTCAAACCCTTGTTCGTTTGTCTTTTCTCTGCTAGTGAGTTATAGGAATCTTACATTTCTGGATACTTGACCTTTATCAAATACATATATTTAAAAATTTTGTTCCCTAAACCTCCCAAGTGTTCAGGATAGTTTTAAATTTATGATCCTCTTGAGGGCAGAACTTCTTTCTCTTGCATATTGAGAACCAGCAGTTTTTGTAGCGGAAAGACTTTGCTTTTGGCATGGGTTGGTCTTGCCACTGTTGCCCCTGGCTGCCGGCTCTACTCTAGGTCCTGCCTTGTGACACTGCCACTCTACCTTGGTTGCTGCAATTTTGCTGTAAGTTTTGAAATAAACCAACTTTGTTTTTCTCCCCGACTATTTTGGCTGCTCTGAAGATTTTTAAATTTTGAAGTATGAATGTGTACATCTGTGGTGGGGCACTGCCCACATAGGCCAGAACATTTGTCACCTCAAGCTGGGACTGTATGCGATTGTCAATCACCTGTTGTGGGTTCTGGAAACTGAACTCTGGTCCTCTGTAAGAGCAGCAAACACCCTTAACCACAGACCCATCTCTCCAGTCCCATATTTTGGCTACTCTTAAGTCTTAGTATATGGCATATGAATTTTAGAATTGGCTTATTTATTTCTGGATAAAAATGTGCCACTGGCATTTTGACAGGAATTACACTGCCTTTGCAGACCAACTGAGATAGTATCACCTTGTGTTTTGAAGTTAATCAGCTAATCTGTTTATTTAGTGTATGTGCATATGTGTGCTCTTGCCAGGGTTTGGATGTGGAAGTCAGGGGATAACTTGTGGGGGACTCAGTTTTCTTCTTCCACCATGGGGGTCCCAGGGATCAAACTCAGGTGGTCAGGCTTGGTGACAAATGTGTTAACCTGCTGTGCCATCTCCCCAGCCCAATGTCACCTTCTTAACAAAACTGAGTTTTTACTACGTAGAATATATTTTTCATTAGTTATGGTTTCAGTTTCTTTCAATATTCTATAGTTTCTTTTGTTAACCTGTTTGGTTTCTGCTTTGTATAGTTTATTCTGTGTATGGAGACAGCAGAAACACAAACGCTGCCTGTGCACTCACACTGTGTCCTGTGCCTTGCCGAACCCCTGTTACCTGGGATTCTTCCGTGGCTTTTTTTACTGAATGCTTTAGTGTAAAAGGGTGTGTCAGATTTTCTGAAGGGTTCCCTACCTCTGTCTATTGAAGTAATTATGTGTTTTTTCCCTTACTAAATGAAAATGGTATATAATTGATTTTCAAATCAGAGCAACCTTGCATTCCTGGGATAAACCTCACTTAGTTCTAATATTTTTACATTTGGATTTTTACAGCTGTGATAAAACACTGACCAAAAGCACCTTGGGGAAGGAAGGGTTTATTTCAGCTTACATTCCCAGTCATCATCTGGCGAAGCTAAGGTAGGAACTCCAGGCCGAAGCTCGAAGCAGAAACTATGGAGGGGGCTGTTTACTGGCTTGCTCACAGTCAGCTACACTTCCTCCATAGCTCACCATCCTAGGAATAGTGCTACCCCCACATCAATCAGCAAATGCTCCACAGACAGGCATACCTACAGACTGTGATGGAGGCAACTCTTCAACTGAGGCTCCTTCTCCATCTCAAACTTGAGTATTTTATACGGTTTGGTAGAATAAAGGTTTTCAGAGTATTTATTTGCTTATTTATTTTTGAGACAGGATCTCCTTATGCTGATAAGTTAGTTGGCAACAAAATTAACTAGGACTGATATATGATTCCCTCGAACTATTGCTGAGTTTGGGGTGTAAAATCCTGCTGGCATTTCCATGAAAGTTTTGGTATAGATAAGGGATAGTGGTCTGCAGTGTTTCTATTTATTTATCTATCTGTGTATATGTATGGACACAAATGTGCCACAGCACACGCACAGTAAGGCCAGGGGGCAACTTTTCAATGTGTGGGTCCAAAGTGTTAAACCCACTATCAGCCTTAACAGCAAGCACCTTTACCCACCAAGCCAGCCTGCTGGCCCTAGTTTTCCTTCTTGTCAAGTCTTTGGGCTCAGGAAGCAGAGTAGTACTGACTTCACAGGAACAACGAGAACAGTGGTTCTCTCACTCCCACTTTGGGAGTCTAAGAAGGAGAGTTGTTAATTCTTCTTTACACACTTGGTAAAATTTACCCAGCAATGATGCTGAGCTGAGTTTTATGGCAAGTTTTTATTTATTTAAATTTGTTTTGTTATAGGCCTACTCTGTACTGCAATTTGGGCTTCTAGGAATTTGTGTATTTCATATAGGTGATTCAGTTTTTCAGGGTATTTGTTCTACTCATTCATTCATTAATTCATTTTTGAGGCATGCTCTTTGGTGTATTCCAGGTTGTATGCCTCACACTTGTGGCAATCGTCCTGCCTAAGCTTCCAAACCCTGGTATCCCAGGCTTACACTCCTGAGAGCCTAGCTGGAGGTGCTAACTCAGGGCTTGTATACCCTTGACTGAAGACCATGCAGCTTCAGGAGAGACACACATGGAACACTCTCTTAGCGAGCCTTACATCCAGGTATGCATTCCTGATTTTAGCAGTTGCGAGTTCTCCTTCTGTCTCTATCAGTCTAGCAGAAACCTGACATTTTGTTGGCCTTCCAAAGAACCAATGGCTTTGTTGGTTTTTCTTCTCTGTATCATTTACTTCTGCTATAATCCTTGCTACTTCTCCTTCCTACTAACTTGGGTTCAGTCTGTTCTCTCTCAGGGTGGAACCCGAGCCTACTGGTCTGAGATTGCCCTCTCTGCACCTGCTCACTGCCTTCTCTGAGCTTCTGCCGCTGCCCTGGAAGTTTTCCAGGGGCCCCTTTGGTTTTTGCACTGAACGGATTATTTTCACATATTTGTGATTTTTCAGGTTCCCTTCTGTGAGTACTTCTGCTTCCTACCCATCCTGGGCTCTTTGGCTCCCTGGTCAGTTGTCAGGTTTCTGGAACATAGTCAATGTCCTTTATCAAAGCCCTGCTCCCATGATCACCTTCCTTAGCAGCCTTAATAGAGAAGACTCCTAAGACCAGAACCTTCTTTGTATGTGAATGGGGAGAAGAGTCAGCATTCTCAGAACCACTCAGCACCTAACCCAGGTCACCTGTCTATCCACACTCCCAGTCCTAGACTGTGAGGAAGTACTGAGAGATTTACAAACTCGTACTTCTGAGAGACCAACACATGGCCATTACTTCTTAGCAGGTATAAAATGTCACTTCAATGAATTCACTTTTTATGCGTAAAATGAATAAACAGAAGTATAAATCAGGGATTTGTTTAATGGCTCTTTTGAGCACCCACAGATGCTAGGCAAGAATTTATTTTTAGTTATAATATACCTGAAATGTATGTATATGCTTAGAATACTATCCCATTTTTCTGGTTGTCATATTTTAGACAACACGAACATTCTGGAATACATCTGTGATCTCAAAAAATAATTTATAAGGTAGTTTCAGGTCTTTCTGCTCAACATTTACGTTTTCTTCCTGTTTTTAATCTCGGCAACTCCATTTATCTTTAAGCCTGAGTTTAAATGCAGTGCCTTCTCACGCACCCCAGCCGGGACTGTGTAGTAGTCACCCTACCCGGAACCGTTCTTATTTGCTCTGTGCACATGTCTTGCCCAAGGCTATGGCCCATGTGGGCTCAACAGACTTCCGGGCAGGGTTCCCTTCAGACTCCCCAGTTCTCAGCCCCTCCATCCACTGGCAGCTCCACTAGCTGGCCTGAGAGAGCTTCGGCTATGACAGTGCAGACATCGGGTGTATCTTCACCTGTGACAACTCCTATCTGGCCAGCCCTTTAGTCCCAGCCATGCTGGGAGCCCAGGAACCGGGGGTGGGAGAGTCTCTAGTATTAAAGTGTGAGCGTTGGCCCTGGCCAGGAGACCTACCCTGGCTCACTGACTTGGGTAGAAGTCCAGGCTTGTGGCCTTGCCTAGAAGCCCATTCTTTCTAAATTACGGCTGCCCTGAGTGTTTGTAACTCAGGCTAGTACCTGGCAACTGACGACTGTGTGCTAACTGGATGCAGGTCCATCCATTTCACTATATCAGAGGGGCCTTAGCTTCTGCCTTCCTCTTCAGATAAGGCTGCTGAATTTTATGAGTATTGCCTGGGGATCTGACTTCATTTGATACATTTTTGTTTTGCTAGGATCACTACTGGTAATGCCAATACTAAAGATAGATGTAGAACTGCTTGGACAGCACCTGAGTGAGGTCCCGGACAAGAACAGTGACCACGAGAAGAGAGGCAATATCCCGGGAGATCACCGGAGGAGCCGTCATCGAGGGGCACAGTGGAGCCTGGAGGCACATGGCACTCTGATTTCGAGAGGCCCGGGAACACCACTGAATGTCGAGGCTAAACACGTATCATATTCTTTGCCAGCACACAGTCAGCTCCGGGACTGTCCCAGCCCTAGAGGACACTGATATACCCACGCTGAGTTCAGCATCACATTCCAAACACAGGCTGGAGTCTTGGGGAAGATGGTAAGGGACACTCACTACACTGTCGGCAGGCTGTCAAAATACATATTTCTTTTAAAAATACAAATTTCCCACAGATAGCAGAGGCGGCATTAAGATTTCTATTATCTAGACAATGGAGCCTTTTATTCCCGAGGGTACCAGGTACTCAGGGCACCAGGTACAGATCATCAGACATCATTTCTGATGAGAGGCCGTCAGGTACCTGGAGTACTAAGAGGTTCTCTTGTGATTTACAGCCTCAGCTAGTTGGGCCCAAGCCACCCGAAGCAGACTGGATTGCCCAGATTTCTGATGGGAGCTCAGTACTCAGTCTGCCTTGGCCACCCTTCCAGTTGCTGATGTGTGGTCCAAGTTCTACCTTTGTGATAGTTGTGCTCCTGTTTAGTTTTGGTGTTTTTTTTTTCATCTGATGGCTAACATTGGCTCTGCCCACAGGTCCATCCTTGACTCTCAGACTGGCTCTAACATTCACTTCTGGTCACGATAGACTAACTCGCTTCTGTCCACCTAGGTATTGATTAATCACTGTCTGATCTCTGCTATGCTATTGTCAAGGTCAAGCTCAAGTCAGTAACATAATATGGCACACTAGGATTTGTTAGTGGTATGTTGGATATGACTCTGAACGGGCCTGAATTACGATCCCTCAGCAGGTAGTATAAATGATGTGTATTCCCGGGGGTCTGTGTGGGGGATGTGCACATGAATGCTGGTTCCCAAGGCCAGGGGCATGGGCTCCCCTGAAGCTGAAGTGACAGGCAGTTATGAGCCACCTAAACTGAACGTGGGTCCTCTCCAAGACTAATACATAATTTTAGTCAGCAAACTGTCTCTGACTTTTCTGTAACAGGAAATAGCAGACACTAGCATCAAGTCCTCAAACCCACGGAGTAAAAGTATCAATTCCCGACTGGTTATATTCACTCACAGAAGTTCTGAAAGTCAGAAGCAAATGAATTTGGAAGAGAGCTCACAGCCTTGTGGGACAGAAATGAACAGAATCTGTCTACACTGGACACGCGTGCACAGTAGCCAAGAGCTAGTGCATCGGAAGCATGAGCAGTAAGAAGTCCAACAACCTGCGCCCAGGACTCTGCTTGGTTTTTGTGTTTGAGACTGGGTCTCACTACAATAATAGCCCAGACTGCTCAGCTTCCGGAGTGCCGGGATGTAGGCATGTGCCTAGACTGGCACTTTTCTTAGCTATTCTGACGCAGTTAGTCTTTGGATCACTATCCGAGGAACACCCAGCACACAGTGACAACTGACACACAGGGACAGTGAACACAAAGCACGACCCATGCTTTCTCTCACACCTTGATGCATAAGGCAGCTCATCTGGCTGGTCCCTTCCTAATGACATTATCTGATTTGAGATCTGAGAGCCTCACTCTCGCTGCTGTTGGTGTAGAATGTCACCTTAGTTTTAAGATCAACCTGGTTTAGTGAAGACAGTGTCAGCTTCCCAAGTTTCTAGAAAGAAGCTATTTTAACAGGGTTTTGGGGTAAGCGGGAATACTAAGTTCTGTTTTTCTTTTGTCTGAGGGAGACAGGCTTTAGAGAAGGGCATGAAATTAAAGCAAGCGTTATGCTATCTTTTCAAGTTTCATTATTTTACCAAATTAAACAAGTAAAATATTTTAAATGTATAACAACCATCATGTCTTTAAATAAGGAATAGAAACATCTATTTGATCCATAAGATCTTCAAATTAGCTCCCTGGCAACACATGTATCATTGGTGAGGAAGATATGTACCTGGATGCCCACGTAATTTTGATGCTGGGAGCCAGGCAAACCAAGAGCAGTGGAGCCCAGGAAATGGTGCAGGCTGCGCATTTGACTGGCTAGGCCAAGTTTCCCTGGGCACCTCCCCAAGCAAAACTGGAGGGGGATCTCAGGAAAATGGCTTAATTAGGAGGATTCTGATGGGACAGGATGCTTTTGGAAACTAAGATGACAGAGATATTGATGAGCTATTAGGTCCAGGAGGCCTGTCTGATATCTGAGATAATGGAGTCTCCATTTGTTTCAGGATGATGCCTTCATTTTCGCACCAACATGGTTTATGGCTTGCAGGGGATATGTGGACTGGCGGATGCAGACATTAAGGATCTGGGAGCCTCCCTCTCACTGCTGCAGTGATGTGTGTGTGTTTATTCTTTTCCTAGGAGGATCTTTATTTTTTTCTCCCAAATCTCATAACTGGTTATGCAGATGTTTAATTGAGAAGAATAGCTATGAAATTACTGTTTGTTTGTTTTTTTTTTTCCTTTCAAACTTCCCTATCTGGACCACTTATTGTCTCTCTTCTCTATTGACAAATGTTCTAAACATTATAAAATTAAAGTGTTAAACACTAAACTTTTCTAGGAGGCTAGGGGTTCTTAGAAGGTTACTGTGTCTCAACTGAGAGCCTGCTGAGCAATAAGAAGGCTGACATCAAGAGGAGCTGAGAGTCAGATAAAGAAGTAGAATCAGTTAGCTGAGTGAGGCGGATGAGCTCCATGGAGGCAGAGGGACCGAGGATGTCCATGGGAAGGATGCTCAAACAAGAGAACTTAGGAAGAAAGAAGGTTTCTTTCTGGAATACTAGAAGACTCAAAAAGTTAGGGGCAGGTACTCCAGAAAATGCCTCATGAGGTAATTAAAGCTCAACTATTGACCAGAGCTTTGAACAAATTCCTCCCCCATTTTAACCAGGTTTCCTTTGATGGATCAAAGCAGAGAGGTGTGTTTTATCCAGCCTGTGTCACTACTCACTCAACTCTGACCCTTCTCTATGGAATGCCTTTCAATGTCTCTTATGGAAGCAGTGATACCACTTTAATTTCCAGCTCCATCCCCATCTGGCCAGGAAGAGGATCAATTAATATTATCATGTTTTGTCTTCGGGGCCTCTGACATCCCCGAGGGCCAGCCTGTGGGACAGCCCGGGTGGGGAGAGAGCAGGATTCAGGACAAGGCAGTTGTGTCCCCAGCTCAGAGCATACCACATAACTTGCTTCGAGGATGTTGGGCATTGTGCTTCATTAGGAAACAAAATATAAGCTTTCCACACCATTAGGGATGACTTTAGGAGTGGAAAGCACATAAGACGATGCCTCACCTCATCAACAATGCACTGCAGAAGCTGGAGAGGCTGCAATGGGGAGAAGAGAGGAAAAAGTATTAGCCTGTGTGCAATATCTTTACAGTGGAGTGGAAAGAAAAAAATCATTAATGCAATAAAATATAGCAAGATTAATCAACAACAGCAAACTCTTATAAAAACATGGATGCTCAGGACGTCCTATTATTTCTAATGGTACCTAATCTAATACAGGCAGTTAAAGGTTTGCATTTTCTTCAAAATGCAATTTGCTAAGTTTAAAACAAGGCATTCAAGCATGCAAAGGAAGCAGCCATCAGGAAAAAGAAAAGTGAATTTTTTTTCTGAACTCATAAAGCTTACCATTAAAGATCCCTGGTTTTTCTGAATCTGAAAAAAGGCAATATGTAATTAGCATGTCATAATCAAAATGACTCACTTGGACACATTATGATCACTGAGAGAAAATTATTGCATTGCTGGTGGCAATTTGTGGGCATGTGTTAACACAATTTACATAATGAAAATACACAAATGTTAATAGCTCGCTTCTCATTTATAGGCGAAAGTCAGCAGAATGTTAATTTCACACAACACTTTTTAGTACCCTCCAGGTTGTATTAGAATAGGGAGAAAAACCATAATCCATTTCAAAAGGCTGTTTACGATTCAGATATAAATAATGTTTTATATTGCTAGATTGTGAACACTGGGCTTAATGTTGCAATCATTGCTAATGTTATGAAGCTCACTCTTTTTAAATTAAAAACCGATTTATTTAAAATTGAAATTAAATCATAGTCAGAAATTAGAATTTTGGATTCCTGCCAGTGTCTGCTCACAATCCCCTATTTTGTGAAGAAAACTTTAATTATGTGGTTGAAGTGTTTGCCTGGAACTAAGGAGTAGGGTGAAAACTCTACCCTCTTCAAAGTTCTTTTGAACTGCTTCTCGAGCAGCAAGGCTCTCTGGGAAAAACCAAATGCATGAAGTTTTACAATGCTTTGGTAGGGCGCCTGTTCCCACTCCACGTTCTGCGGGCAGGCTGCTCACATCTAACACAGACAGTTAATGTGACAAGATCAATCAACTTTAACTTACTACACAAAACATTAAACACATCACTGTCCCCCTAGATCCCTACAGTTAATATGCCCAAACCCAATGGACACTGAGTCCTGGGTTCTGCATCTTGTAAATAGAAAAATTTTAGGAACTAAATACGACCAGAACAGGTCGGTTGTTTACTGGGATACATGAGATCCAATCAGCTGGTTAGATGGGAAAGAGTAATATCCCATGCTTTCTTGTAGTGCTGGGAATCAAACTGGAGGCCTCAGACACGGTGAGCAGGTATTCTGCCACTGAGCTGCATTCCAGGACCTTTTATGGGTTTCAGTGGGACTGTGTGCACGCTGTATGCATACACATGTACACATGTGTGCATGCTGTGGAGGCCAGAGCTGATGCTGGGTGCATTCTTCTACTGCTCTCCACCCTGTTTTCTGAGGCTGATCTCTTACTGGACCTGGAGCTCCCCATGTCTGTTAAACTGGTTGCCCAGCCAGACCCTGGGAGGCATTAGTCTCTGCCTTACCAGCACTAAGATTATAGGTGCAGGCCACAGCACATGGCTTTTACATGGGTGCTGGGATTTGAACTCAGATCCTCATGCTTGTGCAGCAAGCACTTTACCCGCTTTACCGCTATCTCTTCAGACCCTTTATGATACCTGAGAAGTCTTTCCTGCACATACTTAATTGACCAGCACAACTAACTCTACAGAATGCAGGGAAGACAATCTCTATTCTATGCTGGTGAAACCAGGCCCCCCAGAAATAGGGCAGCTCAGGTCCCAGGCCCAGGTCTGGCAGTGCCAAGCCCTTTCCAATGTTCCCTCACCTGTAGAATACCTGCCTATGATCACAGCATTCCAAACAAAAACAAAAACAAAACAAAACAACAACAACAAACTCAAATAATTGGACTTCATGCTTTTACTTGCATGGTATGGAAACTTAAATTAATGTCACTAGCCTAATGATTGGGTTTTTGAGAGTGCTAGGTGTATGGTTTCTGTTTGCATCAGTGTGGCTGATCAGCAGCCCCTCCTCCCCGACCCCAAGTCCTGGCCTATGGAGCCCAGGCTGGCCTAAACTCACTGCTCACCTTCTACTGCGGTTACAGGCATCTTAGAAAGCATTTCCCATGCTCTAGCTCGACTGGCCAAGCTTCCTGTTCAGGCTGCCACCTTCCAGTCGTCACACTGGGAAGCAGTGCCAGACTGGTTGGTTCTCAGTGTTCCCTCCCAGTGCCTGCCTGACATTGCCCACAGTACTGTCCCATCTTGGACTCCAGGCAAGGACAGCAGGCAGAGATTCAGTCTCTATGGGGAGGTTGAGCTGCTCACCCCTTAGACAGCTGAGAAATTTAGTAAACTCTCTGCGATCAGGTCCCTCCTCCTATTGTGTCTGCTTTTCTTTTGTTTCTTCTAAGCACACACAGGTAGCCCTGTGCTCAGTGTTAAAAAAAGATATATCCACTTCTACAGCAGCTCACAAAGCGTTCGAAATCTATTTTTGGCATCAAAGAGCATCTTTTCTCATAGATTTCCAAGAGTTGGGAGATTACAAGATTCTCTGAGGAAGATGTGGCAAAAATTCTATGAGATGCCTTGAAGTGAGGTTAGAGTTGGCTTGTGGCATTTGCCTTCAGGAACATGAGTGTGAACCAGATGGACAGAGGGGGAGGATTTCCTCATGACCCTGAATCTTGCAGGGCTCCATGGCTTTATCTTGCTCTATCTTGCAGGTAAGAATTCCTTAAAGACAATTTAAGATTGCACTACAATGACTGGGCCAATGAGGCGCTTGCCAACAAGCCTGATGACCTGAGTTGAAGTCTCATAACCCTCATGGTGGACGGAAAAAAACCCTCTGGCAACTTTTCTTCTGACCCTCACAAGCACACTGTGGCACACATGTGCCCATACACAAATAAATAAATGTAATTAAAACTGTCCTATATTAAGGCTGCTATGAGAGAGGGATGACCACCAGTGTCATCCCTCTGTTTTTATGATATGACAATCCAGTTTTGCCCAGGATCTCAGAGATGCTGTGCCAGGGTTTTATTACAGTCTTGATAGCAGCATACTACAGGATGTCAACTTCATGCATTTTGTATTAAGGTAGCAGAGCCAGAACCTGAAATTGATTCAAAATGCTTATGGTACTCAATTACTTCTGAACACTGTTACACAATGCAGTGACTTATGTCTTCCATTTCACAAGGGTCTGATGTGATGATGCAACATCATCATAATTGATTCATTTTCTCAATTAAATAAAGCTACCGTGCCTTTCTTTATAGGAGTGCCACACAGACCATGGAGTTAGATGTATTATCTCCTTGCCTTGTCTCAGATATATTGCCTTAAAGGCTATGTTCTGTTCCTCTGTTAATTCCACTAGAAAAATTTAATGCCACGGTCATATTTTTCAAGTTCTAAGCTGCCACGCGTACGACCGTATTTATATTAGGCATATTTTTCACTGCTAAACTCTTTGTTGTTTACCTTTTTCAAGATCACATTACTGTCTGGCACAGTGACTATAAAACAGATCTGAACCAAGTCAACCTCCAGCCACCGCCTCTGCTTCTGTGCACAGTTCATGTAAAATTGCACCCCCTTGTTTTATAGCACATTAAAAGTGGCACCGACTCAGTGTAAAACGCTAGCCGCACGGACGCGATCTTTATTCCGGGTCTGCCTTTCTGTGAGAGCCTGACTGTGAGAGCAGAGCTCAGAGGAGCAGAGCTCAGAGGAGCACCGTTCAGTTAGCGCTGATGTACAGCTTGTGCCCGACAACATCTCAGATGCTCTTCACAACCAGCTTGCCGGAGCCCACACTCCTGCGTGTACATATTGCTGGTGTCGAGTGGTTTGTAACTGCTCCAGACAAACACACCTGGCTCATCATGCTCCGGAATTAGTGGTGTTTTGATTCATTTATGAGATGAACTTCCTTCCTCTCCTGGGATTTTTTTTTTCTTTTGTCACTCGTCAGATCCAAGTTTTAAAGCCCCACTAGTCGGAGAGTTAGGCCTCCTTCTGATGGAAGGCAGATCCTCATACAACAAACAGGAAGGACGACTTATTAGGAGGCAGCCACAAGTACCAGCCAGGCTTTACTGACTGCATTACCATTTATTTACTGTATCTTTCTTTGCAAGAAGCACACAGGTGGCAATTAGAAAGCCCCATAACAGGACTCAGGACTTTGGAAAGGACCCGGGGAATGGAGTTGTTGATGCACAGGCTCACTGGTGGGGCCTCAGTACTTGTAATGGTGCTGGCGCTAAGAAACAATTTTGGGAGTTTCTTTTTCTGCTCCCCTCTCTGCACACAATGGCAAATCAGACCTTGCTAGCAGGTCTTTCATATCATATTCAGAGGCATAATCAGAAAACCAGAGTGGATGCACTGTGGAGCTGAGGGAAGACACCAGCCAGGCCTTCATTTCCCCTCTGAAATGACGACTTGCCCTGCAGCTCTTGTCGGAGAGATTTATGTGTGACTTAGGTCACATCTTCCAATATCAGTTGACAAATTTTCTCTTTACATATTTACTGCTTTTCAAGCTTGTGTTATTTTCTCTTAGATAGAAAAAAGAAGTCTGAAATTACAAGGTATGGTTGGAATTTTTAAAAAATAGCAGCTTCGCTTCGTGGGACTTGAGCCATATTCCAGTCTTCAGGGTTAAACTGATTTTTTTTTTAAAATTTTAACCCAACTGCAAGGATCTGTAGACACGTTAAAGTTACTCTTCCAATCTGATGCATTAAGCTGCGGCCTCAGCTAAATCTACAGTGATTGTGGTTGGCTGGGATTTTATTTTCTACGTGAAAATTAAGACCAGAAGCATTTCTCAAGTGGAAAGGACCTCAGAGATGTTCAAGCTCAACCTACCTACTTTGTCCTTATGGAAATTGAGGCTCAGAGAGGAACAATATTCAAGGTCCCAGACACAGCTTGACCTGACAGTTTGCTCAGGAGGCTGCCCGTATGGGAAATGCATGAATCTGAGAATTTGAAAGATTCATGGAATTCCAGTCAGATACCCTTTGTCTCAGAATTCTTCTTCCTGCATTGGGGCTATGGGCAATTGTCTGCACAGTTTAGGGTCAAAACATGAGGCTCCCTACCAAAGCCTCTGTGAAGATGGTGCTCCACATTCAGGAGCTGGGCCTTCTGCCCAGGCCAGGGAGAAATGGTCCTAGCTTTAGTGTGCCAGGTGCTAAGAGGTAACACAGCACCCCCAAACCATTGTAGATGATAAAGCTTCCCATAAGGATACAATTTACTTCCATCAGCTTTAGCCTGTTGCCTTGACCACTAAAGGTTCTCAATGACTGCTTTATAAAAAGGAATGGAATGAAATTTACTGGACCTAACTATGAGTGGGGATGTTCATGAGATGCTAATTTTCCCGCAGACAATATGAGACAAAATGAAAGATACATTGTTTCTAATGAGCTAACATAAACAAACACGATAGCCTTGCTCCTCCTGTCTTCCCAGGTCTCCAGCCTTTATCCTTGTTTGAGTTCTTATCACTCTCAAGAGTCTGTGCCTCGTACAGGGTCTAAAACAAATGTTAAGTCCAAAGAAGATTTATTGGGCAGATCCCAATCAGGGCAGAATGTGCTAAAATTCCACAGTCTAAGATCCACTTTCATAGGGTGGATGGAGGGGCACATGCTTTGAATAGCAGTAACTGCAAGCCAGAAGCAGGTTTATTTCTGTGAGTTCAAGGCCAATTAGGGATACACAGTGAGAAATTCTCCTCCCAAGTATGTGTGTGTGTGTGTGTGTGTATGCATGCATGTATGTATGCAAAAAGTATTTGAATAAATAATCAAAACAGAAGTTTAAAACGAGTTTTTAAATTTAGTTTAAGATCCTTTCTCTGTCCCCTTCTTTCTGGCCCACAGTTCATCCTGAAGCCAGGGTTGTGTTTGGGAGCCACCAGTTTTGAAAAGAGAAAACTAACTAGCTAAGAGCAGGGGTGACAGAAAGGTTCCAAGATGCCTAGAGAAGGGCACAGCTCAGATGCGGCCAGATAGAAAAATCACCAAGGCCATAAATTAGACCACTTGGCTCTTGCTGTTTCCCAAGGATCAAGGACAATGCATTTGTACGCAGAATCCAGCAGCTGGAGCACTGAGGTGCTGGACAACATCACTCATCCTCGGGCTCCGCCAGGCACTGAGAAAAAAAAAAAAACCCAAACAAACCAGACCTGCTCTGTGGTCTCTTCTCTACCCTTTGTGTACTTAAAACTGACATAGCTCGTGTCCCACTCCATGTACAAGCAAATTCTCCTTTGAGGGAACACTCACTTGCATGCTTGGACATAGAACTGCAATTTGAAACAAACAGATGTGAATTGCACAATCAGTTTGTTTCCTGATAGTATAGGCCTAGCCAAGGTGTTCATTGAGTATATTGCTTTGAGAAGAGTTTAGACATTTTCCTGTCTCTAACTTTAGTTCCTGCTTTTCTTTGTTCTGTGAGGGGATGAGTTTCTGTGAATCTAGCTTAAGACCATCAGAGGTGTGTGTGTGGTGGGGGAAGTGTGGTGGAGGTGTGAGTGTGGTGGGGGGAGGGGAGATGTGGGGTAGGAGATGCAGTTCTCTGAGCAAAGCCTATGGATGATATCAACCTTCATGACCAAATAAGCCTGCTCCAGCGAAGGTGCAGACGGGGGTTTTCTGGATCTAGCCTTTAATTGGCTTCTTTGTCAGCTTCACCAGCTACCCCCTCCTCCCCCCCCCGTCCCCCCCCCACCATGCTATGGAACCCAAAGCTATGCTGGGTTCACCTGGTCCATATCTTTGTCCATGTGGGATCTGGCTTTGTATTATTCCAGACAGTGGTATCTTCTAGGGCTGGAATTCCAATGACTCTATCTTGGGCAGCAGGAACTGTTGGGAAGTTTCCTTCATAAATGTAACTTACAATTGTATTTTCTTCATAACAAAAGCAGCTTGCACCTCCTACCGGGCAGCACCCCTTACATCTGCAGTCAGGCTCAGCACACTCAACCGCAGCGAATCTCTAGTTTTAACCTCTAGTTTTAACCCAAAACGTAGGCTTCGTCTGCCACCATAGCCACACTGCTCCTGTCACGATGCCGCTTTCCATGGACACACAGAGAATCCCTACTCTTCTTGTACTGTCACTGTGGGGCTGGTGCTTGCCACCGTCCCTGCAGAAAGTCTGGTGAATTTTATGAACATTCACTATATTTTAGGGAGCCTATCGTCACAGAAGGCTGTTAGAAAGTTCATTTTCAAGCCCAAATAAATCTTAAAGATAAGCCCAGGCCCCTTGAGCTATGGTGAACAGAAGTGACTTCAGTTCCTTCCAATATTTGGGGACAGGCGCCATGTTTTCAAAGTCTTCTGTGCTAAAGAAACACAAGGACTTTTCTCCGCAGGATCAGCTGCAGCTCTTGATGCCCGTCCCCCTTCCTCCTCCCACAGTACAGGCGCTCTGGCCACATGCTTCACCCTCACAGCCCTCTGCATACCTCAGGATGACTCGGTGTGAGACAGCAGACGGAGCATGGAGCTCAGGCCTGAATTATTAAGACATGTACATCCCTTGGGCTCAGGGAGTTAAACAGTCTTCAGGTGCTGATGGGGAAACACTTGCCCCAGCAGACGCAGGTTACTCTGAGAGCCCCAGCAGTCACTGTTGGTCTAGGAATCGATCTAAGAGCTAGGAGTGGTGGTGCACACCTTTAATCTCAGAGGCCAGCCTGGTCTACACAGTGAGTTCCAGGCAAGCCAAGGCTAATATGGAAACCTTGTCTCAGCGAGGCAAAAGTCACTGGCCAGACCTGCCTTTCCCCAGGCCAGGAAGCCCAGCTTTTCACTCAGGGAACGCCTCTGTGACTAAGGTGACTTTGAGCTGGTATTTTAAGGAGCTGAAGGACCAGCTGTGATTTTACATCCTGTCACTGTGGTCAGCGTCCTCCAGCTGTGTGCATAAGTGTGGCAGCTCCTCTCATCTGGCTATGCTTCAGGACTCTTGGTGGAAGCAGGACACTCTACCCTCCTTACCCATTCCTTGTCTTTACCCGAGTATCTACACCCCCAATAAGCTTCCATCTCTCCCATAAAGGGCTTGCTTTAGGCACAGAATTGCTACTGTCATTCCTCTTGTGCTTTGGGACTCTTACTAAGAAGTGTCACCTAGTGCAGCACTGTGGCACCTGACAGTTGATCTGATGACCGAGACACCTGCTGGGTGACTGGCAGGTGAGTGGTACATACAACATGGAGGTACTGCCCGACGGGGTTATTAATACCCAGAATGTTGCAAAGTAGGGTGGCAAGAGGTTCCATCAGGCCACTCACAGCTGCATGCTGTTGGAAACTTAGAATCACCTCTGCAATTTTCTGCTTCATATTTTAGACTGCAGTTGACTGAAGGCAGAGACTAAAGTGCTGGGTAAAGGGAAGACTATCAACAGGTCCCCCCTGCTACAGGGTACCCGGCCCTGGACACATACTTACTTTGCCTTGACTGGCTTAGCTCATCGTGTTCTGGGTCCTGTAGCAGAAACTCATGGAGGATAAGGCGCACTGGGTTTTTGGTAGCCGTATCATATAGTCGGCTCAGCCGGGAGAAAATAGATAAAAAGAAACACTATTCTCTCTGCAGGGTCTCATACAGACACGGTATGAAGGAAGGCTTAACTGGTTAGGGACCCTAGACAGCTCTCACATAGACATGGTATGAAGGAAGGCTTAACTGGTTAGGGGCCCTGGACAAGTCTCATACAGACACACTATGAAGGAAAGCTTAACTGGTTAGGGACCCCAGACAGGTCTGAAGCAGCTGCTTCTTGTGTTTCTTTCTTGGGACAAACAGACTCCACGTGTCTTTTGTTGGGTTGAGAAGAGGCTGGCCAGCCATGCAGGGACACAGACTTCTGGGATCTGAAAGATCATCAAAGGTTTTGGAATACTGCTTAGCCCTCCAACCCCACCCCCACCCCCCACCCCTGTTTCTGATCTTTGAAATTCTTCTGCTGTCTGGATTAATCCAGCAAAGGGGAGTTTACTGCTTTCCACCCATCCCCTCCATCCTTTGTCCCATCTGGACTCTCCTGAGGGACCAACACTCTAGAGAAAATGATCACGTCTCTCAGAAGGACTTGTCTTACATAGAGAAGATAAAATGAGGAATGGGGAGCCTTGGGCGCTTTCCAAATGCAGAGTTGGTATGTTTTGTCAACATGTTAGTTGGTAAAATTGAGGTAAATAATCACTTTACTGATTTCATCTATATTTATCAAGCAGTCCTCTATGCCTGATGCTATACGTGACTCTAGAAAACAAAAGGCAGGCGAGACACAATTCCTGGTCCCCAAAGGTGAATGGCTTATGAAAGTTTCCTGAAACTAGCCAGAGCTAAGACTTAATCACAGAGCTTGTCTTTCCTTTAAATGTCACTCAACATTGGGACAAAACACAGCTATGTAGGGCTGGAGAGCTGGCCCAGTAGTTAAGAGCACTTGTTGCTCTTGCAGAAGGACCCACGTTTGGTTCTCAGCACCCACCACTGTCTGTACCTCCAGTCCCATGGATCTGACTCCTGCTTCTGACCTCCTCAGGTACCAAGCATGCATATGGTGCATAGTCACACAGGAGACTATCAGCACCTTCCAGAGAGGAGACTAAGGCCTGAGAAGGAAGGTCAATAAACTAATAAATGCCAGGCCCAGAAATGAAGACAGCCCTGTCTGTGTTTGGGTTGAAGTCACATGTCAACGGTGACATACATTGTCCCCTGGGGTGGTGGGCATCATTTGCTGCTTCCCGCTCTCTTTGCCCAGGGGTCTCTAGTTAATGAGGAGCACAGAGCTGCCCAGAGCAGGGGATGAAGTCAGACCTCTGGCCAGAAACTTGGTTTTGCTTATGGCATTTCATCAAACCGGACTAATCCTAAGGAGAAGGTGGCCTCATGCCCACAGGGCACTGCGCAACCCATTTCTGCACAGAACTGAAACAAGTTCTAGCACTTCTGTCTTTTCTCCCTGTGCCTGGAGACCCACAACTTCCCTTGTCAGGCCATTCTATTGCCCGATGTCACTATGTGCAGATATAACCAAGTCCACACTTGATTCTGATAGGTTGCCCTGGCTTCCCACAATCCTTAAGAGCTGTCTTGAGCCTCCTGTCTTGGCACCCAGTTGTGCCCAAGACCTCTCTGCTCCTGGCTGTGTTTCAGCAATCCCCAGCCCTAACCTGCATCAATTCTTTGCTCCTTTAGGGAATTGTAGATTTTTCAATGAACTTGTCTATTTTATTGGCACTAGAGAGGGTTGGGTTCTTAGGATCATTAACATTTTAGTTGAAGAAGATTCTCCAAAACCTCAGGCGTTAATCCAGTACTGTTAAACATCTAAAAGTAATCTGTGTTCAAACAAAGCTTGGCCAGGTCTTCCCTCTTTTAACTTGGATGCCAATGAGCTCCTAGCTTCAATTCTACCCCAAGTTCTCCATGTGATGAGCAGAACAACTGAGAACAATAAAAGTTGATGTTTTTGTCACTGCCGCTGCTGAGACTACTTTCCTCCCAGGGATCTGCATCCAGTCAGCAATTACCTGGTAGGCAGGGAGCATCCTGGGATAGTAATTTCCACCTCTGTAGATGCACCAGTTGGAGGCAGTACTTGTGTGTTTGGGTGTGTAAAATAAGAATGGCTATTTGGCATCAAAACCTCTGGGTGCCTCATCAACCTCCCATTCCCACCTTTCTTGAGACAGAAAAAGCCATTGACTTTGGAGTGGGAGATAGAAGCCCTGCAAGATGTCACTAAATGACCATGGTTTCCCTTCCTTCCTCTGCAAAATAAAAGCTAGATAATAAGGTCTTCTTGTGTCTGAAACGCTAGGATTTCTTAAGGTAGCAACTGCCTATAACAAGGTGTAAGAACAGAAATCTCTGGAGTCTAAGAGGGAGACAAGATGGCAAAGTCAATGACAGGAAGCCAGAGCGGGACGTCAAGGTCATTGCTTTACACTTCAATCTTATTTCTAGACTGATTATTTAAAAAACTGTGAAAAAAATCACGGTCCCAGATACTGGACTAAAAATGAATAGATCCTATATAGAATTCTGTGTATGAAGACTGGGAGTGACAAATCGTAACTCAGAAGAGAAGGACTGGACAGGAAGGCTCTGGTGGGATCAGAGAAGTAATTCATTTCAGTCCAACCTGGCAGGAGACACAGTCATATATTTTCAGAGCCACACAGGCAAATCCCTCAAGTACTTTCTGGAAATATAAATAATATCACCATTGCCATGGCAGTGTTAACCACCTCACGCTTTTCAAAGTGCCTTCTTGGGCCTTGACTCATCTGGTTGTGATAATCCCTTCCCAGTAGCCTGGAAACTGTCCTGGAATGTGCCAAGTTAAATTCACACAAGTTGGGGAGAAGTGGTCAGATTGTGGCAACTACGCTCAGGGCAGAGATCTGGAAATGCAAATCCTCCAACCTCAAACAAGCTCAAAGAGACTCATGACATCCTGGAGCCCAGCTTCTGTATCCTGTCTGTTACAGGGTTAGCAACATCTGAGACTCCCTTCCTCCTCCTGCTCCTCTCTCCCCTTTTCTCTCCCCTAAGCTGGCATTACAATTCACCCAGGAGATTTGCTCAACAGGGGAAAGGAAGGCAACCACAGTCACACTCTTCAGACTCCTGGGTGTGGCTCTGGGTGAACGTAAATGCTTGGAGTGGTCCTTTGCCTTCCTTCTAGCCTTCTTACCCTAGCTCAAGCATCTTCTACTCTAAGAAGCATTCTTGGCTTCTTTTAAATAAATGTTACTTTTATTTTAAAAATTATGTGTATTCAGGCCCAGTGTGGTGGAGCATGCCTTTAATCCTAGCACTTGGGAGGCAGTTAGACAGATCTCTGTGTTCAAACCCAGCCCAGCCAATATTGTGAGTTCCAGGCCAGCCAGGGCCACACAGAGAGACTTTTGTCTAAAAGAATAAATAATAAATAATAAAAAACAAATAAAAATGATGTGCATGTGCCCGAGGAGACTAGCTGTATGGGGTCTCAGTGGAGCTGGAATTCCAGGTGGTTGGGAGCTGCCTGACGTGGATTCTGGGATCCGAACTTAGGTCCTCTGCAAGCGCAGAGCACACGCTTAACAGCAGAGCCACCTTTCCAGACTAAATGATTTACTTACTTTTTACCTACTGCAGAGGCCAGAGGCTCCCTTGGAGCTGGAATGTGGGCAAACACAGGCAATCGTGAACTATCTAATGTGGGTGTTGGGAACTGAACTCTGGTCCTTTGCAGGAGAAGGATGAGCTCTTAATTGAGCCATCTTTCTAGTCCTGTCTTGGCTTCTTAAAGTAAGTTCACTCCGCCCCTTTCGGAGACCAGCGCCTCTGCCCCTGGAGGCTCCTTCTATAGAAGCCATCATTTGCTGGTACTTTTCTTCCTGTTGGAACTGGACTTTCTCTGCTGCAGTTCTGCAAAGTGTCAGGCCCTGGGTAGGTCTTCAGTGATGGATAACTATCTGACTGAACTAGGATGAACATCACAGATAGTTTAGATGGTGCTATAGAACTGGACCAACCTGGAGCTGGCAATCCATCCATCCATCCATCCATCCATCCATCCATCCATCCATCCATCCATCCATCCTTTATTATTTTTTAAATAGTCATCTGTCATCTGGCTGGCCAAGCAACCTACTCCAACTACAGCAGTAACTGTGATGGGAAAACACCACCTTTCTAGATTTCCTAGACTCTGGGGACAATTTCTCTTCTATCTGTGTTATGTGTGTGTGTATGTGTATGTTCACTGTGAAGGTTCATGTGCATGTGTGTGTGTAAGCCAATGGGCAATCTCAAGAGTCATTTCTTAGGATCCAAACACTTTGTTACTTTCCTTTCTCCTTTCTTCTCTCTTTCTCTCTCTGTCTGTCTTAAACACATTTAAAAAAATATTTATTTTATTTTTATTTTGTGTGTATGAGTTTTGCCTGTACACACACATACACACTCACATGTCACATGCATGCCTGGTGCCCATGGAGGTCAGAAGAGGACATTAGATTCCTCAAAACTGGAGTTATAGATGGGTGTGAGCCACCATGAAGGTGTTGGGAATTGGACTCAGTCCTTTGTAAGAACAGCCACTTCACCAGCCCCATCTTCCCTGCCTTGCTGGCCTGGAGCCTGCCAGGTAGGCCATGCTGGCTGACCAGTGAACCTCAGGGATCTGCCTGCTTCTGCTTCCCCAGTGCTGGGATTTTAAGTGCACACCACCATACCTTGTTCTTTGATCTGGGTTTTGGGGACTGGATTCAGGTCCTCATATCTGCCCAGTAAGCACTTTACACAATGAGCAGAATGGGGTAACCCCATGTCTCTGTTTGAAAGGCAGACTAGAAACTCACCTCCTATCTTTAGGGGAGAAAGAGATAAAGTGATAGCTCTGGGTATGTCTGAGGTGGAAACTTTGAGGAGAACTTGGCTTTGGCAATTTAAAAAATCCCAGGAAGAAGCTAAGTGTACAAATGAGTGTTTCCCCGTGACTTCAGGTTTACCCCTGCATTTTAGGAGCATCTGTTGGACTCTATGGCTGGGACTATATCTTAATTAGTGAGGATAGTGAATAAAAATAAAATGCTTGCAGAAATCTGTTTAAATAATAAATTGCACATAGCTAGCTTTTATTAGTTAAAGGGGAACACTGGTAATTTTGGGGACTACCCAATGCTCTTTTTTTTTTGTAAGAGACTTAACTCAAAACAATAGATACTTACAGTTTACTTAAATCTTTGATGCTGTGAACTTCAAAAAGTTTGTCTGACTAAGGATGATTCCAAAAACATTTGTTTAAAGAAGACAAACTTTTTAGGTATTTGCAGTTCTAGGTATGATCACAGTTAAGAGGCAGGGTGCACAAATAAGATAATATCTATGGTTTAAATTTAATTAAAACAATATTAGATGATCAGTGTTGCCCCTAGTAACAATATACCAATGAAAGGCTTTTAAAACACACACACACAAATGTAAAAAAAAAAAAAAAAAAAAAAAAAAAACAACCAACTCTAGTATTTTAGCTGGGCATGGTGATGCAGGCCTTAATTCCACCACTTGGGAGGCTGAAGCAAAAAGAATACCAGGGGCTTGAGGCCAGTCTGTGCTACAGGGTGAGCCCTAGGTCTGCCAGGGCTACACAGGAAGACCCAGCCTCAAAAAACCCAGACGAAAACTCCTCTAGTATTTTGACATTAGCATTTGAAGAGTTTTAAACAGCTAAGAACAATGGCTCTCTGCTCTATTCTAAAGCAAAACCCTAAAAAAATAAAAAAAAAATAAATAAATAAATAAAAACCCTGCCCAAGGAGACATTTACTAATATAAAACAAGTGAAATATTAAAAAGCTAGTCTGTCAGTTGACAGGGTGAAGAAAGAGAAAAACCCCAACCATTCAAACAGCAGAATTCTAAAACAAGTTAAAATATTTTCTCCTTGACAAGCTGCTTCCATTGATATGAAAACTGGGCAAATTAGTCAATAAGATGGATTACGTACAATAAAAAGGCCCTTAGATCACATTAATACAAGGATCAGAAGGCAGTAACTTCAATTAAAACCATCCAGTTATTTAGCAAACTTTAGGTATGGCAAATAAATTAATCCATTTGAAATGTAAGCACCCCTATAAGCAGGCTTTTGACCTTTGAGGGGGTCTCAAGAGCAGAATTCATAGAGAAGCCAGAATCTGCTGAAGCAAGGCGAGGTTCCCAAATCAAACAAACAACCCTATTAGTCTAAAAGCATGTGCAGAACATTTCCTAGGTTAGCAGCAAGGGGCTTGGACTCAAATGTCACCAACAGCTCCTCTTGTACCTTGACATGTTGTGTATGGCATGAACAGACATGGCTGCTACCCATGAGAAGCTGGGCATCTTGGCTGTAACATGGGGTATTTACATTCCTGTACTGTCTATAGGAAGGCCAGTGGTGATACGCTTAGGAATGCCTTCTTTCACTAAAGACTGCCCATAATCTACTTAATGTGCAACTCGTACTGGGGTTGAAGAATTCCTCTTGGATGGGAAATATGTCATTACGTTGGCCGGCTAGCTGCTGTAACAGCCCTTCTCCAGTTCAGAGCAGCGGATCTCTGTGAGCATACTGGTGGCCAAAGCTGGCAGAACGCACGAGAACTGGCCAGTTGATAATGAGGCTCATAATCCCTAAGATTAGATGTTCTTTTTAAACTTAGACTTACTTATTCTATTTGGTCAGATGACAATAAAAATTTTTCAATAAAAGTGATCTCTTCATTGCAATAATCTGTCTGATGCCATTTTTACATATTTCTTATAAATAATGCCTCAATTCACCATCCTTTTCTCTTTTTGATCCCTTTTTCTACTTATCATCTCCTTTATTTGAAACAGATTTTTAACAGATAATCTTGATCATTACAACAATATCTTGCTTGCATTTTATTCAAATAATTCTTAAAAACAGCTTAAAAAGCCGTTTGGAATAACATCAAGCTTGCCATCAATCACGGGAAAAAATTCCGCTGGCGGTTGTATAAACATCAGATCAAGTCTGATGTCTTCAAGGATTTCAGAGTGAACCATAAAAAACTCCATTAACTTCTGACAAAGAATGCAAATTAATCACAACATGGGGTGAAATGAAATTAAAGGCTCTTTTCTAATCAATGACAAGGCACGATGAAATATATGTTACTATCTCTGCACCAGGGCTGCCGACAAAGTCTGCACGCCGCTTGCCAAGCCCCAAATGCAAGGTGTGGGCACAGACCCACCCACCCTCAGCTCAGAGCCTGCGCCCCTCCCCCAGCGTGAGCAGCTTACAAGTCTCAGAGATTCGCAGCGCACACTAATCATCCGAATCTCAGGTGCATCCAATTTGTTATTCACACTCTCCCATGCCAGTGAAAAGCCTGGCGCCGACAGATGCACCAGGAACCCTAAATGACAGTTTTGGCCTCCGGAAGTAGGATCACTACAGCAAAATCTAGTAGAGCCTCCAGGTGAAATGTCTGGAGCTCCATATGGAGCAGGGGAAATTAACAACAAGATGGAAATCACTGCAGCAGCGGGGAGTCGGAATTTTTGAAAAAAAAAAAATGAAATTTAAAGATGAAGAAAGAGAAGTAATAAATTAATGGGGTGTGAAAACATTCAAAGCTTTACATACCAGGGGCACTATTTGCTCAGATCCTCCCCACCCCCCCTTTTTAACTCGGGGTCATTTTGATGTAATTTATTAACCAAGATCAAGAATTGTAGCCAAAACAAGAACAATATTTTTATATATGCAAAAGTGCTTTAAACACATTTGTATCTGTGTTAGCTTCACTTTCCTGAGGCATCCTGCCTACCAAGTCCCCTGGTGCCCTAGTGGAGCTGGCCCCTGAGAAATAACCCTAATGGACTTAACGCTGTCCAAATGCAGGGCCTTGCCGGAAAGTTTGAATGAAGGATGACAATGTTTGGTGGGCAATCATTCCCATTTCTCCCAAATTACGATGTCATTAAACAAACCATTGCCTACTGCCACGTTTTTTAAGCCAACTGACTTTGGGTCTACAGGACCAACTGATGAGAAGTGCTCCAGCCCTTGTTGTCTAGATCCACAGATCTTTCCAGATCACCAAAGCTGAATTCCTCAATGGTGTTACCTTTGTAAGAGGCTGCAGAAAGCAAATCCTCGCTATCTCATTACGGAGCATTCTCCACAGGCACCCAGAATTTCAGGGCACTGGGTTTGGGGAGGGCTTTGAGGCCATCTGCACGCCCCTGTCACTCTACTAAACACATAACAAGAAAAGCAAAAGGGCTCTAGGGATCAGCCTTGTCATCTGTATCAGCACAGCTCACGATGCTCATTCTCCCTGTACCCTCTGGCAGGGAAGCCGGATGAGAGGAGGGCTTGGTGAACTGTCTGGGACTAGGGGTGGGAGGAGGAGGTAAGAATTAACAGTCACCAAGCTGCGGTGACATGAAACAGCCAGTCACTGAATTTAAATGCCTCCAAGTCCTAGACCTTACTACCCCCACTCCTTCTTAAAATGAGGTGTGTGGCCTGTTCACTGGATGGCTAGAAATAGTAATAGTGGGATGTAGGGCCTGGGACCACAGAAAGTGCTCAGGACAGCTGGGCAGGGAAGGTGCTGGGTGACTTCACGTCACCATTCCACTGTTTTTGTATGAGACAGTTTCGTGTATCCCAGGCTGGCCTCAAACGTTCTACATAGCCATTGATGCTCTTGAACGTCTCAGCCTCCTGTCCCCCCCTGCCAGACGCTAGGGCAGCTTAAGCCAGCATTCCACACCTGGATCACATCTCCAACCTACTACTGTTTTCCTGATAACTGCAGCAGTAACGAAAGCTGCTGTAATGGAGGCCTCTAGCTTCTCGTAGAATCCAGACCGCATCCCTACAAGCCTGTGCTACTCCAGGTCTAAGGAAACCGTACAAGAGTTTCCAAACACCAAAGAGACCCAACTACACAAAACAATGACAGTCACACAGAAAGATGATCTCCAAGAAATCCAGCCTTTTCACTGACACTGTCCGTGGGCACGGACTCCACCATGCCCAAGCCCTCCTCCCTCTCCTGCACCCCCACCTGACAGACACTGTCACCAGGTGAGAGGACTGCTGAAGATATCGTCAGCAGCACTGGCGCTGGGTTGGAAGAAGGAAGTCTGGAAGCTTGCTGCTCTTTCCAGCTTTGCCCTCTGCTCCAGAGGGGTTGGGGGCTGCTAAGAAGCAAATGGTGGCACCAGGGCCTCTTTGTGCTTTTGAAAGTGGCTCTATATCCATCATTTCATTTGAGGAGCATACCTCTTAAATCAGAAAGAGAGGCAAATACCAGAGATGAGGAAGACATGGTCTCAAACTTAGAAAGATAGAGCCGATTCTTTTGATGCAAGTTCTGACTCACCTCTGGGTTCTCAACTGGCCTCTAATGGAGTACCAGTCTGGTACCTTGATTTGACTTTAGGCTCAGAAAAGAAATTATCTGGAACTAACCCCAGCCCAGATATGGAGGAATTCAAAAGGACACAACCCGAGTGTTCAAGGGCCCTACCTAGGATACTGTAGTCTTCAGTGTGGTGGACAGAGGACTGCTGGGTAAAGTGTTAAGCTTCTAGTCACTCCAGACAGTCAAAGGCAGGACCATCTGCTTTTCAGATACCATGGTGTGGTTTGAATTGATGATAATCATAATCATTTTCAACTCCAGAGTCTGACTCACTTCTACCCACTCCACTTGGGAGTTAATGTTACCAAATCAGTCACAGTTCAGCAGTCAGTAATGGTGACTGCTTATGTTACCCAGGAAGGCTGTCTCACAGCATACAGGAGTTGAGGTGTGGCAGTGTGGGACAGAGTGAAGGTGTGCTCTCATGATCCAGTCTCTGTAGCACCTCAGAAACATACGTTTTCCTTTACCTGTTCCACTTGAGGAAAGAAGAAAGGAGCAGGAGAGAAACTGATTGATTGACTGATTGGCTTTTAGATGATTGACTGATTGGCTTTCAGATGCATGTGTGTGTCTGTGTGAGTATATGTGCATCACGTGCAAGAAGGTGCCTGCAGTGGCCAGGAGACAGCAGGACCTCCTGCAGCTGGAGTTACAGGCAGTTCTGAGCTGCCCAGCATAGGTGCCAGGACCCAAACCCTGGTCCTCTAGAAAAGTAGCGAGTGCTCTTGAATGCTGAGCATCTCCCCAGCCCCCGGAAGGCATTTGTAAAGGATCTTCCCCAACCTTTCATCAAGCACACAAAGCCTGCAAGATAAATGTGAATCATGCTGTAAATCATTACTGCTTTTCAAAGTAGTGGATCACCTGAATTTCTGATGAAAGATCTGGGGAAGGACCTGGTGGCATCAAGGCTGCTTTTATTCTAAACAAAGGCATCATTTTGGTGACAGCATTCCACCACATTTCAAGGAATAACCCCCTTCCTATACGTTCCTTGGCACAAAGGTTATTGCTGATCAGGGAGATCAGCCTAGTAGAATTTTCCAACTTTCACTCAGCTGATCAAGTACAGTGTCACTCAGTGAAGCAACTCTGCCTGTTCCTTATCTGATTGTGACTTTCAAGGGATCAAGGTCACACACAGGTATGGAGGTCAGAGGTTACTTGTGGGAGTCAGTTTTCTCTACCACTCACCTGGGGGTCCCAGGGATCAGACTCAGGTCATCGGGTTTGCATGGCAAGCCATCTTGCTAGCCCTCAGTCTTTACCAGAGGGCTTGTAAGCGTTCTATCAGGACTAGTTTAAGAGTTAGGTCATGAAGGGTCTCACGTTCATTTTCACAGTTTTACAGGATTACATGCATTAGTCACACACTGAATAGTTTAAAAATTACCAACAGACTTAAGAGCTTAACAAGATAAATGTTCAAATGACTATAAATCTTGACAATTGATGTTAATCTGATGGACTACCTATAGGGCTGGGCAGCATGGCTGTCCATGTCAAAATCTCACTCCATGCTAGCGTGTGCCAAGGGGCTGCATTCTGGATTTTCTCTTTAAAGGAAAAAGATTATGCTCAAGCAAAGAGACTTTCCAATTTGAAAAGTGAGACTAATACTTCTGGACCTAACATCCTGGATGATTTCTCTTCTCCTTATCTGACGACTTCTAACTGTGAAGGAAAAGGGCTTCAAAAGAGACATTTCAGTGAGTGAAGGCTCTTTAAGTCCACATGGGTACTGGGAGAATATGCTGAGAAGCGCTTCTAAAGATGGTTAGGGAGAAGGCGCCCCCTCCTATTATTCAATAACCATGTTTGTGATGCATCTGCATAATCTAACCATGCATAAATTAGTATGTGTAATACAACACTTATTTGCATAATAATAGCAAGTTAATAGATGCTTAAAGAGCAGAGACCAACACCACCTTTAAATCAGACATGCCTCCAGGCACTTTGGCCTGTTCAGACCAAGATGCCAGAAAAACAGTACACATCAACCAGAAGAGACCCGTCAGCCGCTCATTCTTCATCCCTCTGGACGTTTCGCTTCCTGCCCCCCAACAGCAGGGAGTCATTTTCCAGCCACAAAATAGCTTTGTGTCTTAACTGCTTAGCATCCCTCTCTAGTAAAATCCGTGAAGAAATATAAAAATTTAGGATTTTCAATAACTGATAACGAACTATTTGTGAATAGGAAGGAGCAGAATCGAAAGGGTGTAACGTGGTCACAGTCACACGCACAAGAAACTGGGGGCTGTGCGCCTGCTAAAAACAATGACCCACAGTAGATATTTTCACCTTTTGTTCTCATCTTTTAACTCATATAATTTTAGTTGAATCCAAAATGCTCATAAAAGGTATGAAGAAAGGGTGGGCCCTTCCTCCAGCCTCGACATGAGCACACGGAGCTGGGCGGAGGGGACACCTCAAATGTCATACGAACAGGAGCATGGTGGTCTTAGTCAACCTCTAACAAGGGAAAAAAGTCTAGAGTTTTGTTTTTGATTTTTTTTAAAATAAAAAACCAACAGAGACTTCTAATGATTCCTTTAAGATACTACTTTTCATTTTTACAGGACAGATTTATTTGTATGTGGCTCAAATGTTCACAATCGCTTCCTGTACCTTCATACATAGGAATAGATGTCACAGTGGCAAATGGCAGTAATGAACAATCTTACCTGAGGATATGGAAACCTCCCAAGAGCAAGCTGGGAAAGGAAATAATATTTGTCTAGTTATAGATTTGCATGCAGGGCAGATCTCCTTAAGACAGACAAGGACTACATTTCAGAAATGCACCTATCAAATTAAAAAATAAAAACATCTACACCACTAATGCATGAACTAAATCATTGCTGTAATTACATTATAAGCTGTATTTAGAATGGACCTCTTTAATGAACAATATTTTATCTCTGATAAAAAAAATCCTAATTTTAATAACTGAACATTCTCCTACATACTTTCTCTTAGGTGCATTTTCAACTCTGGGGCATTATTCACATGTATGTGTGCGGCAGTGTCCTCGAGACAGGGATGTATAAGTCTGCGGGCCTTCCTCCTGTAAGATGGGATCTAGTTGGTTCCAGAGCACAGCTCTGCGGGTTTAGGCTACAAGTCTGGAGGAAGGGTTGTAAGAAGTGTGTGGGCTGTCGTATGAAATTGAAACCTGGGCTGTTTTTCTCACCCACTTACTGTTTCACACTTTCCTACCAGTTAGAGGCCCTACTGCTATGGAACTGGCCATGGAAGGCTGTGAAGGAGGAGGCCTCAGTCTGAACCTGGGAGAATGATTCCCCCGCCCCAAGCCTATTTAGATTTGTATACTGCTCTTTTGTTTCTGGGCTAGCCACTTTCGTTAACCCACAGGTAAAAATTAAGTGACTCAGACATGTATAGGCTTGACATAATGTAATAAGATCAGATTGAACAAACGTACCACAATCTGTTTACATCTATCTGTCTGTCTGTCTGTCTGTCTGTCTGTCTGTCTATCTATCTATCTATCTATCTATCTAGACCCGGTCTTTGTATATAGTCCTGTTCTGTATACCAGGCTGACCTCAAACTCACAGATCCACCTGCCTCTACCTCCCAAGCGCTGGGATTCAAGGTGTGCACCACCACCCAGCTTACCATAACCTATTTAAAGGAAACAATGGTGGGAACATAGAGCTTCCCAGTGTAGCCCACTCTCCGTTCTCCACACACATCTGTAACTTTCCACAAAGCAGAAGTGTAACATCAAGGAAGCAAGAAGGCATCTGAGCACACGACATACAGAGCAGATATGAACTCTAGAGTCCCTCGAGGGCTTCTCACACGGTTGGTCAAGAGAAATCGAGGGGCTGTCCCCCAAGTCCGCTTTTAATCCAGTGCTTCTCCCAGCACACTGCACTGTCTTCTGAGACCTGGACAGCTGCACACTTGTTTCAAAGACACCGATGCTGCTCAAACACTTCTGAAACTCCTCTTTTACAATGGTGTTTAAAATCATTTCACGAAACAAAAGCACACTTTCCTCACTTTATGAGAACTAATTGAGGCTTGGATTTAGAAAGATGGCCCCTAGCTTGGTGATCATGTGACTTCTGTGTAGACTGGTGCCTGAATGACCCATGTAGATTCAAACCCTGAATACCTACAAAGATCACTTACTAAGGACAGATTGGGGTGTTGAGGTTTTCTAAAGTCTAAAGGCAGTTGAACAGCAATGTATCAGGGAGAAGCCATGTGACTGGATGGTGGATTCCTTTGAAAAGGCCAGCATTCATCTGGATATTTGTGTGTGCACATGTGTGTGCTGTATGTTGGAATATCTAATTAAGCACCACCTTCTACTCATATATCTGATATATATATCAGAAGGTATATAAATTTTCAAGATATAAATTTATAGTATCGTTATTTCCTTTGATGGATTTTCTTAATCTTCATATACGAATGAGAAAACATACAAAACAAAGGCACAGGAAAGAGGATGGATGTTCACTTTTATCGGTCCAGGGTTTTGTGTGATTCGGGCTGCTGTCTAAATGCTGTTAACCTGTCCCACTCTTCTCTCGCCTAACACAGCTGGAGGTTTGTCTTAGTTCTGAAAAAAATACAGCGTGTGACTGTCAATGAGTGTGCACACTGACTCTGGAGACACTGTGATCTGCTGCGGTGGGTGTACCACTCTGTAATGACCCAACAGGCAGTGAGGAGTGACCAAAAGCTGTCACCTTTATCACACTGATCTGTGGAGTGCACCTTTCATCCGGGGTAAAGAAACAACAGAAGGAGGACCTCTCATCTAAAATGGCCAAGAGCCTGAAAACTGGTATAATACATCTTCCAGAGATATGTCACTATCCAAGAGGGTGCATGTTGACACATCACTGGGGACGATGGAAGATTTCTGCCCACATGGTTGATTGGCAGAATCAACTTGTCTACCACACATACTATCAAGAGCTAGAGCTAAAAGACCACGGTGCCAACGTTCTTGGTTCTTGAAGTTTAAAGAATCAAGAGATGAGACAGGTGTGGTAGTGTTTGTCTGTTATTTCAGCACTGTAGACAGCTATGGCAGTAGGATCCTGATCTCAACATCAGCCTGGGCCACATAGTGAGGTCTGCCCCCGAAACAAGCACAGACAAATCAAATAGGAAGGCTTAAGAAACAAGAGCAGGATAATGTGAGAACTGAATCTCTCTCATCTTACACAAGGCCTCTGACTTGCCGGTCACCATTGGCCTACAGCTGGGATCTAGCAGACAGAAGCGTGTGCATGCATGCACCTGATCCCTCTGTCATATCCAGAACAGGGAAGCAAAGATGGCTGGTGTCATTCATTGAAGACACTGCCATGCAGCAGATCAGAGAGGACTTGGTGTAGCGGGTTGGTGGCCCCTCTGCTCTGTCTGCTTAGGAACAGACAGCAGTGGCTGACTTGGGCAAGCAGCATTTTTGGGTTTAACTTTGTTTTGTGTTTCCCTGACTTCTATCCATTGGGACCTCAGTCCTACCTGACATCTTACAGGTGTGAATTTTTTAGTTTTACATAACACAGAAAGGTCCCTTGCCTTCAGTACAGGATGGCCACTTCCTCTTTTATGGAGTGTCATCCCTGGGCTGCTATGGCAGCAGGCTTAAGTCCCAGCTGTACACTAGTGAGCTCAGGCGGAGTGTGACTGGGCTTCATTGAAGGCAGTTGTTTGAAGACCCCTTCAGAGGACTCTGCCTTCCACGCATGTCCTCATTCTTCAGTCTAATGTAGCTCTAGAGCTGTTCACTCTCTATGACAAAGGCAGAAGGAGACACACACGGTAGGCCCAGAACCCCTTTGCCGAGCTATCAGGTGAAAGCAGAACGCACACTCTGAGCAGACATGGCTGCACCAAGAACTTCTCCACGAAAGTCAGAATGCATACTGAACCCTACGGGGAGGGAGCACATACGTTGTAAACATTCAGATGGCTGGGCCTGGCTGGCCGGTGTCTCTTAGCCTACTGGCCTATTAATCAACTTGCATTTCCCCAGTTTTTATTGTCAAGGTATTATAAATTAGGAAACTTACAAAAGAGAGTATGTAATCTTCTCTGAAATGGCCTGCAGATATGTCACTGTACTAAATGTGTTTCAGATTTAATGAAGCTTTAATGTCCTTTTTAATTTTGCCTGTTTCTGTATCACCAGGGGTCGGGCAAGGCAATCAGCACTCAAGAGGGTGGTTTGGTTTAAAACTAGGAAAAAACTCATTTGCTTATGAGTTGCACTGTATTTTCTTAATTAAATTTACTGAGTAAAATGGTTTAAGTTCAGCCAACCAATGACCTCTGTGTGTAGATTTAGATTTATAAATAGGTTAACAGTTAAAGTAAAGGGGGAGGAAAAGAAAGATTGCAACAAAGCAAACAGATTAGGGCTTAGCCAATAGGGATCGCCACTCGCTGTCATCTTTACAAGGGAAGCATTTAAATATAGGCAGCTTAAGTCCAGTGTTTGCTTTTTTTTTTTTAAAGTGTACTGAGAAATGAAGACATGCAAGCAATCCATCAGCAGACCTTCTTGTCCTTTTATTCCCAAGAGGAGAACAGCCGACTCTGCACAGGACCTGACAAAGGTTTACTGTGTGGTGCTGCGGAGGAGGCGAGCAGAGACAGGGAAAGGATTCTTTTTAATGTTAAATAAACAAGTGCATTTTAATTCCAAACATTTGAGAGCCAACAAACTGCTCAACAGGGGTTACAGGATGCTTCTTGCCTAAAGGGCAGGAAAAGGAGGCTGTGGCCGGGGTCACAAGTTGGGAATGCACTGAAGTAACAGGAACCACTAACATTTAACCATGACCCTTGAAACGGTCCTCAGAGTGATCTACTGATCTCTGCTTTGACCAACCATAACCTACCAATTGTTCTTGAGGCAGCAGCACTGAAGTACCCTGGATTTTAAAGCGTAAACAATAAATATATTTGGGCCTCTGTGTGTGTGTGTGTGTGTTTTAGAGAGAGAGAGAGAGAGAGAGAGAGAGAGAGAGAGAGAGAGAGAGAGAGAGAGAGAGAGAGAGAAAGAGAGGAGGGAGGAGAACCCTTTTGTATTTTAACAGAAAGTTGTGGTAAAAACATTTACGAAGTAACAACACGACAGGAAACCAACAACCACCAGGTAACTAGGAAGAGGGGAAATGTGCTGCAGCCAGGAGTGGTGGGCAGACCCTGCACAGGTTGCCTCCTCAGGCCATCCGCAATGCAATAGGACAAGGTTTACGTTTACATGTGCACTAAAAAGCACTCGGTTTTGTTTTTTTTAAAATTCTCAATTTAGACACATCCTATGTTTCTCAGCATAACTGCAAATTGAAAATAAGTGTTTCCAATATAGCTGAAGGGAGACTTTATAGTCCGAAATGTTTTAAAATTTGTTCTTAATTACCTTGTGTGCATTTTCCACAATTAAAGTTCCATCTACGGATTTTGCATTTAGATTGTATAATGCAGTTAAGCCTCCATTTCATAGAAACACAACAACTTGGTGCATTCAGACACAGGGAAACTTAAAAAAAAAAACCGAAAAACCAAAATGGACTTAACTTCTCAATGACATAAAATTCCCCAGGTGAGGCTTCATCCCCAGACCAATTTGCTCAGGCCTGAAGAAAGAGCTTAAATCACCTCAAACTATGTTGGGGAAGGCCCACGATAAATATTAAACACTTTAAAATCTACCCTATGATTTGACTTTTCTTCCCATGTATCAATTTCACTGTCCGCTTACGGAATGGTTTCAAGACAATCCAAAGGATATAACAGCAATTTGCCAGTGTTAAAGAGCTTCGGAGGTTAAACTGACAACAAAGAACGCAGAAACACAAAGCATCGTGAAGTAGGGTTTCAATTAAATGGGGAGGATTTAGCAATGCAGGACCCCAAAAAAAAAAAAAAAGAGTTACAAATTAATTTAATCTTCTGCCTATAGTTTGCAGCTGCACTCCAAAGTGTCTAGGGCTTAAGAACAAAGCCTTGCAAGGCCTTGGAGTGAGGGAAGCTTCAATTTTTAATGTATAACGCCATTAGCTGCTAACTTGTGGAATCTGCGACCCCTGTGGAGGGGCATAAGCGCGAGTAACAGAGACTGATGAAATGACATATCTGTTCGTGTCTAGAACCATGAGGAAGAGGGTTATTACTAACACCATCAGGCCCCACAGAAATCTGCCCTAATAACCTTTGGGACCCTCCGTAGCCTCAGTTCCCACTACATCAAATATATTGAAATCAAAACCTAATTCACTTTAATTAAAGACAATTAGTTTGTTTTACTATTATTGTTTAACTCATATGATGTGGTAATGCATTGGAAATTAAAGATGGGATAATAAATGTAATGAAGGTGGCACTACCTTCCCATCTATGCTTGGCGCGATGAGCTTCTCACTGGCATCTACCTCAGCAAAGCTCAAGAGCGGATTATGAGAAGCTGCACAGAGGTACCTCGTCTGCAGAGAATACGGGAGAGCTGAGGCTGTCTCTTCCCTTATTCAATTTATACTTATCTTGACATAATGCTTTCCTACAAACTCCAAGGATTTCTTTAACACAAACAGAATTATGGCCCAATGGAGGCACCAGAAGCTTAATTAATTTGCCCAAGGTCATACTGTAAGTTGGTGGCAAAGCTTGTTAAATTATTAGAACGCTGGGCTCTACAGATGTTTTGGCAATGGCAGGGAACCCTGTCTGCAAAGGCCCTGGAGACTTCCGGTGCACTGGGTGAACCTCAGCAAATAACTCATTATGCCTGCACGAAGCGAGCCAAGTGCCCTGAGAGCTGGGAAATAACGTTTTTTCCCTCTTTGTGCAGAAAGAGCCTAACTGGGAGGTTCCCACCAGGCTCGCTCCTTAGCACGTGCCAGCATTTCTAAAGGAAATCCCCATCTTCGCCAGACTCCGCGGACCCCGAGTAGATTTATTGTAACTTAAGGAGCCCAAACGCAGTAGCACAAAAGGATAAATCAAGCACTTCTCTATCACTCGGAAGGTCTTGCATTCTACCCCAGATTACCAGTAATCACGGAGGAAAGACGGCATTACAAACAAATGATTCTAATACAGTGTTGCTGTTTTTCTAATTAGAAATGGGCTGATTACAGTGGATGCTTAAGTGGGGAGAGGGCAACAGTAATTCACAAACACAATATCCTAATCTGGTCCTTTAATTGCTTTATTTGTTTCACTGTTAGAAATGATTGCTTGCTGTGGCCCGACCGCGAACACTCAGAAGCATGATACATTGAGGTCTCAACCTGGGCAAACTGTACCTAAACTTACACTTTATTGCAGCTTAGCTCACAATCTTCACCTAATATAGGGTTATATCCCAGTGCAGCAGGAGGATAAATCATCCTGGAATATTACTCCGGCAAAGTTTAGCTGTGACTGCAGCATATGTGCTTTCGAGCCACTGAAGCAAAGGCCCATAAAATACACTAATTACTGGAAGTTATGGTCACTGAGTGATTGATAGCGCTCTGCGAGGCAACTTCCTCATTTTCAACTCTTTTGACGGGCTCATCCGCCACATAGCAATTACTAATTCATGACCCACCCCTGAGGCGTCAGTACCTTTACTCCTAATTCTCGGGCTATCAGAGCTGGACAGTGTCTCTTCTTCATCCGGAAGGGCCAGCAAGGGTGATAGGAAGTAGACTCCATGCTGAACGCTATTGTTTTGAATCTTAAAGGTTGCTTGGGCTTCTTAACCCTGCTGACCTGAAACATAATCCTTCTCCTATACTGCTATTTTGCTTGCATCATATTTTTTCTGTATGTGAATATGTACGTATGAGTGTGTGCACGCGCAAGCCTATCTATTTGTCTACCTATACTACATTAAACCAAGACCTGGCTGAGCAACTTTTGGGCTGAATACTGTATTTTAAGGTAATATATTAATTTCATCTAGGCTGCAGTAAATATGAAGGTGCTAATTGTTAAACTGAATAAAAAAAAGATGGGGAAAGGAAAGTCTCACTATTTAAAAAAACCCACTTTTGTGGCCTTGTAGACATCCTAATTGTTCTAGGCTGATTTCCATCAGTAGCTCTGCTCACAGAAATGCTAATTAAAACATCTGGGCATATAACAAAATCTCTAAAAGTCACTTAAAAACAACTGTAAAAAAGGTCGTCTTTGATGGCAGTCCGTGCATTAGAGTGAGATTTTGAATTAGAAAGATGTAAAGTTGAGTTAGGATGGATGAAAGCAACCGTTTACGTTTCTAATAGAAAAATCATTATTATTCAAAAGACTGCACAGCCCTAACTGCAGGAGAAAGGGTGGTTCCTATCCACCTTAGCCTGTGCGACAGATGACAAATGGAACCTGCCTGCTCTTGAGGATATGGCTCCCACACATCCTCTTGCTCTTCCTCCTCTGCGGGGACACTTGTTTCAGAAGAAGCCTCTGGCCATACCTGTGCAGATAAATCGATACAATTCTCGGCCCATACTTTTTCCTCGGGAATTTTATAACAACCTACTTGGTAAAGGTCAGTAGTCATCATCTCCCCGTGTCTTTAATACCTGGTGGATTTTAGTCCTGTGTACAGGCAAACACTAAACCACGAGTATTTTACGTTCTCCATGACACCAGAAATACTACTAGGGCCAAGGACAGGCATTAGGTGTTTATGCTAAACTGGGATGGAGACACTTGTCTGGTCAGCCTAGAAGGGCATGTTCAGGTTGCTTCTAGCTAACAAGCCAAAATAACCACACCACATGCTCTTCAGCATCAGGATCTGATCGTAATAGAGCCCTCTTACCTAACACATCACTATGTAGAATGATCAGCAACTACCAACTGCACATATTTAAACATTATAATTAATTCACATGGATTATTTCTTTTTTAAAGATGTATTTATTTTATGTATATATGTTCTTGTCTACATGTACTTCTGCATAACAGAAAGAGGGCATTGGATCTCATGACAGTTTTGAGATGGTTGTGAGCCACCGTGGGTGCTGGGAATTGAATTCAAGACCCCTGGAAGAGCAGCCTTTTCTCTTAACCAATGAGCCATCTCCCCGTCCTGGATTATTTCTTATTAAAGATTTAGGAACGGGAAGCCATCCTCCTTGTTTAATTCCAACCGCCGGAAGCCTTATAAGGACTGAGAAGTGACTTCCTTCCGGGTGACGTGTAATGCCGGCCTCTGACAACAGCAGCTTCAACCATGCCACATCTCTTAGAGGTCAGCCTCTGTGGGCTCCAACACTAAACTGCTCCCTGAGGTCGTGCAGTTGAGGAGATTAGGAAAACACCAGGGCTGGGGTTTAGCCTACTGAGCTCAAAGGAATCTACACTTCTAGTTCTAGGTCAAGGTCAAGGTCAAGGGAGTCGAAATGGGAGAGCACCACGACACCGGCCTTTGGTGTGAGCTGCTGCTCAAGCAGGAAGTCTTCTGCCCCACTCATCAAAACCTTCACTCAACACATTTCTTCCAGAAAGTCCCCGGCAGTGTACTGTTTCAGAGATAGATGTCACACAACCCTCTAACCAGGGCGTTTTTACAGAGTGACCTTGGTGCTTCCCTAGCAGTAACCTAAGCTGTTTCAGCAACACATGGCAGAATTCATTTTCTGTCATCCCTGAGGTTGGAGCTCAACAGACCTGCAGCTTTCACCAGCTTACATGATATGACGTACCAGGAAGTCTAAGCTCGCCAAGATGTGGCAAAGGAGGAGTGCCCATGTAAGCAATGCCAGAATAGCTATGCCCCAGCCGCCCTGCCCTCCACCCGGGTGCCACGCGTGCTGGTGAAGCAGGGTGGATCCCCTACTTATCTTAAGCACTACCCGAATGCAAGCTCCCGGAACCCTCCCTGCTGAAAGAAAAGTATGGCTGAACCCTGCTAGAACTCCCGACTCATGGGATCCTGAGCAATAAATGCTATTTTAAGGACTAATTTGGAGTAGCTTTATTAAGCAGCAATGGAGGGACGCAAGGCTCTCCCAATCTTTGGCGGCAGCCCTCCCTCTATCAGGGCAGCTGTCCAGTCAGGAGCTCCTGGGGGCAGAGTCTGGATTCTCAGCGCCAACACAGGACAGCACACTGAACTCTTACCCACCACTGCCTATTACCTCAGACATATCGGAGATCAGGTTAACCCATGAATGAAGTGAACCAGGCCTTGGTATCTGGGGGAGAACAGGCACCTTGCAAAGTTCTGTGAGGCAGACCCGCTCGCTATGAAGGCATTGTATAGTGACCCTGGGGAACAGTCTTGATAGGAAGGAAGCACAGCTAGCCTGCCATGGCCTTCACATAATGTCCTGCTCACTGACTGGACCTGGACAAAAGGAGCAAATCTCATCTACGCAGCCAGGTACAGCCATTTAACCTTCTGGAAAAGTACTTCCATTTTTCTGGATCTCAGCTTCTTTCACTTACAAAATGGAGGTCTGACACAGAAAGTAGAACCACTTTTGAAAGCACAAATCACTAATTTCTGCCATTTTCCATTACTCCAGGCAGAAGCTTACATAGGGTGACAAATATCAAATGCTTAGTTATGTTATCTGAACAAGTAAAGAGCTGTGTTGTCAGCCTTCCAATTAGAATGTCACTGAGCAGAGAATGCCAACAGCTCTAGAGAGACAAGAGCACCAGGTGTCACACCTGACAGCCTCAGTCCCATGGAGGGGCATGATATACGCGGTGTGTGGTGGGGTGGGCGCATGCCACCTCTGGAGTGGCTTCCTCGGTCGAGGGGGCACGAGTCATTGAGTTCTATAGTTTTTTCTTAGTTAAAAAGCAATAGTACTCTAATTTCAAAGTAAAAGATAAGGGGCCTGAAAGAATTTCCTAAATTGATGTGGTAGGTACGTGAACGTTACCATCAAGTTCAGAGCTGAAGTATGCAAGACGGGCTGCAGGATGAAAACAGGCTTTTTAAAGTTATCCCTCGGGCACAGGCTTGAGGGAGAGGACTAGAGCAGTGGGTCTGGGCACAGGGTATCTCTAAGTTGAGCTGCAGCAGTGTCTTGTGGGACATAAGCCACAGGAGACTGGTTTCCTCAGATCCCTACACAGGAAGGAATCTCATGCCACTAGGTCCTCATATCACCCTAGGATGTCTGTCTGAGAAATTACAATTGTCAGGCACCTTTCTTTAAACTGCGGGCTCCAGGGAAGCAGGCATTTTGTAGTTTTGCTCACAGGAGGGACCAGTAATGGTCACTGGGCTGGCCACATGGTAGCGGAACGATGCAATGCACAGAAATGACTACATTTGATCTGCGCTCAGACTGTCCCCTTCTGTGAGGCTTCTTCTGGGACAAGTGGCTGTTCAACTCCTATTTAAACGTCACTAGGGATGATTCTATCATTAAGTGGAAAGATTATTGGGATCCACCTATTAGGAAAGTACACTGAGCCGGGCATGGGTGGCACACACCTTTAATCCCAGCACTCAGGAGGCAGAGGCAGTTTAAAGAGTTTGTAACCAGCCTGGTCTTCAAAGTGAGTTCCAGGACAGTCAGGGATACACAGGAAAACCTTGTCTTGAAAAACCAAACCCAAAACAAAAACCAAACAAAATAAAGTACAATGAAAAGAATACTGTGGAATTTTTTTTTGGATTTGTTTTGGTTTTGTTTTAGCTTGGGAAGGTTTGCCTCGACGGACACAAATCAATGCTTGCTTCTTCTCCACTAAGAATGCTTGCAGTGAGCTGTCAGATGTCAGTACTGTCTTATTTCCTTATTGTTTATATCAAGACTGTTGAGTCTGTTTCTTTAAACTCCAAATCTGGTGTGTCTGTGTTTGTACTTGAGGTGACATAGGACTGTACTGGTGGAAAAAAAAAGTCTTCCAATCAGCCTGAACTGTATCAGGATGATAAAACGCTTATCCGGGACTGCATGTGCCTGCCCCACACTGCTCTGTTAGCCTATGGCTGCTGAATGCACCGAGCACAAAGCCAGCTCACCAGTGCTGCATGCAGGGGAGCCACTAGCTCCTCTGCCAGGTCTACATTCACGTATTCACTGTGACCCTGGAAAATGCACATTTAGGCGTGGCAGTCTGAGACAGCTGGATCCCTTCACAAACCTTGCAAAGGACGGGACCGGTCGTTCCATCACCCACTAAAGTCACTTCAACAGCTTCCCTCACTCCAGCAAGTTATACAAAACAGCAGATCAAAAAGTCCCAAAGTCTAAAAACATCAAGTTAAGACATCACTACAGAAAGATGAGCAAGAGTGGGGGATGGCTGGCAGAAACAGTTAAGTAAGTGCTCTTTTCCTCCACGAGAGCCAGCGGAAAGGCAGGAGGCCCAGACGAGGGCTCCAGAGCCATACCCTTCAACTTGCCCATGCAAGCTTCCTGAAAATGTTTTGAGATGTGTGTACTCTCATAAATGGGGTTGCCACCCCACAGCTGCAAGGGCAAACAAAACTCACTGCAGAAGAAAGTTCAACTGCTCACATTTTAAAAAGGAGAAAGCAAGTTGGGCACAGTAGCACAGGCCTGTTATCCTAGCGCTAGTGTGTGTGTGTGTGTGTGTGTGAGGATGTTTGTGGGGGAACACAGAGGCAGGGGGACTGTGGCAAGTTGGAAGTCAGCATGGCTTGCATAGCAAGTCCCGGGCTAGCCAGGTATATAGAGTAAGATCCTGTTTAAAAAGCAAAACAATAGTAAATTTAAAACGGAGGAACATCTGTAGCTGAGCAAATCATCCCGAATGTCAGGTTTTCTTATGATCTAGACTAGCTGACAGCAGCAGCCACAGGGCGCTGGAGCCTTCTGGTGCCCCTCAGACCAGGTTTACAAATTACAAGGGGCTAAGCCAGGAGACAAAGCCTCAGCTGGATGCCCAGCTGGGACAGAAGTCAGTCCTTGTGTGGGGTTTGTTTTGTGGTTTTGGCAGGAGGTGGGAGGTTTAAGTCTAGATTAGATAACTCTAGCTCTGTAGTTTGTGTTACCTGTAGAACAAGGCACACACAGGAAGTTAGTCCAAAGAGCTTATTGTCCCCGGCTCCTTTTTCTTCTCCTGCCTTGAAGGCAGGACCTTGAGGTGGCCCAAGCAGGTGACACCTTTGCCTTATGCTCCTGCCAAACAGCTTTCTTTTTAAACTTTTTTTTTTTTTTTTTTTTTTTTTTTTTTTTTTTTTTTTTTTTGAGACAGAGTTTCTCTGTGTAGCCCTGGCTGTCCTGGAACTCCTTTGTAGACCAGGCTGGCCTCAAACTCACAGAGATGCACCTGCCTCTGCCTCACGAGTACTGGGCCTAAAGGCGTGCACCAACTACTCAGCTGTGGCATACTTCTTAAAGTGACTTTATGGGGTTGTTAATGTTAAATATTCACAAAATCGTCCAGACTAATCTTGCTTCTAAGAACCTGTCTACTTGTTACCTTGTAAGTATAACATGGAAAGGGGCTGTATTCCCAGCACCCAGTAAAGTGTCTGACATCTCTCTCTCTTCCCTCTCTCCCTCGCTCCTCTCTGTCTTTCTCCTTTTAACTTTCTTTTTGTAGCTCTGGCTGTCCTGACACTATGTAAACCACGCTGGCCTCGAAATCACAGAGATCTGTCTGTTTCTGCCTCCTGAGTGCTGGTATTAAAGGCATGCACCACTATGTCTGACTGCTTGCAAAAAACATTTATATGTATTATTAAAATTCACATTATAAGGACAAAAATGTTGCCACATGCCACTTAGAAATGAGATTAGCATTTTTTTTTGTTTTTTTGTTTGTTTTTTTTTTTTTTTCCCCCTATTTGAACTGCCAGGAGGAAAGGCACTCCCAAACACATGGCTCTCTCTGGACACGTGCTCTGATGAGTTTCTCTTTTGTTTCTCACATTGTGCTCACTCACCTGGTTTTCTCATTTTCCTTTCTCCCTGTTTGTTTTGCTTTTCTATGCAAGTTCTCTTACTACAGCAGCCTGTTGTCTCTGGAGCATAGTATTGTGTCTCGTTCCTGAAGGCATGTTTCACTGTTTATTCAAATTCTTTTTCACAGCATAGGTTTTAGGCCCTCACATTGCTTGTTCTCAGTTATTTTAGACCTCTGTTCTCACTCTGAAAGTCTTTCTCGGATATCTCATTAAGTGTATGCCACAACTGTAATCCTAGCAACTCAAGATGCAGAAGAGGAGCCTAGCCAGCAAGTACCAGGTCAACTTGGGCTCCAGAGTGAAAACTGCTCCTGGGTGGACAATGTCAACTGGCTGAGAGCTTCCTGTGAGCTTCACCTGCTTGGGAGGCTCTTGGGAAACACCCAACCTGTGGATCCATTAGACTGCAGGCCAGAGTTCCCTGGAGAAAGTCCCCGACTATCTCCTGCCTGTGGTCTTGGCCACTGCTGACCCAGGAACAATGCGGGGTTATGCAGCAGTCAGAATCTCTTCTTGGTTACAGGACCAGATTTCTATGGTCCCAGATGCCATCTATTTTCCTAGAACCTTTCGGTCTCATGTTGGGCCTGGGGAGGGTCATATGCCGAGTTGGGATGTGGTCTGTGGTTATCAGCTTTACTGCCTCTCAAACAGACTCTGAGGGCTGGGGCTCTGCACTTGCCTAATACATGCAAGGTCTTGGTTTAACCCACAAAAGAGAGGGAAAAACAAACCTATGAGACAGTTCTCTAGGCCCCATCTTTACTCCCAGCTCCAGATACTGGGAACCCAGGTGTGGAGCTTTGAGGTGCTCTACTCCAGCAAGGCTGCTGCCCTCGTGTGCCCTGCTGCTGAAGGACCCCCTTCGTTCTGCCACGTGTTGTTTTTCACCAGACCCCTGCTCCCTCACATCCAAAATCTGATGGTGGCTGTCGCGAATGAGGCTGTGTCTGCAGAGACTGACTGGAAAGGCAGCACTGTGGAGAGAGATTGGAAGGCTGCATGTCCAGAGTTCTCGTCCTCTAACAGCCGTTCTCTGGCCACCTCTGTGTCTGAACATCCTGTGACAGACAGATCGAAAGCTTCCACCAACCTGAAAGCTAAGGACGCCCTCAGACAGCATCTTGGCTATAAGGAAGCTTCCCCTCCCCTCTGTAACTGCCTCTCTGATGCACAACTGGTGTAAGTGGACTTGCCTTGATCCATGACTTTCTTTGCTCTGTAAAACCAGAAAACCTCACGATACTGCTTCCACGTTGGAATAAGGAATTTGGGAGAACGTAGATCTGTGTTCTCGGACCACGGTCCCACAAAATGGTCCAGAATCAACTACTGTTTCTTCCCTGTAGATGAGAGCTGTGGCTGTGGTACTGACTCCGCCCTCCCTCGTGTGTGTTCATGGCACCATGCCTTCATTTGTGGCTATTTTCAGTACAGCTTGAGATGAATGGAAACTCATCTTTAGTCAAAGCGGCTGATTTTTTCTTTTTTTTTGATCTAGATGTGAACATTTTAGACGCTGTGGCTGAGGTGGGATTTGAATCTGGGTCTGCTGCTTTGACGAAGCATTTCTTTATGCACGGTGACAAGTGATACTCCACAAACACGAATGGGCACTGACAGCAAAGGCATCATCAGACACAAACCCTGGCCTTTGTTTTCAGGAACTACTCTAAAACTACTATAAAAGTTGGAGATACTGAGCCAAAAAGATTCCTGAGCGCCCACCGGGGTGCTGGATAGTGTAGGTAGTAAAGAGAGTGAGATTCAAAGTCTATATAAATTACTCAACTACGAACAGGAAATGCTTATGTGACAAGCCAGAGGAGATGGCGGTCCTCTCAGCTGCTGAGTCAGAGTCACATCATGAAGGTCACATATTCAAATGATATCTTGGGCACACGAAGGAAAATAGCATTCACGTGACAGGAGAGTGTCATAGTACATGGATTTATTTTGGTAAAGGAAATTCTAAACTTTGAGAAAGGGCTAGGGGCACAGTTCAGGTAGAACACATACCCTGTGGAATGCCATCCGTAGTATTACAAAGGAAAAAAAAAGCCTTACGAAAAACTCTGTCAAAACAATGGAGCCCATAGAAATCCTGAGCCAGTGGTGTTACTTTGATGACAATGACCTTGTGTGGCTCTCTGAGTATGTTCTCCACCTATCTGGAGACATCTTTCTAAGCCTTGCGCCTTGCTTTCATCATTTAACACATCATTCAAAGCACTTCAATAAAGCAGCGCTCGTGCTGGAGAGGGGCCTCGCAGGACTGGATGACACACCAATTAACCAAGCGTGTCGAGCCAGCCTGCTCTGCGCCTCAGACTCAGGAGACTGGGAGTGAAGCTGCAAACAAAGGCGGCAAGAGCGGGGACAAAGTGAAAAGAGCAAGTGTGCACTGGAGACGGACTCGCGTCTGACTCCTGCAGAGGCGTCCATCAGGACACCGCTCACCCCAACCTCAGCGAGGTCCATGAGAGCCCTCCCGGCAGCCCCTCAGCAGAGGCCTGTGGGACTGCAGCCTTTCCAAGGGAAGTTTCTGATTGTTTGTCTACTTCATTTAAAATGGTTTATTTATTTCTTGAGACAGATTTACACTATGTGCCCTGGCTGGTCTGGAGCTCAATACATAGACTAGACCAGATCTGTCTGCCTCTACCTCCTTAGTGCTGGGACTGAAGATGTATTCTACCATGTTCAGCCTTGAGTCCCCCTCCCCGTGTGTGTGTGTGTGTGTGTGTGTGTGAGAGTGCATACATGTGAAGCATGTGACGGAGCACACGTGGGCCACACTGAGGTCAAGGAGCACTTCGTGACAAAGGTTCCAAAGACCATCAAGGCTGGCAGAGCAAGAGTCTTTACCTACTGGGCCATCCCACCAGTCCCTGTGCATTTTTTAGAGATGAGGTCCTCCTATGTACCTCAGGCTAGCCTCAAACTCAAGATCCTCCTGCCTCCACCTCTGGAATACTGGGGTTCCAGATGGGCTCCACCATGCCAGACGCCTGGTTCCTTTTTTTAATATGCATGCTTTGTGCGGGGCACACAAGGTGAGAGGAGGGAGCACATTGACTTTCTTCTCTAGAAAAGCCATCTTGTGAACACGGGGCTGTTTACCTCCTGTTTAGAGGGTTATGTTGTGATTCAGACGGCATAATATGAACAATAATTAATTAGGGAAAAGCCAAGGGAGTAGACTCTTCCTCAGTCACTGTCTGCGAGATGAGGTAAGTACTGCACAGCTTGTGGAATTAAGATGCTCCAGTGTTTCTGGAATCCCCACCCTCAGGATTAGGCAAAACCCTCAGACTTGGTGAAAATAAAGTCCTTGTTTTTGCATGCCAGGCCATTTTTATCCTCAAGTTTATCCCTGAAGTACTGACGGCAGCACCAGGTGAATAAGTCTAAACATCACCCAGCCCCAGGGCTGGCATGAGCTTTCTAAAAGTGGCAAACAGGTCTTCTGGGGTGGGAGGACCACCCCCCCCAGCTCTTCGCAGCCCGGGATTCTCAGTCTTGCTGGTCTCACAGCTGTCCACTCCTTTACTCTCTGCATTCCCACACCAACTCCTGGTGTGTCCTACGGAAGAACTTAAGTCCACATGGGTTTTCTCCCCCACTACAAAGGAAGCCCACAAAACCCACACACTGAGACCTCCTTTCTTTGGCTTCATAACCAATCCACAAGGGGGGAGCCACAAACGCTTGAAAGATCTGCATGAAAAACTGTAAGCACACAGCAGAGAAGGGGCCGATCGCGCCCCCACCCAAGAACCCACTGTCCTCAACTCAGGTTGAATAGTCTTACTTCAATCTTTGGGCTACTTTGCCCACTCCAAATATTTCACACAGATGACAACATCTGGAGGAGACCCACTTTATCCCAGGAGCAGAGGGCTGCTGACCTGAGAGAAGAGGGGACAGATAAAAGATAGTCTGATATTAAAGGTTCTTTGCTTAAGGCACAAATGTAACTGTCTGTGATTCTTTTTTATCTGCACACTTTGGAGGCATGTAGCATTATCTTTTATGAAAGAGTGTGGCAAGAGGTCTTGTTACGACTCCCTATGGGGGCCATGACAGTATATTAACAGGGAAGGGGCAGCAGGAAGGAGCTGACAAGGATGGACCTTGGAGAGGAAGGTTTACAGAACAGGAGGCGGGGCCCTGGGGTGGCAGCAGACACAGGAAACTCTCCCATTTGTCTCTATTTGATTCCCGGGTGCTTCTGGGAAATGCCCTTGCTTAGTTTCCTATTCTGCTGCCCATCTTTTATTTTTCTGGCACAGATCTCCTATGGGAATGGACTGCTGGCTGAAAACATGCTGAGAAGGTGTGCCCACATGTCAGGAGACTGTGGGGAGCTTACCTTCCTACACTGCCATCTAATCCCTCCTTAAGGGCTTACAGCAGTCCACCAGAGTGGGCTGAATGGGTAGGGAGGGATGGTCCCTCCTCCTGATGGCAGACCCCCTACAAGACCAATTCCACTCAGAAATCAACCCTTGGTCAACCCCTGCTCGCCATGAGGGCTTCACCCACACCTTTGCTGAGACCTGTCACGTGTCACTGCAGGGTTCTAGCATCTTTCTTCTCTATCAAGGCAGGGTCTTCCTGGTTACATGGCCAGTGCTCTGCAGTACCTACCATGGTATTTACGCCGGGCAGAAGTGAGGAATGAACGAAGGCTCCTACGCTTGGCGGACACACGGAGAGCAGTTTTAGAAGTGAGACCAGAGGCAACTGTCTTTAAAGTGCTGATTGTGGAACATGCTGCAACTGGTTCCTCAGAGATTTTTGTTTTGTTTTGTTTTATGAGACAAGGTTTCTCTGTGTAGCCCTGGCTGTCCTGGAACTCACTCTGTAGACTAGTCTGGCCTCAAACTCAGAGATCTGCCAGCCTTTGCCTCCTGAGTGCTGGGATTAAAGGCGTGTGTCACCACTGCCTGGGTTCCTCAGATTTTAAAATGCCATTTCAACGTTCACTTCTGTGTCCTGTGCATTCGTGTGTGTATGTGCAGCAGTGAGGGTGTATGTCCATGTGTGTGTGAAAGCAGAGGTCAGCCTTGGGGAACATCCTTTATGTCTTAAAGTTTAAGGGTTTTAACACAAGGACTTTCCACCGGGAGATTGACTGCCAGGATTAGGCGAGGCTGGCCAGTATCCCTGGGTTACTTATCTTCGCCTCCTCAGTACTGGGATTACCAGCCTGCATTTCTGTGTGGGTGTCCGTACTGAATGCAGGTCCTTGTGCCTGTGTGGGAAGTGCTTTACTGATTGAGCTATCTCCCCTGCCCTCATTTTTTTTTTTAATGTACTTCAGGCTAGCCTTGAACTCATGATTTTCCTGCGTCAGTCTTAAATGCTGGGATTACAGGTATTTGTCTGTAATGGTTTTGAATAGTACTTATCACATTTAGACCAACTTTCTCTGGTAAAAAGAAAGAGGAGCCTCAGTCTTTGAGTTCTTATTTTGACTTAAGTTTGGATGGCATTTTCTTCATACTGACCCAATAACAAAGGAGCCCTGAACCATAACATTTCAGTTGTAGAATCAAAATCTTCTTCCTTTACCATGCATTTCTCTACCTTGGACCCCAAATACTTTGGTATAAAACACGTGCCAGAGGCTGTACTCTATTCTCTAGAGACTTGCTGCATTACTTAAGTTGGTCACATGTCACTTGTTAGTCTAGTGGGCCAGAAGCTCTAAGAGGATGGGGACAACACCTCCCCGCCACCTGTATACTCCTTGGGATGACTTAGTTAAGCCCCTGTCTCCCTTGAAAACTTTAAGCAGACTTCGCCTCATGACTCATTCCATCTCATTCCTTGTAAACAGAGCATAAAAGAACCCTTCTCTCTCTGGCCCTCATCCAGCTATGGAGTGCTCCCTCCCTACAGTGCACACACTGGCTGTCTCCCTCCCTACAGTGCACACACTGCTGTCTCCCTCCCTACAGTGCACACACTGGCTGACCCCTCCCTACAGTGCACACACTGCTGTCTCCCTCCCTACAGTGCACACACTGGCTGTCTCCCTCCCTACAGTGCACACACTGGCTGACCCCTCCCTACAGTGCACACACTGCTGTCTCCTTCCCTACAGTGCACACACTGCTGTCTCCCTCCCTACAGTGCACACACTGGCAGTCTCCCTCTATACAATGCACACACTGGCTGACCCCTCCCTACAGTGCAGTGCCCCTTTTTATTAGGCTTCACATTCCCAGGGCCTAGTAAGATACTGAGGCTGCATATTTCAATATATTTATTGGTCATATTCCAATCTTTCCACCTGGTCTTTCTGATCCTCTTGTTTCCATGCCTGTCCTTCTACAGTCATGCTCCACAGAGCACTCTGTGACCTGCTGAAAACTGAAGTCAGACCACTTACTCTCCGAAGCCCTGAGCCTGGGGGTATGTGACCCAGTCCCTGGCTACCTCTCATTTATTTTTTTCCAGCCTTTATCTTGATAACTCCACTCTAGTCAGGTGGGGGCTCTCATTTTCTCATTATGAGACTAGCCAAGTACAGTAGTGAGAAGGAGGAACAACCAATTTATATCACTCACTAGCTCCTTCAGACTAGCCTGGGTACGTTTTCTTCCTTCCTTTCTTCCTTCCTTTCTTTTATTTTTGTTTAGGTTTTCAAGTACCTCTGGCTTTCCTCAAACTCGTAGAGATCTGCCTGCCTCTGCCTCCCAAGTGCTGGGATTACAGGTGTTTACCACCACCGCCTGGCAGATATACTTTCTTAACAGTACTTTTTTTTCTTTTAAGGATGATATCATAGATCCCAGACCGGCTTCCAACTCACTACACATCTGATAAAGATGATCCTGCAATTCTGATCCTCCTGCTTCCATCCCTGAATGTTGGAATCACATCCTACTCATATGCCACACATGTAAGTAAACCAGGGCTTCATGTGTGCTATGCAATTACTCTCTCAACTGGGCTATATTCCCAGCCCTCCTAACAGTGCTTCTAGGCTTCCAATAGGCGAGGGTGCACCTCTGTCTCCAGCACAGCTCTCCAGCTGCTGGAACTACAGGAAAGAGCAGCAGCAGTGCTATACAGAATGTCAGTCTGCACTGGGGCTCAGACCTGAGCCTGGTGGGGCTGCAGGATGGCCTAGGGCCGCCTAGGAAACTAGTACCAAAGCGAGTACTGCAACCTGGGTCTTCTGTGTCCAACACTGGATTCTGAACCATGAGATGAGACCTCTCAATTGTTCTGCACTGTATCTGATCATTTATAAAACACAACCAATGAGAATGATCAAAACACCAAAGGGAAATTCCATCCCAGCAAAGCCTGAGTCCCACAGGTCAGAGGCAGTTTTTCTGAGACAGGCTAATACTAGAGCAAGTCCTCGGGATCCTGCTATCTACAGGCTAACTTCAGCCTCTGGGCTGCAGTGTGCACACTATAGTTCCTCTTAGACAGCCTTTCAGGAAAAGGCAGAAGACTATGGTTTAATAAACATTGAGCATTTGATCTTGGCATTCTTCCTGCTGTGCAGGTGAGCTGGGTCTGGAGATATTTCCTTCCAAATGCAATGGTATTCATGCGTTACAAAGAAAGATCACAGAAAATGTATTTGACCAAACAAAAGCGATAGGATTGTGATGGAGACTTCATCTGTGGGGTTATTTAAACATGTTCCTATTTTTTTTTTTTTTTTTAAAAAAAGGCTTCCTTGATGGGAATGGATGGAATTGAAAAGCTTTTCTGAAAGCCCCAGTGAGTGCCCAGGTTATCTGGGAGTGCAATTCCAGTGAGCCAGGTGTCTTTCTAATGCAAGTTGTATGACTATTTCTTAGCATGGAGTTCTAATGGGGCTGCACCTGGCTCACTGAGGGAAAAAAAATCCATTCTAAATACAGCAATAAAGAGTAAACACATAAAATTATACAACATACACCCCCCATCCCATCACCTCTACCCCACATGCACATATTGTTTATTAGAATGGGGTAGGTTTTTCTTCTTTAAGAAAGAAAATACAACATATATATCCAATGACTATAACTGATTTTTAAAACATCCCCCTTGGATGTCAGACATGCACATTCCATGGCTGCCATCACCCTGCGCTGTTATGGAGTCCGTGTGCAGAGAACAGGGCTCCAGCCTAAGCAGGGCTCCCACCCAGGGAACAGTTCCCACCCACGCATTCTAGGAGACTTGGGCTGAACTGGTCTTGCGTAGGGCTGACAAACTGTGTTTTTAACGAACACTTCAGGTATGTCTTACACACGTGATGTGTGAGAAGCAGTGCTCTAGAATAATGCAGACTTGGTTCGAAAGTCACGTGGGATATCAACATGAGGATTTCAGAGTCAGGCGATGTGCACACACACTGAGTGGGGGTTTGTGGTATTCCTTCAAGACCTCCATTCTTCCCAATGGGATGTATTTGTACAGACGTGTCAATGACAGCAAACAGCAACATACCTCCATGAAAGAGATTCCTAAGCTCCACACGTCAGAGTGGATTCCATACTGCTCTCCTGAAATTCTTTCTGGCTGTAAGAAAGCACAAGGGAACTTGTGAGCTGTTGAAAGTTACCCCTGGCAGCACACACTGAATGTAAGCTCAACATGGGGAACCCCCATCATTTGCATGGCATTTACACACAGCAAAACAATTTCACATGTATGCATATATGCATTCTATTGGCAACAGAGAATCCTGCATGCAGTTCCTATGGAAAAACCATTACCACTGTTTCACTGATCAAGAAATTGAAGGCTCCAAGAAACCAGTTAATGGGGCAGAAACCAAGGTAGCAAATGAGCTAGGACTTGACCCTATGTCCATCTCCCCCCAAACCCAATGATCTTAGCTGGGGATGCACAAACTGTGTAAAGTTGTATGTGATTTATTTGAATTTGGGTCAAAGGGTCTTGAAGACTATGGCTTACGTTTTATTTTTAACTTTTTATCTGAAATAATTTCAACTGTACATGAGGGTGAAAGCCTGAGGCTGGTGCAGAAAGCAGCTATAGTCCGTCACCTCCTGTATAGTCCGTCACCTCCTGTATAGTCCATCACCTCCCGTATAGTCCGTCACCTCCCGTATAGTCCGTCACCTCCCGTATAGTCCGTCACCTCCCGTATAGTCCGTCACCTCCCGTATAGTCCGTCACTTCCTGCCTCTGCTTCATTCTATGCAGCAGAGTATTCTGACAGAATCAAGGGGCCACATGGGACTCCGCCACCCCTCCGGGCTGTGCAGCAGCTGCCTGGTCCTGAAAGCTCTGCCACGCATACTCTGTTCCCCAGGGTTAGCAGTATCCTGAGTCAGTGCCTCCTGCTCTACCCTTCCAGGATCTGGCCTCCCACACATCACTTACAGAAATGTTTGCAGTGACTAAATAAATGGACAACTAAATTCTAAATATGAGGTCCCACAAGACTGCAATGGTCACTCAAGTCTGCAGAGCTAATCACAGCAGGGCTGAGATCCTAACTCACACCCCATCTTCCAGCGTGACAGGTCCTAGGAGGTATTTCTGTGGAACCGGGAATAACAGCATGACTGCCATTGCTATCAACAATGCCAGCTAGTCTAGCCAAATGGGTGAGCTCCAAATTCAGTGAGACGCTGTTTTAACAAAAAGCAGGTAGAGACAACCAACACTGCTCTCTGGCCTACACACACACACACACACACACACACACACACCTGTGCACACACCTCCATACATACAGAATATTGTGCATGACTTTCACTTTTAGCTACCACACTGCACTGCAATTATCCCTCTTCCTGTCTACTTCCCTCACAGGGAGGCCTTCAAACCCCACGCCACTACGGGCACATGACAGCATGAAGCCAGTGGGGGCTGCTCAGGGGTGTTCATCACACATGCAGTTCTAAGCATGAACTTTACCCTTCATATACATTATAGCTATCATGTCCATCAAAAACTTAGAATGAGGGCAAACGAGGTGATTCCATAGGTAAAACTGCTTGCCTCCAAGCCATGTTCAAGTCCCAGAACTAACATGGTGGAAGGAAAGAATCTACTCCCAGAAACAGTCCCCCGACCTTCACATATGCTGTGGCATGGGTGTGTACTCTCTCTCTCTCTCTCTCTCTCTCTCTCTCTCTCTCTCTCACACACACACACACACACACTCTCAAAGACACATACACATTCACAGATACACATTCTCACATATACTCAGACACTCTCACACATATATACAGACACACACACGAATACACACACTCACACACACTCACAGACACACATTCTCTCGCACACACAATTTAAACAACAAAGAACTCATGATGGTGCGCATTCTGAAACCCTCTAGCCTTGTTGAAGAGTACAATCAAATGCTGTCTCCCCCCATCCTTTTCTGCTTCCTCTCTCTGACTTTTCTATCCTCAAGCTGTGCATTTCTCTAGAATACAGAGAAAATAAACAGAGAAGTGGCACTCCCACACAAAACATCTGGGTGGGCTGGACGATGAAATTAAACACATTTGCTTCAGTTGCCCACTGAGCTACCAAAACAAATACAAACCGAGAACTGAAAATAAAACACAGAAAACTGAACTAAAAGAGAAAAAATATATAAAGAGTGAAGTCATTCACAAATATCAGGTGGCAATAAGAGATGTCCTTAAGACAAGGTTCTGGCTGCCTCCAGATGGAGAAATTATTACAGCATGCAGCAAAACAAGATCCCTGGTGGAGGCGAAGCAAATGTAGACAGCAAGCTCTGAGGCCCAACCTACAATGCACAAGGCAGACTCAGGCCTCTGTGACCGACTTGGGCACGAGATGAGCCTCGGAACCTCACGAATGTAGAGTTAGGATATGATGGCCTGAGGGTGCAGCCACAGTGGCATGCCCTGTCCTCTCCCCTCAAGTACAATATGAAAGAAGATAAAGCCTACTACCATCAGGTACTGTATCGCTGACAGAGTGCTACAGTCAAAGGCCGGCTGCTGTTACTGCCTCACCTGACAGCTGCCAACAGTGCGGCAAGCTATATAATAAGGACAGTACAGCTCTTGTCTCAAGTACCTCTCTCTGTGTGACTAAGCCAAGAGTACATAAAACCAACCAAACAAACAAATCCTGGCCAGTTTCTGACTATGTCCCCAGAGCTGAAGCTACAGAGGTTCTTCAAGGCAGCACTGTTAAACTGGCACACTCCACTCCCTGCAGCTTCTGCCTGTGACTGGGCATTTAGCCAGGAGCCATATTTAGTTAACGGATTCCAGGACTGTTTATGGCACAACACTCCTGGGTGTGACTGGCAGGAGCATGAAGACATCAAGGTCCATATTTTATCTCTTCTGAATAGGGAGTTGCTCTTCAGTCAGGTTGTTCAGAAAAATATCAAACTGCACAAACCCAGGCTAGCATGTACTGTGGTGACAAGCTTCCTTTGAGGTAGGCAAGGCCACACCCCCACACAGCAAAATGGTCAGGCAGGGTCAGGTAGCAGGACTGCAGACAGAACTTTCAGATCACTAATAATCCCCGCTGTGTCCAACACGCTACCAGGTCCAATAAGGCCTTTAAGAAAGATGCAGTTTGTTTTATGTGCATGTATGTGTATGTGCATGTGTGTGCATGTGCATGTGTGTGTATGTATGTGCATGTGTATGTGTGTGTATGTGCATGTGTGTGTATGTGCATGTATGTGTATGTGCATGTGTGTGTATGTGCAGGTGCCCATGGAGGCCAGATGTCCTGGAACTGGAGGTGCAGGTGGCTTTCAGCTAGCTGATGTGGGAGTTGCCAACCAAACCTGGGGCCACTACAAGAGCAGCGATGCTATAACCACTGAGCCATCTCCCGTGTGTGTGGGGGGGGCGTGCACATCCATTGTCCTCTTTGAAACGTGTATCCTAAGTCTGTGTGCATCTGCTGTGCTCCCCACCATTCCCTCGGGATCTTCTTCATGCTGCCTTGACTATTGTCTTTTCTTTGTCCACCTTGGAGGTTTGACCATCACAAAGACTCTGGTATTCGCTGGGCACTCCCATGTGGCATTTCTCTGGTTGAGGACATTGCATTTTATCCTCTCACAAGGCTGTGGTACATATACATTGTATACAGAGGACGGCACTGGGTGTCCTCTTCTAGTGTTCCCTAGCTTACTCCACTGACAAAGTAGTTTTTGTCCCCAACTTGTAGCTCGTGTGTGCTCGTGTGTGCCCCAGCCCCAGAAACCTTCCTGTCTCTACCTCCCAGTGCTGGGGTTACAAGCATAAGTGAAATCAGCCCAGCTTGTACGTGAGAGCTTAGATCCAAACTCTGGTCTTCATACTTGTGCTTAAGTGTTCCCACTTGCTGAGCCTTCCCCTGAGTCTCCACTGGCACAGTACTCTAGCCCACGTTCCTCTTTAAAAACCAGCAGCATGAAGATCAGGCAGGTTTGTAAGTACCTTCTGTATACCCCATTACAACTCTACACTATAGCCGTCTTAATTTCTATGCATATGCTTGGTACAACCAGACTCAAGTACGCCACTTTCAGTGGTGCCATATATGAGGGCGTTTTTCCAATTTCACCTGTGCCTCCTCTGGATTCACAGCATGGAGCGCCTTCAGTGGAGACCAGTTCATGTAGCTGAAGGTACTTGACATGTGTTCTGCTGGCATATACTAGGGGCTGGAAAACGTCTGTTTTTTTTTTTGTTTTTTTTTGTTTTTTTCCTGTGAAAGGCCAGCCTGGAAACAGTTTTCACTTAGAGGGATGTATGCAACTGTACAACTCAGCTGAGCTCAGCTGCTACCATGGTGCTACTGACGTCACATCCAGCCCTAAACTAACACCCTCACCACTTCCAGTAAAACTGTACTCACAGAACAGACCTGGGCTGGGCATGGGGGTGCATGCTTTAACCCCAGCACCTAGGATGCAGAGGCAGGCAGATCTCTGAGTTCAAGACCAGTCAGAGCTTCACAGAGAGACCTTATCTTGACAACAAACAAAAACTTTAAAATAATAAACATTATAAATAATAAAAACAAATAAACAAATCAAGAAAGAAAGAAAGAACAAGTGAACAAACAAAACAGAGGCCCAGGAGCTATAGTTTGGTAACATTCAGCACGGAATCTCACATGATAGTCAAAACTACAGACCATAAGAGCTGAAACAGGACACAGCAGGGGTTTATATGAAGCTGAAGAGCCCAGGCCTTCTCCCAAGGGACCAGCAACAGGGACAGCAGTTGGGTCAATGTATCCACTTGCATAAAGGAGGGTCCTTTTCACGCTCCCCCATCCCAGGCTCTGGCAGGCACCTGGCCAACCAGCGCCTAAGAAAGGGAGCAGAGCTGCAGCTCTTCCCTTCTCTCTCGCTTTCATCGCTTCCTCCCTGGGCATCTCAGCTTTCTGCAGCTTGAACTACAAAGCTGATGACTAGAATTCATCCACCCAAGAAACAAAGCAATTTCAGCTTTGCCGGTCCGAGCTAACGTTTCATAATTTTAATCCTCACACTTTCAATTAACATATGGACGCATCACATTCATCCATAAACAAAAAGGGAAAAAAGTAATTTCTTTAACGTACACCTGGGAAAGACAACTGTAATCTGGATCTGTAGCTCAGATGTGATGCAATGTAATTATCAGAGCAATTTAAAGCTACCGAGAGCAGGATGGGCAGCGGTGAAGGTGTTTCATGGATTGCGTCTTTTCCTTCCCAGTCAAGCTTTCCTAGTCGCAGCGGCTGACATTCAGAGGGCTTTGCTCCCTAGAAGAGGGACTTAGCAGCTTCTTTCACCCGGAGGGAGTCACGGAGGACACTAACTTTTAAAAAGCAGACACGATAACTTTCATAACTGATCTACTTTTTCCACATTTAATTAGAGAAAAAGCAAAATGTGAATTTTCTTTAAAATATGAAAACCGAAATAAACTATTTTGACCATCTGAAAGAAAATGAAATGCTTTGTATTGTTCTGAGAATAACAAGCTGTAGACCCAGGTTCTGCTCCATCAAGAATCCTATAAAAATGATTAACACATGGACAAAAAATACTGAAAATAAGGTCCACGGTTCTGGACTGGCAAACTGCTTCTGCAGGTAAGGGCACCAGCTTCTGAGCCTGACATCCTGAGCTGGACCCTCAGGACCCTCATGGTAGATGGAGATATCCACATCTGCACGACACCCCCAATAAGTAAATAAAAATATAATACATTTAAAAATATTAATGGTATATACTCATACTAAAATCTTTTAAGTGTGTGATATCAACAAAGCTCCTTAACCTGAGAGGGATTGCTTACATAAATCTGGAACCATAACAGTAAAAATCAATTCTAAACATTGAAATAAAAACCAGACTCTAGAGGGAAAGGAAGGAAGTGGGGAGGGGTGAAAAAACAAACAAAAAGACTCTGAAATGAGACCAGAAAAGCATTCTCCTTGGCTCCCCCCACTCTCACCAACTCTTGAAGGGATTAAGAAAACCAACAAACTCAAGACTTTTATAGCCACAAATAACTTCTCTTGTTTCAAATGGTAAGAAAAAGAAATGGAACAACTTATCTTCTGATATCTGCACGAATTTAACAATTAAGAAAAAACACAGAGCTATACACTGTAGAGAAAACTAAGTGCATAACATCGGGAGATCCGTCGGTAAAGACTGCTGGTGAGGCGAGGGCCTGGCCCCAGAACAAACAGCCAAGGTTACTGACTCGTGCCTGTATATATGAGGGTTTACTAGGATTAACGAAATAAGTGGTGTGGAGAAGTAGCCAATATGCTGTCAAGTGCAATTCTTCTGTAGGATTAAACTTCAAAACTCAGCAATTTCACACTTGAACCACCCAGTTAAGTCAAGGAAGTCAGATAAGTTGATAGCCCAACCACAAAGCCTTGCATGCTGTCAAAAGACCTGAAAACTGGCGAGGGCCTGGACTGACTTTGTAACTTAGGACTTACTAGTCGGAAGCAGTGGAATTAATTTAAGGATTATACATTTCCATGTACATAAAGATAAAGACATTGGCTTTAAATGTTCTTTTTGCATAAGTTTACTTACCGCCATATAAGCATTTGTTCCAACATACGTCTTGGCTATAGAATTCACCAGCTATGAGACAAAACGGTCTGTTAGAACAATATAAAGATAATGTGGAAATAAAATGGGCAATTATTCCCCATTTAACCTACAATCAGCACTCCTATAAATCAACTAAAAATTATGTAAAAGGGAACAAATTCATCCACAAAGACATTAAAAATGATTAAATCTCTCTTTTCTTTTGGATGTGATTTCCAATTTAAACAAGCACAGCATTACGGTTTATAGCAGATAACCTTAAACAATTCACTTAAGCGTGATGCTCAGCGCTTTAGTGCCCCAAACCCGCCTGAAATAAAAAGTCAATTTGAAGTAGAATCTGAACACCCTCATCTTTCCGTCAGATGGCTCAAGAAGTGAATGGAGCCCCACGCGTTGCCAGGACGAGATGAACTAAAGAGGCTGGAGGGATAACAGACTTTGACAACTCATAATGCGAAGATGACCTTCGCTTTGGTCCTCGTGTTTGGATGGGAGGAAAGGTGGCTGCGATTCAAATCAACATTGCAGCATGCGCATGGGTCACCATCACTGGGGGTCTCAGGGGAGGCCCAAAATGGAAATTAATTAAAATTGGTGCTGCGCATTGTGATGGCCCTCCACCATTGTTGCTCCCAATATTAATTTTTATCGTGGGCCAGTTGGGCTCCCCAGGCACGGCTCCCTCGCTGTCCTCCCTTTTGTCTGGTCAGAGCGCTTTCATAGCCAAGCTGCATAGCAATGAAGTTTGCTATTCGTAAGTAGTAATTACAACATCAGCAGTTTTTACTGTCATTAAACAATGAACAATCATATTCTGATGAAGGAAACTCGCTCAGAGATTAAAAATGAATAGTGCGTGCCCGGCGACGAGCAGGCGCATAGCTCCTGTTTGTCTGGAAGCTAGGTGCTTTTCAATCCACGGGGCAGTGGAAGAGAGAAAAGACCTACCTGCGTGCTAACGCCGAAGTCACACAGCTTGACCTGTCCGCCTGTGTTTACAAGCATGTTGGAGGGCTTCACATCTAAAAGGGATCAGAAAGCTGCAGTGACTAACTGCACACCGACACTGCTTGTTTATAAAAGTACACACGTGCACCATGTAACACTGCAGAGATGGTATGCTAGGCCCACCCAAACGCCAATCCCAAACGTATAACAAAGCTTTTCTCTGGAAGCAGAAGGTCAAACGCTATTCAAATGGAAGCCCATTCAAACCTTGACTTTCATCAATACGAAATACCCCCATCGCCCTAGCCCTCTCTCTTGGAAAAGAGCAGCAAGGTAAGAAAAAATGCAACCTTTTACAATGTATATTCACAAAAAGAGCTTGTTTACACTGTGTGTGTATCCACTAAGTCAGGGCTCCCATCTAAGAAGTACTAAAGTCAAAGGGAAGGGGTGTGGGGAACAAGAATAAAAACAAACCCACCCACACATCACTGGTAACAGGTCCTAGTTGAGGGGAACAATGCGAACAGGACACATGACCATTACCTGTGCTTCGGTGACAAATGCTACTTGAGATAATACTCAGAAATTGACCTGAAGATGCGTGTGCACATATAGAGGCACATACGAACCTTCCTTTCTTTATCCTTCCCCTTCCCAATGTCATTTTTGACTACTGTTACAGTTAAGAAAAGAACTGACGTAGCTTTGCCAAGGCAGTCAGTTGGTAAATAATGACACAAAGGGTCCCTGGGAGCATCACCAGTGACAACAGGAAGCCTTCTCTGGAATTCAGGGAGGTCACAAAAACCACCCAAGAAAGACAAAAGCACACTGCTCTTGATGGAACAAACAGCGTGTGCTTAACACTTCATGTTGAATGGTAAAAGCAGTCCAGCATAGGCAGCTGGGTATAGCCAATATCGTCTACGAGCCAAAAAGTAAGCGGCTCATAGTTTTGATAAAATATTTAAAAAATAATTCTGCAGATGAATTAATCTTCCTAAATCTTTTAGCCTGAAGTAGGATATCCCACCAAATTATCTTGCAAAGAGTGAATATTTAACTCAAGTTTCAAGTTCCAACTCTGAAACTGACAGCTAATAGGCCCTACTTAGAGGGCAAGAGGCAGCAAAGAGGGAATTTCTTACATATTAGCTTATTCAGTATTGCCTGACTCCATGGAAGCAGGAACCTGAATCTCGTCTACTGACTGCCTCAACCTCCAGCCCCTGGAAGATGGACAGGCAGGGATCAGCGATCAGCAAATGTTCAATGGAAGGAGGAGGTAGAAAGAACGGAAACCATGAGCTCATAGGATGATTCTTATGTGGATGTGTCTGTTTCAGTGGGAAGGGCGTAACTGTGGAAGCTGTCTCTGTGGTCTGTCCTTCAAGTGAACTGCATTATAATGAAAGCTGAGATGAGGAAGAATTCTTTGGGTTTAAGTTGTAGAAAGGCTGCTTGTTTGTTCCTTACTGCTCAGCCCCGAAATAACCACATAGAAACTGTTGTAATTAAATCATTGCTTGGTCAATTACTTAAGCGTATTGCTAGCTAGCTCTTACATCTAGAATTAACCCATCTCCATTATTTTATATTTTACTACAAGGCTCGTGGCCTATTACATGTCTGTCTCTGGTGGCTCCATGGCTTCTCCTTGACTCTGCCCTTCTTTCTCCCAGCATTCAATTTAGTTTTCCCTGCCTAGCTCTGTTCTATCCTATCAGACCAAGGCAGTTTCTTTATTAACCAACAGTATTCACAGCATACAGAGGGGAATTCCACATCACTTCCCCTTCTTTTCTGTTTAAATAAAAAGGAAGGTCTTAACTTTAACATATTAAAATTACATAAAATAAGACAGGTTTCAAGCAAGAATTACAGTTACAACATTTATATCTACTTTATCTTTTACCATAACTAAGGAAAGCTATAACTATCAATTCTTCAACGCCATCAAAGACTCCAGAAGGATATATATTACCTAAGTAAACAATAAGTTCATTGAAAGCAACTTCCAAAACTCTATAATTGACAGACATCTTGCTGCCTGGACAGTCACCCAAAGTTCTTCTGTACTGTTGGAGCCTACAGGCCCATAGTGTCCGGCAGACTTCTCCATGAAGCAGGAAATTTCAAAGACAGTTCTGCCTGTATTGGCAGTTTGTCACTTTTTTCCATGCCCTGCACAATGTCTGGCAGACTCTTTTATGAAGCACGAACCCCGAAGGACATTCTCACCTTTAAGGCAAGTTCAGCAGTCATTTCTCTGTGGGTCCTGCATGTCCAGTTTACACAGCATACCATCAAGCAGTCCAGGCAAGAGCAGTTTCTTGCCCAAATGGCTAACCAACTCCATAAGGAGCCTCTTTGGTGCCCATCCTCTGAAGTAGATTGGTGCTGCCAGGAGTAGGTATGTCTCACTGTCATGAAAAGTCCTAAGTTTTTAAACATTTTAAATGCCATATTCTGTAGTCTTTGAAAGGTTCGAAGAATGCCTATCCATCTGAAATACATATCTCTGTACATCTAGAAAACCTAACTAACATGACTATGAGCTTGACTATCATGTATGACTATTAACCTATATTTTTATTAATTATACATTACATTTTAAAATGAGCTGCACAAACACAATACCTTAAGCAAGAGCAGAAATACACACGCATACACATACGCACAAATATAAATTGACCTTAAATTTGTATCAGTAAACCAAGATCCATACTAATGCAAATCTCTATAGCACACAGGTTGGCATAAGCACTTGCCAACTAGCTCCTAACCTCTCTTTTTCCAAGATTCCCATATACTTCTTACAGCACTACCATTTTAACCCTTAAGTATGACATTGATCACACCATTTCTCTCCTTAAAGATGAGGTTAAAGATATTCCTTGGCACATTTTAGAACAAGAATAGAGTTGTGTGTATGTGTGTGTGTGTTTAGTTACTACTTGTTGCAGTGTTGCCTGGGCTGGACTCTATGTGTCCTAGTTTGCTTTCTCTTGCTGTGATAAACACCATAACCAAACGCAGCCTGGAGAGGAAAGGTTTTACTTCATCCTACAGCTTACAATCCATCGTTGAGGGAAGTCAAGGCAGCAGCTCAAGCAGAAATTTGAAGGCAGGAGAGAAGCAGAAACCATGGGGGAATGCTACTTATTGGCTTGCTCACCTTGGCTTACTCAGTCTACTTATATAATCCAAGATTACCTGACCAGGGGTGGCACTGCCTACAGTGAGCTGAGCCCTCCCACATCAATCAATCAAGAATGACTGCCTACAAGACAATCTGATGGAGTCATTTTCTCTGCTGAAGCTGCCTCTTCCTAGATGACTCGAGGTTGTGTCACACTGACAACAAACCAAACCAAACAGAAACACCAGTCAGCACACTTGTGGTCCTCCAGCCTCAGCCTCCTAGGTGCTCAGATTATAGTAAGCATCGGCACACCTGGTTCCATGTTGAACTTTCAAGCGAGTCTCAGCAGCCAGTAGGACATGGCATAGCTAGCCAGAGAGGCCCAAGTCACCCCTTGCTGAACTGAAGTTCATCTTAAATTCTACTTACCCTGGCTTTATTTTGCAAATCAGATGCTTATTATATCAGCTTAGAATATTTTAAATTCGGATGATCTACTGTCTTACATTTTGAACTCAGATCTAATTTGGCTGCCACAAGTCCCTGCCTCCCTGCTTCACTAGCCTCTCAGGCCACCATGACTTCCCTTGAGTTTCTACAGCATTGGCTGACGCTTGCTTCGAACTGGGCATGTCACACCTCACAGCTGTTTACTGCGCTAGTGCCATCACCGCAAGAGATAAATTCACAGGCTTGGGAGACGCTGCACACATCTCCATACCTGTCCCCTTTGCACACACACTGTGATTCCTTTCACAAGTCAATGGATTCAGGTGGGGACAAAACTGTGCTTCTGTCTTTTTGAACATGTACAAACTTGTGATGGGACTTTGGACTTGGTTTGTAACATTTTAGCTTCTAGGTCTGCAGGGAGATAATAGTTATTTTGTTAGAATTGAAAAACTATAAGAATTAGCTGAGACAGTGGATAAAACATTGCTTCTAAAACTGTCAATGCTATGACTCAAAGTAGAAAATAATTTCCAAAGCACAGTAAGTAGAATTTATAAAAACAACTTAATGTTAAGAAAACCTTCTTGTCAGACGAGTGTCTACATTTCTCCAAGGGCTACTGAGGGAATTGGCCCCTTCTACAATTTGTGTTCAACACAACAAAGCAATTCTTTAAGACCTAAGATTCTTTAAGGCCAGCGTTGCCTACCCTCTGTCCAAAACTACCGAGCGCTTCCCAAGTCAACCAGAAACACAAGGTCCTCCCTGTAGTCTCCAGGGCTGGGTATGAGCTGATGCCTCCTCTGTACCTCCTGTCCCCCCCCCCCCCCCCCCCCGGCTCATCTGCCAGCCGTGCTCCTGCTCAGTGGCTCCTAAGCCTAGAATGCTCTGCCCCCTTACTCATGCATGGCTAACTCCTTCATTATCCCTAAATTCCTGCTTAAGTGTTACTGTGAAATGCAGGCTCACAAGCCAAGCTCCTTTCCCTTTCCTCTGGTTTAATTCTCTCTTTAAGCTTTAGCATTAGTGATGTCCTGTATCTTTACACAGATATCCGCACTTCCTGTTTCACTGCTCGGGAAGGAAAGCTCCATGAATGTACACTTTTCATTCCACGTCTGGAGTGGTGTTTGGTTGGCATGGGAAACATCTGTTGAAGCTATGGTGAACGAATGATGGCCTGCTCAGCTGGAAGACACAAGCATTTGGCCCAGGGCAGTGCATCTTTGACTCAACAGAACCTTGTTTTAGAATGGGCACATTCCTAAAAGAGAGTCTTCAATGGAAGACAAGTCTGCAGTTATTTAAAAATGCTCACACAGCAAAGGCTTACTGCTACTCCACCACGTAAAGACACGTGAGAAACATGAGTCACTCCCCCCCCCCTACCTCCCGGGTCTCTGAAGGTTACCCACAGCTATCCAAGAGCTGCTGCTACTTCCCAAAAGACTGCTCAGGAGACAGAGCACAGCTGTGCCATCCCTGCCATTTCCCTTCTGGACAAACAGGATGATTCTTATAAAGACGTGAGTCATGTAACTAAATGGCTCCCAAGCCTGGCAGTGCTGTTAAAACCTGATGCTTTCTGGGTTCCACCTCAGAGAGACTAAATCGGAAACTAGTTCACTAGAGTCTGGATTCAAGCCAGCGCCAAAGGAACCCACTTTTCTTTGCTTATGAGTAAAACATCTGCAAAGTTAAGAATAGATCAAGAACTGTTTTATTTCACATTCATCTTTGGAGTCCCATGATTCATTTTTTAAAAACCAGTTTCACTGTAACCATTTTGCAGGTTGTTTGAGAGTCAGACAAATGTATCCACCAGGTGACATAACTGAGACGGGATACATTCCCATCACCCCTCACGGTCGACAGTGTTCTGCTGCAGCCCACGCTGCCCTGACCTTCAGCCTTGGGCAACCACTGAGTGACTCCTGTCATGACCAGTGTGCCAGCCCTCACACGTTATAGTTCCCAGATGTGCTGTCAGATTTGCTTAAATAGCCGGATGACTGGTGTTCGGGCACACATCTGTCATTATACTCAGAGACTCTTTGTTACTCCTAAATATGTTTTTCATTTTAATTCTTTGAGAGTTTTATAATAAATACAATGTATTTTGATCATATCCATCCCCTCTCCCCCCCCTCTTTTTTTTAAACATTGACTCCTATTCATGCTGCCTGTAGGGGCATGGCTGCAGGGCCATCCACTGAAGCCTGGAGCATGGGCAAGCTACTGGGGCCATACCACTGAAGAAAACTGGTCCCCCAATTGCCAGTAGCTCCTCAGCTGGAGGTGGGGCTTGTGAGCCCTTCTATCCGTGCTGGGATGTTGACTGATCTTGACAGGCCACCACTGTGAGTGGTGCTCATGGGTGCAGTGCCGTGCACGGTGTGCGAGCATCCGTGTGCATGCGTGTAAACTTTCTGGAGCTGGGCCTTTCCTTTTACCATGTGGGTCCCAGTGATCAAACTCAAGTCGTAAGGCTTGGCAGCAAGTGCTTTTATCCACTGAGCCATTTCACTGCGCCCTCATTTAAGAATTTCCTTTTAGCCCCTTACCCATTGTTTTGGCCTTACATCACAAGCCAACTCAAACCTTTCAGCTGTTCCCAACCTTCCTAGTGCTGTAACTGTTTAACACAGTTCCTCGTGCTGTGGTGACCCCAATAAAATCATTTTTGTTGCTACTTCATAACTAATTTTGTTATTGTTATGAAATGTAATAAAAATGTCTGATACGCAGGATGGTGTTAGGTGACCTCCGTGAAACGGTCATTCGATACTCCCAAAAGGGGGTCTCGACCCACATGTTGCGAGCCACTGCTTTAAAGCTATAAGGGATACAGCTTATAGCTGTATTACATTACATTGGGCTTCAGTTGTTAAATTAAACTAAATTTGGATTCAAGTGACAGAATTTGAAAGTGGACCCCTTTAAATGTTGGCCAAGAAGAGGTCCCTTGATTTTAGTTCTCCTTTATGCTGTGGATAATATCCACCTTATGGCTGAGCTACCAACAAGTCTAGTATATAGTCACTGCCCTTACTACATCAAGTTTTCATATCAAACATGGAAATTCTAAACCTCCCAGGAAGAGCTCCAGAAATTTTGAGATCATTTTCTGTTTTTGAAAAATCTATAGACATCCGATTGTGTATAAAGATTACTCTAGAGGAGACAGCTATATCCACGTTTATTTTAATGTCAAGCTATGGGAAACAGAAGCAACAGAAGGCTCGCAGCTTTTCCTCCAGTTCACCAAGACAAATCCTGGCTTGCTTTCGGTAAGCAAAGCACAGAAAAGATGAGTCGCTAAACTGACTGATTATAAAGCAGGAACACCAGGGCAGATGTAAGTCATTTTGGTTTAATCAGGCCATTAATTATTAGGGTTTATCAATTAGTTTTATTGAAGGCAGGGGAGCTTAAATGAATGGTAGGGCATTGATTTTAACTGTGGCATCTTCTCAAAGAAAATATAGACGAGGAGAGGGAAGCCTGGAATTACGGGTTTGCTTCATACCTCTGAAGAAGGCAATGCTTGTGTTAGTGCCGTGTGTAATCTTTAATAAGAAAGAAATCTAAGTCCACACCCCTTTAGCATTAAGCATGAGATGTCATTTGCTTGTGTTCCCTGCTTCAAAGTCTGGTTCCCAAGAAGTCGCTATCGTGCTGGCAAAGCAAGATAAAGGTGAACGCACAGTGGCTCATTTGAATGCCCAGCCTTCTAGATCACCTGTTATGGGTGGGCTTTTACAGCAAACAGTGCAGATCCTGTGGTCAGATCTTCTTAGGGGAAGCAGGGGGAATCTATGCATAGCGGCCGATGGACTTCACCAAGATCTGCTAGTCAGCCCTGAACATGGACTGCACCAAACGCGTCCTTCAACCTCTGAGCATAGCGAAGTCCAGTCTCACTGAATCCTCAGACCACCCTGAACTCTCACTGGCAACTTTCTGAGAGCAGGAAGATCAGCTATCAGCCCGATTGTGCTGCTATTTGATTGTATCTGGATATATGCTCAGGTCTCATCTCCCCATAGTGACAGAACTGCTGTGGGACTTTCAGGGAGACTGCGCTGAGCACTGCCTGCCATAGAGCCAAGTGCTCAACGCATAATGCAGTCTGTGAGCCGATGTTCCCAACACTCGGAGCCACTATACACATCGTGAGCTTCTGGCGAGGAACTGGCCATGACAACGTCCACTCCAGGCAGCTGCTGTCCCACTGGGACCACAGGAGTCACAATTACCCAGGCACATCATGTGTTTCTTGTCTAACTGTTTCCCTAGTCCCTCAGTGTGACTTCCCAGTGAGCTGGACGTTTTCATGATGATGCCATAAATGTGATCTTCGGGAGTGCCACACAGACGGTGGGTGGCTCTCAGCACTTCTGACCAATAGTGGGAAGTGCTTAGATGATTGAAAAAAATATCCAAACCAGGAAGAATGTAAGAGTTCACAAATGGTGTCTTGGATCATATTGAGGACCACACCAGGCTCTGCCCCTCCACCAACACAGATGTCTATAAGTGAATAAAAACTAACGTGTCTTTAAAAATTAAACCTAAGCCATAAGGTTAATAAGTCAGGTAGTCCCAACTATTTAGAAACCTGAGGTAGGAGGATGGTGAGAGCCTAGGAATTTAAATCCAGCCTGGGTAATTGTGAGGTCCTGTATCAAATAAATGACCATAAAACTTCAGGGTCACAATGCTACCCTGTCTTTAGCAAAGCATGAAACCCCAGGTAGTAACACTGACTTCATACTGTCCAGCGATGATAAAATGACAAGTTCTTAAACTCCGAGACTGTCTGAATAGCTGTGATTACAGATATCTAAAATCAGATACTAATTCCACTCTCTGGTGTCTGTTCGATAACAAGAAACAGAATCTTACAAAGCCATATGAACGCCGCACAGGACAACACATGCCTATAATCTTAGCACTTGGGAGGCTATGGCAGGAGTTCTGTCTCAAGTTTGCTGCCAGCCTGAGCTACATAACAAGTACTGGGCTAGCCAGGGCTATGTGCTGAGAACCTACCTTAAAAATAAAAATGACCAACATAAACAAATGAAAAAATAAAGACATGTACACAAACAGCAGCAGCATTATTCCTAACATTCCCAAACCATATACAATTACAAATCTCTCCTTCCACTGGTAAATGGACAGATAAACTATGTTATACGTGTATAACAGTATTCTAGTATTCTGCAATAAAAAGGGATGGATGGTTGACAAATGCTGCAACACAGATCAACCTGAGGAAATGTGAGCAAGGCCCAGCGGTTCATATCATATGTTCTACTTATGTACAGAAGAGGCGAATCTATACAGTCTGAAAATACACTAGTGTTCCCTAGAGAGTGGGACAGGGCCTGGGATGGAGGGGGACAAGGACTGGAGAGACAAGCAGAGCTGGGGCAGGAACCGACTGTGAATGGCTATGGAGACTTTTTTTTCCCCCTAGGGTGATGGGATATTCCAGAACTAGATTAAAGCAATAGTTACATAATAGTATAAAATTATTTTGCTAATTTTTAATCATATCCTTAAAATGGGGGCCTTTCTTAGTGTATAAATGATATAGCAATAGTTATTTAAAAAAACAGCCTCAAAACACAACTTATCAGAAGTAGAACTATTTCCCAGAAAACTGGTTGATAATCCAGTTTTGCAGACACTTTCCCTTCGTGAAAATTTAGGGGCCACCACTCAACCCCCCTTAATTGCATATTAGTAGTACAATGGCTACTTCCTTTTAAAAGCTGGTATGCATTTTTTAAAAGGGGTCTGGGTCACCACAATGATTATTATTTATTAGTATTTTTTAAAGGTACTAATTTTAAAGTGTCATTTTACATACACGAGATTCCCCCAAATGACCAAGGCTATGCCTACAAAACACAAAATCAACTTGTTCAAACATGAAAGCACAGTCAGGCGACCATGGCTGCCTCAGTAACCTCCCGTAACTGTTCTGACTGATTTTCAGGATGGTCTGATTTTTTTTCTCCTTCCACTGAATTGACCAAATTGACTGTGGAAATTGGTATCATGTTGACAGGACTCATGTCGCCGCCCATAACTGCCTCACGCAGGAAACTGGATCTTTACACAGGCGGCATCAATTAGCCATTACAGGAGCTGTACAAGCAGCAGCAAACTACTGGGGCCTGCTCATCAAGGTTGAGTCCTAAACCAGTGCTGGCTGCAGCTCCGCCCCACACACCATGAGGGGTCAGGGCTTAGCTGTAGGCCTAAGGGTGGCTACAGACACAGGGACTAAAGAGGTGACTTCTGGTCAGAGCAGTTTTGAGGGAAACTGACTCTGGACAGAGTGTATGCTTTTGTCGGAAAAAAGGGCCACACAGACAGGCGGCGCCCTCTGTGTGAGCTGCTCACCACAGGTGTTGGTGATGGCATCTGCTACTCCCTTTTGATCTCTAGTGTGTTTCTAATATTGACTTGCTTGGTCTTTCAGGGGTGAGGCACACTGGGTGAGGTAGTTTGAAAGTAATTGTCTCCCAGAAGCCTAGAGGGAGAGGCACTATTAGGTGTGGCCTTGTTGGAAAAGTCTATCAGCTTCTCCAGGACGATGTTTGCCTGCATGTCACCATGTCCCACCAAGATGATCAAGTATCAAAACTCAGGCCATCAAGCATGGTGGAAGCCCCTTTACCCACTGAACCATCTCATCAGCATACACGATAGAATTTGTCTTGTTTTTCGAGACAGGGTTTCTCTGCAGCTTTTGGGGCCTATCCTGGAATTAGTCTTTGTAGACCAGGCTGGCCTTGAACTCACAGAAGTCTGCCTGCCTCTGCCTCAAGAATGCTGGGATTAAAGGAGTGCGCCACCACCGCCCGGCTATGATTGAATTTTTAAGGAAACAGCGTTAGTTGTAAATTGTGCCACACAGCTCTGCTGCGAGACCATGTTAGAATATAACTAAACTTTTCTTTGCTGTCATCCCTCCCTAAAACTAGTCTCCATTCATCAGGCCCCGGGGGACACATGGAGTAGGTCTCCATTCTCAGAACCTCACCCAGCCCTGGACCAGAACTCTTCGGCAATATTCCTACATTGAGCTTAATTGTCTTATGAGAAGATAACACTCGATATATCCCTTAGTTATTTCTTAGGGAGCGCACCCTAGTGAGTGAGAACAGCAGTACGATTCTATAGTCTGTGGTGACACTGCATCACAGAGCCATCTGCACACAACAGGAGTGCACCTAGGGGAAAAACCACACCACAATATCAAAGTTCCTCTCCATCACAGAATAAAGGGTGGGCAGCCAGGCATTCTCGCGAAAGCCCTACATAAAATTAAGCAGCACAATTAGCTATGGTAAGTGGCAGCTACTGTCTGGAGTCTCAGGACTCAGCTTGCGGGAGGCACAATATAAGGCTTTCCCTTCTTGCCGAGCACTAGACTTTTGCAAGGCTAATATAAAGGGCACAGGCTTGCACCCCTCAACCCCCTTTTCCTTCAAACTTTATTTATTGCTGGTTTTGTGGTGCTAAAGCTCAAACCCAGAGCCTTGCACAAGCAAGGCAAATCTCTATTACTGAACTAGATCTTCCACCTGCTTCCCCTAATTCCTTCATAGTAAAAAAAAAAGTTTCTTTTCTAAAGTTATGAATCTCAGGTCCTACCTGCAGTCTACACATATCCTGGTCCACACATGGGGAACACTAACTGTGGAAGTCTGGGAGTCTGAAAACTACATTCTCCCCTCACCCTGAAAAGTGATACTGAGTCTAAGACATCACGGGATGAAGAGTCAGAACTATTAATGCTCCTTAGGAGGAGAAACAGATGAAGATGTGGGATGCAGAATAAATGACGTGGAGCAGCACACGCTGGCAAATCCTTTCAAGGAAGAGACGATGATCACTGCCATGCACTTGCTGTATGCTAACCTGGGCTGCATCGTCACTGCCATGCACTGTTTCATTTGACCTTACTCCAACCCTGATAGAAATCATGATTTGCCTCACTTGACAGATGAGGAAATCAAGACTGAAATTAATAAAATTACTCAGTTATGGTGTCACAAACCCGCCTCTCTGACTCAACTCTTTGACCTCAATGAGCTGCACCTTCCTCAGACGAACCCCACTTGAGCACAGTAAGTGGCTGGACTCTTGTACCAGCCTCACCATTACCAGGTGAGTGATTCTGAGAAATTCACAAGGAAACTGATCTAGAGGGTTTCCTTGAGTGTCTTTCCATTTCTAGCAAGCTGGATTTCTCTCTATGAAAGAAGAGAAGCCTAGGAGGGAAGCCTGGAGAGCGTTCTAGTCAAGCTCTCTCAGCTTCTTGCTTCTTTCTGAGGAGCAATGGTTTGAACTACTAATAACCACCATGCTCGGCACACAGGCTGCAGACACAATGCTGTCACCTCATGAAGATGAAGAGGCTGACCCTTCAGTCTCACCCTATAACTCCTGCATGAGACTGCTAACCATTACTGCCTCCCCAGACGTGAGCCTCTCTGATGTCAATTTCCTCATTTAAACATGGAGATGCAGACACCCCCTCACAAAGCTGCCGTGAAGACTAAAAAAGTGATATTCACAGAGGTCCATTACAGCCTCCAGAAGACACTGAGTTGCTGACTACAGTAAGAACACCACGATTAAGATTATTAGACTCAATCCAAAGGAAATTACTCCTCAAGAAGCAAAACAGGAGATTTGATTTCCACAGTGCTGACCTTCAACCATGCCCTTGAGGAAAGGAGCCTTGCCCTTGGTCTGCTGGTGTAGTAGTGTGCCCACTGGACTTGGCAGAATGGGCCACCTGATGACAACTCTCTTCCCTTTTAAATTATCATGGACAACATGGGATTGCTGAGACCTTACAGGTCCCTAGGGATTGACCTAACTGGGATGACAGGGAAGAAACAACAGACACAGAAACAGAAAAGCTGGGATCAGGAAGGCCATGTACTCTAGTTAAGGGCACTGGCAGCAGCACAAACACTCCACATTAATTTTATACAGCTGAATTGAAGAGGTGGATATACTGTACATAGCTCAACAAGCCAGGTTTAGCTAATCTTGGTGGAAGTCTATAGAGGCACAGTGGCAGCCTATAAACATTCAGAAGGAAACCGCAATTGATAGTTTCTGGTCAACTATTTGTAAAACTTATACATGGATAGAGGAAGGCTTAGCTGGCCCCATGGGTCTAAGGCACTGAGGGCCTAGATATGGCTGTGCTCATGCCAACACACATTCCTTCAGAATGTCGTCCACTCCTCACTCAGGATGACTTTGAAATGAAAAGCACTACAGAAAGTTCCAGGAAAAAAAGACTTGACTCGTTTATCCAACAAATAACCATGGTACACCCTGTGGCCTCCATCCTCCACAGGGGGTCCCCTTCTGATGAGCTCCAAAACTTTAGATTTACCTAGAAGACAAAACTCAGAGGCATCTATGCGACTTGTGCAGTGCCCCCTGATGGGTAGCTGGACAGGGTCCTGTGTGCCAACAGTACAATGATCTGTGAGTCAAAGCACACAATGATCTCCAAATTTATTTCTAATCCCAACCCTCTCTCCACTCTGAAGGTTTTTAGAGGACTAATCACCCATGATTCCTATATATATTGCTCTATATATTTCTTGACATATATTGATACACATTTTTAAATGTCATTATGCTGGATAGTTTTATGTCAACTAGACACAAGAGAGAGTCATCTGAGAGGAGGGAACCTCAATTAACAAAATGGCTCCATGAGACTGGGCAATAGGCAAGTCTGTAGGACATTTTCTTAATTAGTGATTGATGGGAAAGGGCTCAGCCATTGTGGACTGTGTCATCCCTAGGCTGCTGGTCCTGGGTTCTATAAGAAAGCAGGCTGAGCAAGCCAGTAAGCAGCAACCCTCCATGACCTCTGCACCAGCTCCTGCATCCAGGCTCCTGTCTCATTTGAGTTCCTGTCCTGACTTCCTTCAACGATGGACTACAACGTGGAAGAATAGGCCAAATAAATCCTTCCTTCCCCAAGTTGCTTTTGGCCATGGTATTTTGTCATAGCAATAGTAACCCTAAGATAGTTGTCTTCTGAGATAACCAAAGAGACACATGCATTTGGAAGAAACAACAGAGACATACCACACTGGCTTCTGTGCAGTTTTGTATAATAGTAGCATCTTGTAAAACTATATAGCACACTATACGTGACAAAGAACTGAATTAATAGTACTCTCATGTCTCCCATGCTCTTGGGTAGGTATAATTAACATAGTAAAAATGCCGATCTTACCAAAAGCAATCTATAGATTCAATGCAATGCCCATCAAAATCCCAGCAAAATTCTTCACAGACTTCGAAAGAATGGTACTCAACTTCATATAGAAAAGCAAAACACCCAGGATAGCCAATACAATCCAGTACAATAAAAGAACTTCTGGAGGTATCACAATCCCTGACTTCAAACTCTACTACAGAGCTTCAGTACTGAAAACAGCCTGGTACTGGCATAAGAACAGACAGGAGGACCAATGGAACCAAATCGAAGACCCGGATATTAACCCACACTCCTTCGAACACCTGATTTCTGACAAAGAAGCAAAAACTATCAACTGGAAAAAAGAAACAACCTTCCTCAAGACCCAGCAACACCACTTTTGAATATATATCCAAAGGATGCTCAATCATGCCACAAAGACATGTGCTCAACTATGTTCACTGCAGCGTTGTTTGGCATAGCCAGAACCTGAAAACAACCTAAATGCCCCTCGACCAAAGAATAGATAAGGAAAATGTGGTACATTTACACAATGGAGTACTACACAGAAGAAAAAAAAATGACATCTTGAAATTTGTAGGCAAATGGATGGATCTAGAAAACATCATTTTGAGTGAGGTAACCCAGATCCAGAAAGACAGTTATCATATGTACTCACTCATAAGTGGTTTTTAAACAAAAAGCAAAGAAAACCAGCCTACAAACCACAATCCCAGAGAGCTTAGACAAAAGTGAGGACACTAAGAGAGACATACATGGATCTAATCTACATGGGAAGTAGAGAAAAACAAGATCTCCTGAATAAATTGGGAGCATAGGACTATGAGAGAGGGTTGAAGGCAGGGAGGCAGGGAGAGGAACAGAGAAAAATGTAGAGCTCAATAAAAATCAACAATTAAAAACAAACAAACAAAAGCCCAATACTCTCAAGCCGGAGAACATTCCCATCACCATGCCCTCTGTAGATGGACTCCCTTCCTTCCTACCTTATTTCCCCAGCCCCCGGAGATGACTGATCTGCCTCCCATTTCTCTACATTTACCGTTCAAGAATACTATATGAATTGCAGCGAAATTTGTGACTGCCCTTCTCACTCTGAATAATTCTCTGCAGGTTTCTCCAGCGTGTTGGCAACAGCCCATTCCTTTCCGCCACTGAGCAGTATCCACGATACAAATGCACCAGGGCTCATTTAACCATTCCCCGTCACAGGTACTGCGTGGACCTAAGTCTTCACTTCTGGGTTATTAGGGCAGCTGTGGGCTCCTTTTCCTGGGAAGTATCAACAGTGGGACTATCCCTTCTTTCGCTGCTGCCAGCAATTGACCCAATTATCCGCAGCCTCGCTGGCATTTGCAATTGTCCCTGTTGATGGCAGCCACGTTCTCAGAGGTATGCAGCGCATCTCACATCAGCGTGGGTCTGTGCTCTCTACAGAACCCCGAGGCTGACCATCTTCTTCATGCGGTCCTTTGCCCATTATCTAACTGGATTGATTTTTTCATTTGTTCTTTCTGTTCAGTTTTCAAAGTTCTTTAAATAGTCCTGGCACTCCTTTAAAATATATAGAACTCTTTTAAGTAACAATGTATAGAATTTATCTTTTAAGAACCATTATTACGCATACGGACACCTCTGTAAACTCAAAACAGAAAGAATGCCAACACAGGCAAGGAGGTTTAATTTCTAGAGATGTTTACGTGTGTAGCCAGAGCTGAAGAAAAACCAACAGCTCATACTCACTGAAGTCATTTGTTTACCTCAGTTAATCGGCTAAGTCAGCTCATGAGTTACGATCTACTATAGAACTGGCATGTAATGGACGCTTACATTTAGAGAATATTTAAGCAGGAGCCAAGGTCTATTCGTGGCTCTCACTACTAACACCCGTTCAACACAAACATCCCTACCAGATCTGCCTGACTAAGCAGCCCTGGCACTAGGAAGAAGACGTTCACACCCAGTTTTCCCGTCATTACCCTCTGCGACATAAAACCAACTGGGGGTGACTCTTTTAAATTGACTTGGATCGCTCAAATGCTAACCAGTCCTTGAAAAACAAAAAACAAAACAAAACAAAAAAAAAACCCTGGTATTTCAGGAAGCAGAAATATGGCTTAGGCCACTTGAGCTCCCTGGAACTGGAACGGTAGCCCAGCTGCCTAGTCTGGTATGGAAGCTTTGTGCAAATTACAGCTCCTCATAAATCACTTAAAACCACCCGGGTTAATTTTCTAGTGGTGGCAATGCCCCACGAGGAAGGAATCACTCTTGGGAATGTAGTTTAGTTTCCTGTTTAGTTTGACCACAAACCCCAGCTTTATCCACATTCAGACAGCTCTGAACACTCTGACCTTGACATCGATTTTTTTTTCTAGGAAATTCAAAGATTGTACTTCTCTTTTCTCTTCTCATGAACATAATAATTTTGGAGTAGGATACGTTTATAGTGTTTTTATCTTGTAGTCTGCGTTGATGTCATTTACAAGGTACTGGCAACTAACTATATGACACAGGCCAGCACTTTCTTGGCTATTCTCTCCGAGACAGCCAGCCTCTGGTCCTCTCAGAATCTTTTAGGATACCTTCTGCACGTTCTTTTCTGAAAATTTCTCATGAATCTACAATTATTTCAAGATAATACAGCTCAAGATGCGGTTGCCTTTTATCAAAGTTGTGACTTTACGTGTCATTCTTTACTAGTGCCAGTGAGATGGCTCGGTGAGCAGATGCAGTTGCCACCAAGCCTGATGATCTCAGTTTGACCTCTGGGGCCTGAATGGTGGAACTGTTATATGCCCATGCACACATACAATTAATGAATTAAAAAATTTTAATTAAAAAAGTATCTACTAATGACACTACTCCATTTTTAGTGCAAGCACCTAGGACACTGGTAAGATCTAAGAAAAGTCTTTGTGTGTGCTGTATGTGTGTGTTGTGTGATGATTGTGTGCTGTATGTGTGTGTGCAGATACACATGCACCTATGCGCACTGCTCAGAGGTTTACACCGAGTATCTTCCTCAGCACCTCTCCACCTGCCTTTTTGAGGAACTTACTGATATGGCCAGACTGACTGCCAGTGAGCCTCAGGAGTCCTCTTCTATGGGCCTCTCCTCCTGTGGGGGGTCACAGTTTTGTTCCATTGCCTGTCTGTTGACAGGGGGACTGGGGTTCCTAACTCAGGCCCTCAAATTTGTTCCTTGTGCACTCTAAGCATCTCCCCAGGTAATCAAAGGTCTCCCTCGCTTCCTTCCTTAAAAAACAAAATAAGACAAAACAAAGGCCCCAATGTCTGCCTAGCTCCCGAAGCATGAGTCCTAAGTTCCCCTCATACTTTTACAACCCACCCTTCCTTTGACATCTACTAAGGCTTCCCATCCTCAGATCTACCTTTCCCAGAGTATGCTTAGCTGGAGTCTCAGTGTGACTTGTCTGAAATTTGTCCATGCTGCTGCAGGGACAGTTCAGTCACTTCCCTGCTGAGCCACGCCCCACTGTCTGGATGTTCAACCCTTTACCTGCTAAAAGACTCATCACTCATTCCCAATTTGCGTCTTTTATGAATAAAGCCACTGGGAAAAATTGCTCACTAGTTTTGTGGGGCAAACGCTTCATTTCTCCTGTGTAAACATCCAGGAGAGGAGTTGCTGGGCCATGCTGTCAGAAATGCCCTCGTGTTAGCTTGACCAACTCTACTCCTCCAAGCCTTCATCCACGGCCATCTTCTCTGTGGTCGCCATGGGAGCAAGCCCCCCATGTCCCTGCGGTGCTGGATCCGCTCAACTCTTCCATCCTGTAGCTAACCACCTTCTAGTGCGTTCTATATTCACTATTGTAGTTATTGCTTATGAATATTTCTCTTCTTTTTTGTCATCTCATCCATCCTGCTAAGATAATGTTTCATGAATGTAGAAAGCCTGGGTTACATATACTGATGTCTCCCAAGCGCTCACAATGACACCAAACACAGGTAAGAAATAAAGAGCTATGGAATAAGCTAACACCAGTTTAGATACCTAAGACAGCCCCTAGAGAAGCCCACGTGGGGTCAGTTTGGGGATGGTACCACCAGGGAAGATAAGACTTCCAGCGTTTTGCTAGCTTGCTTTTTCTTTGAGATCAGACAGATCGGGTTCATTCAGGGTGGTCTGTCTACGGACAAAGTCTCTTTCTTTACACAGAGATCTCTAGTTGGGCAAAACTGTTCTGCACAGTGGCCTTTTCAGAAAGTTTCACCCTATAGCTCAGGTTGACCCACAATCTTCCTGCTCCAGCATCCCAAGGGCTGGACTAATAGGTATTCACCAGCCTTGAGCTTTTCTAATGGAGAAGGCAAGTAAAATTGCCCAGGTCCATATATAGAAAGGTATCCTGGGGTACACAGGTCTAGCTTTCTCTTTCTGTAATTCTCTGTATCTCTGTATGATGGCCCCAACTGACGGCCGGCTTTATTTTCTTAATCTAAGTTCTATTCTCATTACCCTTCCGTTTCCCTTTTATCCTCGGGGAAAGCAAGAGCAGTTGCTGCCAGGGCATTCTCACGTTTCCCACAGAAATGGCATAGGTGTTAATCTTGTATTTATGTTTGATGTGGGTAATGATGGCTGTGACTGGAGCCGTGGTTTATTAATATGCAGGGCTCTCACCTCATTAGTGGTGATGTATGTTTTGAAGTTAAGCTGCAGTGTTTGCTGGAATGTCGGATCTGGCCCCACACATTCTCACCCGCTCACTTTCTTTGTCTTTACTCTCGGTCAGCACAGGCTGTGCTCACAGGGCGCTCACTTATGTCTGACAATGCAGACAGCTTTTCCACAGTAGTTAATCTTGGTAGGCGTTTCAAACATTTTAAATAAGTATATCTTCATGTGATGTCATCACATCTGCTTTAACTTAGAAGAAGGAATTATGGAATCTTTTGACCCTATAACACAAAGCACAATAACTCTCTCTTTGGCTGGATTTAGTAATGGAGTATTCTTATTGATTGGATGGAGTGATTAATTCATAGTTATAACAAAAATCTATAGGACTAACATTTGATTATTCACAAAGTTCTCTCCCATCTATCATCTCAAATATTAAAGGCTAAACAAGAAAAACAGCTGACTGAGCGGCACCCTCGGTGGTCCCGCCTGGGCAGGAGTTGCTGAACTCCGAGTTCCACCATCCCCAGGTGACGCCATGTGCAGCCGAGCACACTCACAGGACCAAGCACCATGGGAGGAAGGCTGCGGCTGCTTCTTGTTTAGACTTTGCTCTGTTCTACAGTCTCACCCGAGAAAGAGGCTCTGGATTTTACTTATCCATTTTTCTGTACTTAAAACCCAGGATGCCAAACCAAGCTATTTCTATGGGAGAAGAAGTCTACTCTTTGGTATCAGGCAACCAAACATGTCTCCAGTTCCTCATCTTAGAAAATGTGCACTCCTGAGTATAAAGCAATGTCATTTTAATAATTCTCTGCTCTGTCTGGGGGGGGGGAGCGGCCTTAGAAAACGATGATCAGAGGAGAACACAGGTTCTCAGTACTTAGACCGACACAAAGTGGGAAAGCTTGGATCGCTCATTAGTGTTTTGTTCGTCTTCTTTTCGCTGGCTGTCTCCTCACACCGCCTCGATCAGACTCCCCCAGTCTCCATAAAAGGACCCAGCTTTGATTTGACAATGTGACACATATTCAGATGTATTCTCATCATCAATCAGAGGAAGCAAAAATGAGTCTGTGTGCGTGCAAGAAGGAACAGCGGCGAGCGTATATACAGTACAAGTGTATAAACAACCATATTACCTACTTAATTGCCTTAGCTGAACTTAAAAGCTCTGATCTTTAATTGCCTGATTGAACTCATCTAAAAAGCTACAATTTTTTAATCAAGGAGAAAATTAAATAGCTTTTTGGTAAATAAAAAGGCATCTTTAATCTTATTTTTATGAATTCCAAGTTATTAAATATGGACAAAACATACTCAATTTAGGCTAAGTTTCTCAGTACAGCCCTTTACAAAAGTCTCCAGGGCCCTGACTCCTTCCACTCTACATTCAGAAAGTAAAAGCCTCTGTGAATAGCTAGGTAACTCCAAGGCCAAACATGTAAATCTATTATTACCACGGCACACTTTCCGAGAGCTGAGTGCCCCTTACTAGGGAATACACACTCATTTGGTCTGCAATCCAGTCACCTTTCTAACTAGGCAGGCACACATTACTTCCCTGATTCGTGCTTCAAACTGAAGCCCCTGGAAATGGCTTGTGCAACCCATCCCACTGAGCTCACAGACACCCCCACAGTAGTATTTATAGTGGCTTTGCTCTGCGTGCTGAGTGGGCCAGAAAAACCTGAAGGAGGACTCATGATTCTCTTTGGAAACCTCTGTATCAGCAATCAGCCAAGTCACCACAACTGTTTCCCACAACATACCAAAGCTCCTTTCTGAGTCCCCTTTGCAAACAGCAAGAGAAGACATGTACACCGGTCTCCAAGCGCTCTGGTCAACTATGCTTGCTCAATGACCACAGGAAGATTGTCCTGGTGATCTGACCCTAGGCTTTCAGATCCCCACAAATCCATCTGAGACACATCTAATGACATATCTCAACAGACACATCTGGTTGTCTCACAAATGGAAGGAGACTAAAGCAAACAACTTAGAAACTGAGATTCTAGAGGTACAGCCCCTCGTCAGCATGATTTGCCACTTAAAAGGGGGTAAAGAAAAGGTGCTTTGGACTATCCGAGGCACACTTCCTACCCACCGGAGTTCCAGAGAGTTCCAGCTGGAGAGAATTCACTAATCCAGAATGACCCTGTCTGCCCAGAGTACAGAACAATGCTAAGTTTCAGTTTCTAACAACACTCCCGTTTCCAAAGCACGGTCCTTTTAATGAAGGCTTTGCTATTGAGCACGGGCGCCTTCCCTTAGATCCCATGCCAAACGGACAGCAGATGTCTGGAAAAGGCAAGCAAACGGGCCCTGGCTATGATAGCTCCATGGTGCTGCACAGGGGCAGAAGCACAGGAAGGGAAGGCAGCCCCTGCTGACCAGGTTAGAAAACCCCTTTCTTTAGCTCACCACTCAGCAGATGGGTTCACATACTGATACCTAGGAGAGTGATACTAAGCCAGCCCGGCTCCCTCAGCCACCACTCTGGTACCTTTTACACCCTAGAAACACAATGGCATTACGGGGGTGAGGGTGGAGGCAACGGGGATCTTAAGATTCCATTTAGTCAGCACAAATGCCTTCAAAAACTGAACGTTGTGTTTTTCCAAACAGAGATAGTCTCTACAAAAAGGGTGAAAAAGTTGGGAAGCATGGGGCTATTGAGACCACCTACAAAGAAGTCATGCCTGGCTGAAACCAAATTTAAAAACAAACAAACAAAACCCTTTCCTTTAATCACGTCTCATTGTACACCGACTGCTGCGCTCCCCAGATGTACATAGTCAGGACCAGCAGGTGTGTACTAAGTTGGGCGTGTGGTTTGGCTTTGCCACCATCTCTTTCTCTTTTCGCAATTTGCTCCCAATGAATTCAGACATCTTGGGAACATTAGACAAACAGGAGGCTCCTCCTGTAACACGACACATACCAGACCCTTCTCTCCCATGTCACCAGAACAAGTAACCGTTTCTCATTCTATCATTAGGTCCTTGCCTAAAGTTTCATTTCCAGGGAACAGGAAGCAGTCTCTTCAGGAAGATGCCTGACATTCTGTAAGGACTGGGGAAGGGGAGGGCCGGACCCAGCTAAATATCACAGAGCCCGCTGTTTTCAAACAGTACAAAATGTGCTTTGCATGCTTGATAAATGTGTTACACAAAAATTTAATTCCCTAGTTAGTACTGGCGGTGGGGGGGGTAGGAGGCAGAAAAGATGGAAATAAGAGGGAAAAAGTAAGGAAGCAACATTTACAAACAATCACGTTTTTTATGGTCATATCAGTTGGCTGAAATGGTGTTGCTTTTTTTCCTTCCTTTAACCAAGGCAACTGCAGAGACTCCTCCATCCCCATATTAAGTCCACATGTAAAACCCAGAACATACCTCTGTGTAAAATCTTTAAACTCCACAAATATGTAAGGCCTTTAACAACCTAAAATTACGAAAGAGAAAACAGTACAGTTATGGACGTTATAGGAGATGTTCCACAGTTAAACAAACGAAGCACACATTTTCCTTTAAACCACTGTCAGACTGAACTTGACTCTTGAACACTTCCCTGTCTGTATGCTCTCGGGGTACCAACTGCAGAGCACCATGGTCCTTGCTAGTGAGCTCACTGCTCTCCAAAGACTGGGTGTGTCAAAGAGAAGAGGTGAGCACTTGTCGTGAAACAACCCAGAAGGTCACATGCTAAACCCTCAGGGGTGGACAGATTAGGAGAGAGACAGAAAGAGGAATAAGGACTTTTAACACAATTTTCCAATATTTCTGAGCATGTGTGTGGTTTTTCACAGTTCTCTGTGAAACTGCCCTGGCTGCCCTAGAACTTGCTCTGTAGACCAGGCTGGCCTCGAACCCACAGAGATCCACCTGCCTCTGCCTCCTATGTGCTAGGATTAAAGGCATGAACTACAACATTTGGCCTCTGAGTGGTTTTTTTTAAAAAATGACTTTATTTATTATTATTTTATGTATGTGAGTGTTTGCCTGCATAAATGTATGTTCATATGTGTGGGTTTGGTGGTCATGGAGGTCAGAGGAAGGCATCGTATGCCCAGAACTGGAGTTTCAGATAGTTGTGAGCTGTTACAAGGGAACTGTGAACTAAACCTGGGTCCATAAGGGCAAGCGCTTTTGAGCTGCTGGGCCGTCTCTCCAATCCTGGGTGATTTTAAAAGTCATGCTATTTATGATGAAGGAAAATTTTTTACTTTTACTTTTTGGTAGTGCTGGAGAGCAGGCCAAGGGCCCGCGTGTGCTCAGGAGGTGCTGTACCAAGGAACTACATCTAGCGCAAGAATATTTTAAGAAACTGACTCATGAAAGGAAGCAGCTAAAACAGAAATCACCTTTCCCAACAGCAGCTAGGAAAGCCTGATCAGGATCCCAGCCCTTAAATGGCAAACTTAGCTGATGTGAAGAAAAGAAAAGAAAGCAGTGGCCCAAGCTAAAGATACATTTCAGCCAGATGTGTCAAATTTCACCGGACAACTTTGGCCTAGGCTCTGTGGGAACTCCTGAAATGATTTTCTAAACTTCTCTGCAATTTAAAAATAAAATAAAAATGAAAATAATTTTAAGAAGGTCTGTAATATTGCAGCAGGGAAGGATGGAAGGCACCGAGGTGACCGCAGCAGGCACGCTCGCTGGACAAAGCACGCACGTGGAGGACATACACAGACAGCACGGGGCACAGGCCAGACAGGAAACGGGTAGGTGCCACTGCATAAATGCCACCCGATTAGCCTCTTTCACTGCCAGGGTTAGAGTGGGCCAAATGAAATTCTGAAAAAGACCCGAACTATACAGGCTGCAATTACTACCTTCTATGTGGGAAATTTAATCAGGAATTGCCATTAGGATCTTTTAATCTTGAGCTGAGTATGTGGCTCACTGACAAAGAGTTTGGCTAGCAAACAGGAGGCCCTAAGTGCAGACCCTAGTACCACTAAACAAATAAATAAATCTTTCAAATTTATATAAAAGTAGCTGTTATATGAAATGCATGTTTTATTCATAGCACATGAATAGAAACTTAAATTTTCAAGGTTTACTATTCATAATTGGATTTAAAAGAAAAACAGTGAACATGCTGCTGTTACTCAAAATGCACTTACAGGTATAAAAAGCGCTTATTACAGAAATTTCTAGATGGAGACAGGACAATGTAAGAAAACCTACCTTGGTGAGAAGTAACTAAGCGGTTTGTGGACCTCAAACACGGCTTTAGAAGAGGAGGTTAGGGCTCTGTGTGCATTGTGTGCTCTGTGTGGTTGACAAAAATGACTAACAGCAACAGTAAACAGCAGAAATACAAATTGAGCAAATTTCCAGATGTTAAAGATCTAGGAAGTCAACTCCCTGTCCGTTAATGCTGGAAGAGGCCAGCCTGTTTCGCCTCTCTCAGAGCAGAAGGTACTAGTGGTGGTGGTGGTGGTGGGGATCAGCTGGCTGACACAGTGAGCAAGTCCATTCCATGTTTATATGTTCTAAGAGAACAGAATGCATTTTTAAAAAAATTTTTTGGGACAGGGTTTCTCTATGTAACCCTACCTGTCCTGGAATTCACTCTGTAGACCAGGCTGGCCTCAAACTCATAGACACAGCTTTAGAAAAGGCCTGTCTGTCTTTTCTGACTGTCTCTGCCTATAAATACATATAAATGTTATGATAATAAAATTAGAATATGAATCTAACATAAAAGCATAAATGATGATAGTTTTATCAATGGAAATAAGACAAATTATTCAAATGTTTATAAAAAGACATCAGCAATGAAAACAGCTTCTCCTTGAGTAGCGGGAGGAGGCCCCAATGGTTAGTGTGGGTATGAGTAAGTGGGGTTCAACTTCCTGACTCAGAGCTCAGCTGTGTCCTATGAGACTTCCCTGTTACAGGATGTGTGTCAGTGACATTAGTGCAATAGCAAATGAGGGATGAGAAGACACACAGACAAGACACAATCTAACAGATTCAGACTGAAAGTAGTAAAAGAAATACAACACCAATTTGATGATATTGGATAAAATCGTAATTTTGTTAGGGATTCAAAAAAGAGCCATTATTGCTCCAACTGTGAAAATGGGTGATATATCCCTTGAATGTGTGTAAGTATCCATTTATAAATGAGCAGAAAATCTGTCCACTAATCTGGAGGATTATTGGCATTCAGTAGGCTAGGCTGCACACAACCACCTAACAAAGCCTTGACACTAACAGTACTTCTATCTGCTGTCAATCATTCACCCCTTCACATGTCAAGTGCACGTCTTTTCAGGGACAACGTCAATCAACATTAACATTAGCATTCAAAATACAGCACAGTATGCCGCTGCTTTAGACATAAGAGGGAAATAAATGGGGGGTAGTAGGCAAAGGCACTCTTTGTAAGAATCCAGATCCAGTGGGCAGCAGGGCAGAAGCTGCAGAGCTGGGAGGCTAAGATCAGGTACTTCCTATGGATTTCTTCAAGGGAAAAACATTCTCTCTTCATATATCCTACATGAGAAAATTTGAGTCACATTGCACAGATGCTGGCAGGGTTCATCTGGCGACGACCTTCAGGTCTTGGACCTGCCTTGCATGCTGGATTACTTGAACCAGGAAAATTAAGTTCATGTTGGGAGACATGAGAAGATCTCAGGCTGCACACAGTGGTACATGCCTGGAGTCCTGGGGAACTGAAGCTTGAGGAACAGCTGAGCCCAGGCGATCAACAACAAGATGCCACTTGAAAAAAGAACTCTGAAGCAACTGTGTTTGTATATGCTTCTCCACCATTCTTTCATTCTTCTTCACTATCCTCACCATTCTCATTCTCTCTCTCTTCCTCTCTCTCTCTTCCTCTCTCTCTCTCTCTCTCTCTCTCTCTCTCTCTCTCTCTCTCTCTCTCTCTCTCTCTGCTTTAACCTTGTTTTCCCTTTAATACCTTTCTCTCTCCCCCCGCCCTGCCTCTCAGAAAACAGAGTGAAGGAACAATGGGTCTGGAGACAGACCACCCTGCATCTAGGATAGCACTGGCCAGGGTGAGTTACTGAACTGTGCTAACCGTTTTGCTAAGTATTGGCGTGCTCGACCATCTTCATCTTAGCTCAGGTGACGAACTCATACATAAGTAGACCACAGAGACTGGCACTTTCAGATACACACAGACCCATTGGATTCTGTTGCTGGACTAGACAGAGCTGAGACTATTTACATGTGCCTTCTTGCCCTGGCTGAGGAATTCAAAGGAAAGAAACTGATGCCACCTTTGGAACACTCGGGAAAAGCCATCAGGGAAATGGGAACCAAAACAAGCTGTGTGTATGTAAATTTTTCAAGCCACGAGGGCCAAGCCATCAAGGGTGATAGCTGCATTTGGACTGCTAAGATCTTCATGGTGTCAGACGCTACCCCTGGGCCAGAGTGGAAAAGAATCATCATGTCCGGGGTCTATCCAGAGCCCCCCGCCACACACACACACACACACACACACACACACACACACACACACACCACCATGTTGAAGGCACTATACAAGTGTAGGACCAACAGAGTTTATGAAGGCTATCTATCAGAAGAGCAAAGTGTTTCTTCTACTCCTACCGCCAAAGCTCTCTGCAGCACTGCAAATGTGGAGGAAGGAGCCTTGTTTTGTAAGAGACTGCTCCTGATTCCAAACCACCAACCCTGCCTGAACCGGTACTCATGTTAATGCTTCTTGCTAAAGTATTTTGCAAAATTTTCAATCACCCAAAAGCAAGCAAGCCCTGTACTTAAAGCTGGCAGCTTTTCTGCTGACTCTTCACTTCACAACCTGGGTGGATCAGAAAGCCCAGTGGTCTGGTTTGTGCTCTACACGGGAGAGAGGCAAGACTGATGAGGCCGGGGAAGAACACGCTTCTTTACTGAACAAGGTGAGTTTCTATTTTCCCAAGTTCAAGAGACGATGGGAACACGGGACATGCAGACTCCCCTGCTTTCCAGCCGTTCCCTCGCCTCTTCCTGCCCTTTATTATAGAGTTGCTATACTCTAGAGCCAAGAACTGCCAAAAGCCACAAAGCCGTCATTCCCCTCGGAGATTAGAAGAGGAAAGGAAACATTTTTGTCTTCATCTCAAACACTGATTTCAGCACGGAGACGGCATCCTGAATAATCCACCTCACGTGCAGATTAGAAGCTGCTCGGCAGAGGCAGCATCAGAAAGGAGAGTGCTCGTCACCCTGGGCAGTTCACACCAATAATTAGAAAGAAAAGAGGAAAGCTGTGAATTACAATGAACTGCGCCTGAGTAAGTGTCCATGTTGGATTAAAGAATCTGAGTTGTCAGTTTGATGTATAATGAATGTGAAAATAAGCCATTTAATTAAATGGTACATGATATAATCACTTTGTTCTGCATTAAACCACTTAATTTAACAGAGCGTCTTTACTTTAGCAATTGTTTACGATTACAGCACCCAGTGACTCTTCTTAGACATGGTTAGCTTACATTATTCCAAATCTCAAATCTGGAACTTACAAAATAATCCCAGTTTAGATGATATGATATAATTTGTCTATTTATTAGTGAGTAAAGAAGACAGGAAAATGTCTCATCACAAAGGGCCCAGAATCTGAGGTAAAGTCTCTAAAAGATAAGATAAAGACTAAACCCAAAAGCATAAGAAGACTACAAAACCATCTAATAACAAAGATATTTCGTTCACAGACTGCTTTCACTCACTTAAATTCTTTACAAATCCTGTGTCTATAACTACAAATGTCCCCTGTAACAGTTTTCTCTTTGATGAAATTAGAAACCTGGGCACCAAGGTCTCTGCAATCAGAGAAAGAGGAAAAGACAGAAACAATGGGCGGTAAGAAGGTCCCAACAGTCAGCTGGGACAGACAGAAAAGGGACACATCTGAGGACAGAGGAGTGGACTTGACAGGAAGGACTGAATCATCATATCTCTTACACTGAAGCCAGTATACTTACTGCCACTGCAATTCTCCCGAGGACATGCTCTGGAATTTTCCTATATACATCCAAGGATCCCCCTGTGGAGACAAACATCCGTGTTACTGCAATCCAACCACTGGCGCCGTGCACTGGCCTCTGTGCTTGCTTCCTGAGAATGTGGTTTCCACATTCGTATGACACACACCAGATATGGAGAGCAAAGTGGGTTTTAGTTCTACTTTTATGATGACATAACTGTTCTTCCAGAAGAACATGGCCAGCTACTTCCCTTTAAAAATCCAGTCATTAAAATGGAAGGAAACTAGAGGAGGGTAGAACCCGCCCTTAATGAAAATGCAGATGTAAACAAAACTGCCCAAAGGGACCCGATGGTCACACTTGACGTGCTTCACGTGCCAGCTTTTCACATGGAACCTGGAGCCCTTATCTTAGAATTTCCACACTTATCAAATGCGGGTGGGTACGCATTTCAGAATACACACAAAGACTGGCAAAGCCGGAGTGCAATGCTGTTTTCTCAGAGACGTTACTCAGGACATTAGGTAGCATGAACAATCAACCCCTGGCTCCTTGACAACCATGAAAAACAATGAAGCAAAAATGAAACTAATCTCTTCAAGTTCTAACTTGTTTCATTTTAAGCTCACCTATGTATGTATGTATGTATGTATGTATCTATCTATCTATCTATCTATCTATCTATCTATCTATCTATCGTGTGTATGCATGGGATGTGTGCCCACCTGTGGAGGTCAGAGGTCAACTTCTGAGAGCTTATTTTCTCCTCCCACCGTGTGATGCTGGGGCTGAGCTGAGGTCATTGGGCTTGGCTTGCAGGTGACCTGACCCGCAGCACCATCTCGCGGATTCTCTATTTTTAATAAACTGTGACTCACTGCTATACTGCTTTATCTGTCAACTTCAACTTGTGCTAAATCACCTTTGACATTTTCCAAAACTGAAAACCACTAGACGGATTCGTCCTGCTGTGCTTCCCGTGCTCTGAGAGGGGTCGGCAGAGAAGTAAACGACACAGCAGAGCCCTCAGAAGCAGGAGACCGGCCAACTAGATGAGTGCTCTGAGGTTCAGTCCTTGTTGATTTTCTGTTTGTATGCTTTTGACTTGAGACAGCGTCTCACTATGCAGTCCTGGTGGATCTGGAACTCATTCTGTAGACCAGGCTGGCCTTACAGTCAGAGCTTCACCTGCCTCTGCCTCCAATCAGCGTGTGCCACCATGCCTGGCTAGTCATCCTTAGACTGAAAATGGCAGAGGATTTGGGTCTCATTCTTACCCAGCTTCATGATAGTTTCTATTCTACAGATCTAGCCAAAAAGGGCAACTGGGACTTTATGCCACCTGCAGCAACAGCATCACTGTGCCCGGAATCACCACAGTCCCGGAATCACCACAGTCCCAAAATCACCACAGTCCCGGAGTCACCACAGTCCCAAAATCACCACAGTCCCGGAGTCACCACAGTCCCGAAATCACCACAGTCCCGGAGTCACCACAGTCCTGAAATCACCACAGTCCCAGAGTCACCACAGTCCCGGAGTCACCACAGTCCCGGAGTCACCACAGTCCTGGATTCACCAAAGTCACAGAATCACCACAGTCCTGGATTCACCAAAGTCACAGAATCACCACAGTCCTGGATTCACCAGTCACTGTGCAATTCCTGAGTCGGCTGTTTTGAGAGCCCAACTCGTGGGGAAGTATGACCAGGACTGGCGATAATGTTGAGAGGACATGGCCTCTCAACAACATGACTTACATATTCTGCAGGGAGGAGTACTTCACTCGCTAACAATATGATGAAAACTAAGCTAATAACACATAATATCCCCTCAAGAGTCAAACTGAGATGCAGTCTTTCATGGCTATAAACAGAGTACCCAGGATATTTGGGAAGTAACTTTTTTTTTCTGTCAAGGCTAAAATTTCATATTTATGATGTGACTACTGATGACTTAAAAAACACCTAATAAGGTTTGAAATGAAACCTGTCACTCTTCCGAAATGCAGTTAAGGACATGTTCTGTGCAAAGAGGCTGTTAAGTGTGCCACGTTCCCTAAAGCTACCATTCTGTTCCAAACGGTCCACGTAACACAGAGCTACAGCTTCCTACGTATGATGACAGCAGGTGTAGGAAAATGATCACTCCGTGAGGTAACTTCTGCTTGCCGCTCCCGGGCTCTGAGCACAGGCTGACTAGCCGGGGTATAACTAACTTTGTGCCGTGCCTCTCAGTGCTACTGGGGTGAGGCGAACAAACCAAACAAGACACTCATGCAATGAGCGGAAACATCCTTATTTACTAAAACAACATTTTTATTCTAGATGCACTAAAAGTGAAAGCAGCCGTGCGCCCACTGATTTTTCAGGTAAATTGGTAGGGGCACGGATGAGTAAGCTCAAGATGAAAAGCTTCACGTGTGGGATCTGGGAAAATGACAACAGCAGCTTACTAGAGCAGCTCTTAGGGAAGCCAATGGACTCAACACTCACATGCACCAACAGGGAGGGGATTTAGTTCTACACGAGTTACAGAAGAGGCTGGAAGGAGCACAGACAGTGGTCTCACCAAGCTCAACTGGAAGTCAAAGGTGACACGGCAACCATTATCAACAGAGTAAGGGAAGAGGAATCTCCCTGGCACCCAGGAACACCCCTGTAGTGCTCAGCCGCCCACGTGCACAGGTCTTCATGTAGCTGGCTCTGTGTCGTCGCTGTATCCCACCCCACCCACACTCACAGAGGTAAACTAAGGTGGAAATGCCACTGTAGATGCACTGGGTCGAGACAGCCTGAGATTCCAAGAGATTCTGAGGCTCTCCGGCAGAGGGTCTGGTAGTGGACACCCTCTCTGCAGACTCTATGACAGAGGGTCCGGTAGTGGGCACCCTCTCTGCAGGCTCTCTGGCAGAGGGTCCGGTAGTGGGCACCCTCTCCACAGGCTCACCGGCAGAGGGTTGGGTGAGTTCTCACTTGCTCTCACACCGGTTCTATTCTCTACACTGCTCCAGAAGGCAACTCTCTGACTCAGCACAGCAGAGATGTGAGGGCCAGGAGTGCTAATGGCGAAGCTGCCAACCTTATTTGACTTTACTTGCAACTGAGTCCCATAAATGCCAATGTGACAACCACACTCACGGGTCAGCGGATGGCAGAGCTCACAGCAGACCCGAGCAAGCCTCTGAACATCATCAAACAAACCCACTACCCTCTCTCCCAACAACACATGGCAGTGGGGTCAGATGTTTAGATGAGTCTTACCTCTCCACAGAGTGGTATGACGACACACACTGACAGTTTCGTGTGGCCTGAGATTTGTTATTCAAGACTGTTTTTTCACTGAACTGGGACCTGGGATCTCAGACACTGAAGCAAGGGCTCCTCCACTGATCTATAGGTCCAGGTTAGGCAACCCCTTTTGGTTCCAGCGTTGGAACTTTTAGCTCCTTATTCAGGTCACAGGCTTGCTCCCTGTGAGTGTCACCTCTGTTTTCCCTGGCCGCCCCCACCCATCACAACCACCTACTGTACTGCATGCCACCGCCCACATGGTAAGCCAGAGGAGGACTGCTCTAACAGCAAAAAAAAAAAAAAAAAAAAAAAAAATTAATATATATTGGGAGCATGGGGGTCATGGAGCAGGATAGAAGGGGAGAGGGGAGGAAGGGAAAGGAGTGGAGAAAAATGTATAGCTCAATAAAAAACAATTTAAAAAATTAACACAAGGTCTCTTTTAAGTTTCTCCTGGCTGAAAATATAAAAGCCCTTTCCTTCTTTGTAATGTAGGCTTTTTTGGGGAAGGGGAGCACAATTTATTCCCATGGTGATAACTCAAACATGTCCATACTCTGAGATCTTCCAGGAGGACATTTCTGAGTTGATTTTGTTTGGACTGAGTATAAAAATAGGTTACATTCTTCTCCTTAAATAACTTCCCAATGTCTTCCTAATAAATTCAGCCTCCACCCTAAACTCCTTGCTAGAGCTTCTGAGGCCCACGAGGTCTTGCTTGGTCTATGCTCTGACCATTCAGGCCTCCTGGCCAGCCTCTGGTCCTCACAACATCACTCTGGCTACCACGGTGGTCTTGTGTTCATCTGGGAGCACTAACACGTGCTGCTCTCTCTGCTGGTAAGAGCATCCCAGCGCTGAGCCTTGACTAGCTCAGTAGGGCTCCTGCTCGTTGTCACTTCTGTCTCTGATGCCCACTCGGCACCTGTGTGTGCTATTAGCCCGCCCATCCTGCCTTATGCTCTCACGGCTTATTCCTTCCTGAGAATATACTGTATGTCCTAGAATACACCCTGCAAGGACAAGGTCACACTAGAATACATGTCCTGTGAGGACAAGGGCTCAGTCTTGGTCACTGTGGAGTCCACAGGTTTACAATGGCATCTGAAAGAAAATGCTTAGTAAATATTGCATATAAATCACATCATGAGATAAAAATAAACCAGAGAGGAAGATGTCAAGAAACTGGACTGCACAGGAGGGAATGAAAGCTGGAGGGTGATACACAGAGTGATGGTTTTGTGTGCCTTGTGTTGTACATGACCAGAAGACTATATGCTAACCTTCAAATCACCCTATTGTACAGCCATGATTAGAAACCGAACGAGAGGCAGGATGCTAGCCCTTTCTGCCCAAAACAGACTATTAATGCTTAGAAATGACATGAACAGAACAGGAACTTGTGAGGTTAAATGTACAGTAACTGAAAGACACAGGACCAATAGCATGAGATGGCATATGAGAAACGCAATATAGGGCGAGCATCTCTACCCGCTGAGCCATCTTGATGGCTGGGGATGTTTCCACTCTTGGTCACTTGTGAGCAACACGGCTGTTGTCACACTGCAGCAGGCTACTGGGTTTGTATGCTAGTCAGTTCTCCTGGGCTTCTGTAGCGGTTGACTTGCTAGGTCCCGTGATAACTCTGTTTAACTTGTAAGGAAATGCCAAGCTGTTCTAGTCTATTTTACACCATTTCAGATTCGCACAAATGTTGTCTGAGGATTCCTCCTTCCCTATGCCTTTGCCGATACTTATTATCATGTGGTTGATTTTGTTTTGTATGTATGCACAGTCTCAGATGTGAACATGTACTTAGTTTTGATTTAGGTTTCCTTAACAATCACTGTTGTAGACATCTCATGTGGCTGTTGGCCATTGTACATCTTCCTTTAAGAAATTCACATTCAACTCCATTGTCTGTTTTTAAGCGAGTGACTTGTGTTTTTATTGTTGAGTTGCAATATTTTTTTAGTAATTACAAGTAACTGCAAATGATCTGAACACTGACAGACTAGAACAACTAAAAGTTCCTCAAAACTTAGGAGTTGCCACAGGATCTGATAACTTTGCTACCAGCAGGCCTGATGACCTGAATGTGATCCCCGGGACCCACAAGGTGGAAGGGAAGAGTCAGCCCCCATAAGCTGTCCTTTGACCTCCAAGAGCAAGCAGAAGCACACAAGCATATTGTGTGTGCATGCATTCACACACACAGACATGTGATAAAAATACTTTTTATATGTAAAAAGTGGAAATATCCTAAGTGACTATCAATTAAAGAAAAACCAATGCTGTACAGCCACTCAATGAAATACTCTTCAGCCGTGAAAAGGGATGGTGGATTGCTGCAGCCACGTTATGGATGAACTTGGAAACGGTATACTAAGCAAGAGACGCCAGGCACAAAGGCTGCAGACTATAGGATCCTGGTGACAAACAATGTGCAGTATCCAGAACAGGCACATCCACAGGGGAAGGAAGGAGACCTACGATTGCCGGGGGGAGTGGGGGATGGAAGGGATGAGATGAACAACTTAAGTTGGCTGGGGATTTCTCTTTAGAATGTTTTGAAATTAGACAATAATAAGTTGTAGGTTTCAAAAAGGTGAATTTTATGGCATATGAATAATAAATAAAAAGTGTTTTGTTTTGTTTTTGCTTTTTGAGACGAGATTTCTCTGTGAGGCCGTGGCTGTCCTGGAATTCACTCTGTAGACCAGGCTGGCCTCAAACTCAGAGATCCACCTGATTTTGCCTCCTGAGTGCTAGGATTAAAGGCGTGAGTCACCAATACCCGGCAAATAAAAAGTATTTTAATGTAACTGAAACATTATGCAGACCTCAAATGGTAAAAGTTCAAAGAGTGGTCTGTAATGGGATTATGAACCAATGCTTTCTAATCAATGTGTCCACTCACACTACCTATATGGTTATATGATTTGGTATCATACCAAAAATACCCACAAGAGTGCTTGTGTGTTTGTGTACACCTGAGTGAGTGTATGTACCTGTGTGCATCTGTGTATATGTGGGTGTGTATGTATGTGTATGTATGGTGTGCATGTGTGTATGTGTGGGGCAATGTGTGTTTACCTAAAAAAGTAGGAAAGTGTGCCTGTGTATGTGCTATGGGGGGGGGAGTATATGTGTGTGGTGTGTATGTGCAGTGTTTGTACTTGCGTGTGTGTATGTGGTGTATATGTGCAGTGTGGATGGTGTGCATACCTAACAAGATAGAAAGGTACAATCATTTGTGTGTATTTGTGGTATATATGTCATGTGTGTAGCGTGGTGTATATGTGTGGTAATTGTGTATGCATGGTGTATGTGTGTGGTGTGTGAACTAAAGAAGAAGATAGGTGAACGCAATTGCTCATGTGTGTATATGTTTGCATGTGTAGTTTGTATATGTGTGTATGTACAGTGTTTATCTGTGGGTATGTGTGGTGTATGTATGTGTGGCATGTATGTATATGTGTGTGTATGCAGTGTGTTTGTTTGTATATGTAGTATATTTGGGTGTATATGGTCTGTCTATGTACGGTATGTGGACCTAGGAAGTAGAAGGGCATGTAGGTTGCATTTTAACAGAGGCTAGAAACTTAAAAGCTGACCTTGGAAAAGGTGAAAATGTGCCCAGATTTAATGTGGACAGCCAATAATAATGACAGGATTCCCAGAAGTCTGTACTCTGTCACAATATTTAGATCAAGGAAGAGCTACCGATAGCAGTGAACAGAGAGCAGGGAGGGCAGGACTGAAGTCCAAAGAGAGCCAAATGCATCTCAGCTAAACAGCTGTGTTGAAAAACAATTTCTTGTCTAGCAATTAAGAACCTATTTCTTTCTGAAAGACACAGGACATTGGGTTAATAGATTTCTTTAGAAGAAAATCTGTTTTGGCGACTGAAACATTAAAAGAACAGAACATCTGTTCCCCGGCAAGGCATGCTGCACAGAAGCAGCGAGGACCACGTGCCGACTGGACCTGCGTGTCGTCTGTTTTTAGTAAAAGGAAACCAACTTGCAGTCTTGAAATTACAACCCAGCTACAAATATTTAACACCAGGAACCTTTTTACAGGAAGGGACTTGCTAGTGTAAAGAAAACAATAATTAACACACTTCAATCATCCTAAAATTTACTTGACGTCTATATCAAAACCAAGTTTAAGGCAACTGATTCCAAATGCCATTTTGAATATAGTTTAAAAGGAGAACTTACCATCCATGAATTCTGTACAAATTGAAATCCTGTTTTCTACAAAAAATGCCCCGTAAAATCCTATGATATATGATGAGTCACACTGCAACAAAAACAAGACAAAAGTGGTTTAAAACCTGGAGCTGACACATAAACATGTTTATAGATAAAAGTGACCAAGAAAAAAAATTACCTTATAAAGAATTTCCAACTCAGACATGATCTGCTTCTGTAGCTCCAGTGTAATGTCTAACAGAATAACCTGAGTACAGACAGACAGCAGTATCAGCACCAGAGTGATGTCTACAGAATAACCTGAGTACAGACAGACAGCAGTATCAGCACCAGAGTGATGCCTACAGAATAACCTGAGTACAGACAGACAGCAGCATCAGCACCAGTGTGATGCCTACAGAATAACCTGAGTACACACACACGGCAGCATCAGCACCAGTGTGATGTCTAGAGAATATCCTGAGTACAGACACACGGCAGCATCACAGACACACGACAGCATCAGCACATGTCCACCTTTATTTACACAGCATGCGGAACACAAAACCTAAAGAAATGTGGTAGTTTATTTATGTAACACCCCCCACTCCCAATTATAGTTCCCAGCACCAAGACACTGTCTCTCTATCTGCCTAAGCCTTTGTATAGGAGGAGGCGTACAGAAGTGATTGATGGTACCGTGGAAGAAACCAGGTCTCAGAGGTCAGCATTAATGGCTTTAAAAGTCAGTTAAGTTATAACACTCAATTTATGTGCCCTATTTTAGCCACACTGGCTATTTTCAGAAGAAGATCATTAAAAGAGAAGAGCCCTGTGAGCCACAGACTCAAAGATAAGCAGAGGGGTGGTAAATAAAATAACATTTTAAAATGGGATTTTTAGAAATAAAAAAAAATGGGAGTTTAAAAGTCCTGCCACCTTACTTCCTCCCATGTGGGTAATGCTTCTTTACAAATGCTGACAGTTGAGAGCTGGACAGGGTCACAGGTCATCTGACTCCCACGATTTGCCAGGGCCCCCTGAAGTGTTGTGGTTTTCCTTAAGTATCAGCCACTAATGTGGATTTTATGACACAGAAATATCCATGTGTGTGGACCTAAACTTGCCTAGGAGGTGCTCTAGTTTAACTGAGACTCTCCTCATTCCTCAGCAGGTGTGTGCACTGGGGCTGGAGCTCAGCCTTCTCACAGATGCTGGTCGAGCGCTCCACCACAGAGCCACACCCCAGCTCAACCACCATCTCCGGTTAATATGCACATTGTGTATATTCTTAGTGCGGACACCCATTTAAGTAAGAAAGAAAGGTGTGTGGGGTGGGGTGGGGGTGGGCACTGCCTTTTCTACCAACGCAGACCACTAGCCAACACTGTGAAATTAATCCCAATCTACGGAGACCTTTTCTCTTCCTCGATTGGGAGCCTTGCATGAGTTTCCATCACCTGGAAGTAAGATGTAACTCCATAGCACCAAGAGGTCATGTCTCAAGCGAACCCCTTCCCTCACTCTTCCTACACAGCTGCCTTCCTGCCACCCACACCGCCTTACCAGTGTTTCCTCTCTCCACTCCAGTCACTGAGTACAAAAGCTAGTTTGACCTTTTAGAGCCAGCTTGAATGCCTCACCACCTCCACACACCCACCTCAAAGCCCTTCATCAGAACTCATCTCTGGCTTGACCCTTCCTCATCTTTACCGCACTCGGCTTCCAGCGCAGGGTGCCAGATGCTTCAAGGGCAAGGGGGTCTGAGCGTTCTTTATTCCTCAGCGCCCAGCACCAGGGCTCACAGTATCACCCGGTCACTGAGAAGGGGCCTTAATTAAAGTGTTCCTCAAGGACAGTCTCCAGATGTGCTATTATTAGACACGAAGGGACTGGATCATGTGATGTCTGCAACTAAACCAAAAACCAAAGATGCGGACATCAAAGTGCCGCACTGACCAAGCCTGGGGTGGGGACTATTGTATTCGTGGAGCTGGTCCACTGCTCTAATCGGTTTGGAGCTCTCTTCCATGACCCCAAAAAGCAAATCAGGTCATTTTGCAAATCTGAGAAGGGAAGTCATCCCCATGCCACCACAGAGCACATCGAGGCTCTGTTTTCCAGGAGTCTGGTACTTGGTGAAAGGTTAACTCCCTCCCCTGGGCATCCTTGCCAGTGAGCTTCAAAACTGCTAAAAATGAACAGGCCAGTCCTTCCTCTGAAGGCAGTGAGGAAAGCAGTGACTGGATTTTCCCTTTGAACTCTGAGGTCACTGCGGACCGCCCGAGTCTTCACTCCTCAAGCTGAGCCAAGTGCTTCTGACTGAAGAGGAGGAGCTGGAAGCAGCTCCCAGAGAAAGGCTTCAGCCTGCGCGGAGGTACCTGCCTGCCTTCCCACCGCTCTCCCTCTGCTAACACCTCCAGGACACACGAGGATGCGCTGTCAAGTTAAATACAAGCAGTCAACTGACTGAATTATAATTTACTCTGTGCTCAATTTAAATTAGTGTGAGACTATTAAAATATACAGTATAAATACGGCAATTCATCACGAGCTGTCATGGATGACTTCATTTATTTGCTGGAGTGGCATGCGCTCCACTAAAGGCAGGGAGAACAAAATCACAGGTCAAATTAGGCCGCTATTCTGTTTTAATTCACTTATTTAATCTGTGGCAACATAATTGTCTTTTACAGTATGTACAACTCAGAAAGGAAATTTGGGAGGATTACAGCCAGGATACAAATGATTAATCAAATGGTCCATTTAAATGCTGTTTTAAAGGCTGCAGAAACCCAAAGCACTCCGGGAATGATAATCAACGCATGCTGCATACAAGGCTAAGAAATCCCGTTAGATGGATTCTTTTCCCAATCAGAAAACAAATAATCCTGGGGAATCCAGTAAATTCCCCAAGCATTACTATTGGAAAGACTTTATAGGAGGCATTAGTGGCAGAAAAGGTTCTTCTTGCTGGATGGCTAACAGTATTTGTGTTTGTTTTCTGCTCTACTTATTTGCAATGGTCTTGCTACGGATACCAAACAAACAAAAGCTGGTCGAACGCGTTTCAGCGAGTTTGCAGGTAATAATCAGTTATTTCTGACGTGTAGTTAACATCATTTTCTAAAAGTGCTCTGTGAAGCAGAAAAAAAAATCTAAATTTCATGGTATAGAGAACTTCTTATTTTTCCCAAAATTAGCTTTTTAAAAAAAATACCTGGAAAGTTCTCTCGTCACATCTCAAGCCCGGGGAAGGAAATGCTGCAGTGTGCTGCTTGTCTTTAAAGAGCAGGACTCGATGACGAATGCATACTAACTGGGAGTGCTACCAGCCAGGCTCCCCTCTAACTGATCCCACAGACATCCAAAGTGTGGCCAACTGACGCGAGCTGGGAAATGAAACCCCCATGGCTCCATGCAGGCAGCAGAGCCCTGCAGGTGACTCCACCCGGACAGGGGCCATGATTTGCTGCTCTGTACAGTTCCTCTGTGACACCAGGCAACTGGGGTCACTGGGAGGGTCAAGGGACACGCTTCAAGTCACACAAAAGTCGGGAGAGGGTCAAGAAAAGATCAAATGTGCCTCTAACTCTTAACCTTCCATTTCACCCTTTAATATAACAAAAGGAGCTAAGAAATATTCTGGGGGAGAGCAATGGTCTCCATACAAAGAACACTAGCGGGTATTCTGTATGTTGCTAAACCTGTTTTCAGTATGTTACTTCAAAAGATAAATACTGAAACAACAAAAACATAAATGACTAAATTAAACAACAAAACTGTATTCAGTCAGTAACTTATGTGTTTCTACACTCGCTACATGTAGTGCCAGGCCCTGTAGGGAAGGCAACAAAACACTCAGTTCTGTTCTCCACGTTTAAAAGATTTCAATACATTAGAGAAAATGGCCATGACACCAGCAGCCATGTGCAAGGTGGCATGTGGCCACCTTTAGGAATTACATGCCGAGAATTCCGGAAAGTGGCTGACAGATGCAAACATGTGACAGAATCAAAGAGCAGGCCCTTGAAGGTTGTTAAGGGTTCTAATAGTTGAAGACACGGATGAAGGCATTCTAATTAGAGAGGCGCACATGAATTAACTTGTTGAAATGAGAAAAAAAAAAAAACATCCTAGGTTCAGATGAGGGCACAAGTTCAAGTAAAACAAAACAAAAGGCACAGAGATCAGAAAACGTAAGAACAAGCTATAAAAGATGCATTGTGGAGGGTTCCACCTCCCATCCAAGAGTGTTTTCAGTGTGTCTGGGCTGTATGGTGGTTGGTATTGATTATTTTATATTGATTGATCTAACAGGTCCAGAATCTCCTAGGAGACAAGCTTTGGGCATGTCTGTGGAGGAGTTGAATTGGGTTAACTAAGAAGGGAGCCCCATCCTGAATGTGAGCAGCATCACCGTGGGCTGGGGTCCTGGAACAAACAGAAGAAAAGAGCACTGGTTTTCGTCTCTTTCTGACACAGACACAGAGTAGCCAGCTACCTTGCACACTCCTGCTGCCATGATGGCTACCCTCTCCAACTGTGTGGCAAAATCAACCCTCCCTTCCCTAAACTGCTTCTGCCAGGCATTTGTCCCAGCAGTGAGAAAAGAAATCAGTGGAAAAATGACACGGAGCCTACTTTAGAGAGGGGAACGGTGCTGGGAACTGCACCTAGGGGTGGAGATCAGCAAAGGCAAGGGTTTGCATCTTGGCCTCGGGGCTCTCTAGGTATAGGACCTTGGGCAAGTTGTTTAACTGCTCTGTGTCTCAGGTTCTACGTCTGCCAAATGAGAAGCAGTAATAGCAGCAAAGGTCATAAATGAAGATAACATATGCAAAATATTTATCAGCATAGGTCATCAATAAGTTGAAACTTCTATTTCCCAAGAGAATTGTTCAGAAGCTGGGTATTTTTTAAATTGAGTTTCTCTCCTCTCAGGTAACTTAAGGTGATGTGGGAAAATGCTCCTGTACCCTGTAAAGATTTGTCACTCATATTGGTTTAATAAAACGCTGATTGGTCATTAGCCAGGCAGGAAGTATAGGCAGGGAAACCAGACTAGGAGAATTCTGGGAAGAGGAAAGGCTCAGTCTGCAGTAGCCACCCAGATGCAGAGGAAGCAAGATGAGAATGCTGCACTGAGAAAAGGTACCAAGCCACATGGCTAAACATAGACAAGAATTATGGGTTAATTTAAGTTGGAAGAGCCAGTTAATAATAAGCCTGTGCTATTAGGCCTAACAGTGCTGTAATTAATATAGTTTCTTGTGATTATTCGGGTCTGGGAGGCTGGGAAATGAAAGCACCATCTCCATCTACATTAAGCTTGTGTCAAGTTGACATAAAACTATCGAGCACAGTTGTCATAATTATTCCACATACTCTAGAAGGTTTTAAAAAAAGGTTGGGCACATCAAAGAACAACATGGAAAATGTTCTTAAAGCAAAAAGGCATACTTACACTTCTAGGGATATAAAAAGAGTATTTGAAATTAAAAATAAAACATACACTGAGCAGGAGAAATAGCACTTAGACAATGAGGAGGAAAAGGCCAGTGTACTTGAAGATTCCAGAGGAGAAATATTTCAAAACTAAAACAGGTAAAAGACTATCATGAAGTGAACATGTAGGCAAAGTTCTCAATGCGGGAGCATGATTTGATAAAAGTAAAGGTGTTCCAAATTTGATGAAAGCTGAAATCACACATATTTGAGAACTTCAACAAACCTCAAGCATACTGAATTAAAAAAAATCATACTCAAGCCCAGCATAACCGTGTATTGTAAACTGTAACCATAACCTGTCACAAAGAAAAAAAAAAACTGAACAAAAGCCAGAGAAGCCAGGGGAGGGAACAAACAGAAAAATAATGAACATACAGGATAATCAGCACACGGCTGGAAAATATAAAATCAACATTGGAACAAGATCTTTAAAATTCAAAAAGAAAGCCAGTCAGTCTAGATCCTATATCTAGTGATGGTTATGGACTAACCCTCTGAAACTGTAAGCATGCCCCAATTAACACTTCCTCTGATAAGACTTGCCTTGGTCATGGTGTCTCTTCACAGCAACAGAGCACTGATGAAGGGCCTTATATGAAGACTAAAGATGGATGCTATAAACTCTAGAGAACCATCAAAAACAGTGGAGGGAGAGTGGGTACACAACCAGGAGAAATGGAAAACAATAAACAGAACAAGAGATATAAATCCAATCATATCACAGAAAATATAAGTGGTTCCAACACTCTAATTAAAAAAGCAGAGATCATCAGACTAGATTATAAGATCCAACTACACGCTGTCTAAGAGAAATTTATTTCCTATACAGAGACGCGCTAGGTTCAACTGAAAGGCCAACCAACATTAGCAGAAATGTAGTTGCTGCTGTGACTAGGTCTATATTAGCCAATATAGTTTCAAAGCACAGATGGCCATGAACAAAACAGTCACTGCATTACGATAAAGAGGCCAGTTTATCCAAGTGATAAGAATCCTACCGAAACTAATAGCACATCTTCAAAAATGATAACAGAGAGCAGCGGAAATTTAAGAAAAAAGAACCAGACCAAAGTCCAACTGTTGTTGAAAATGTTAACACTCTTTTTTCAGTAATTGATAGAATAAGTAGAAAAAATTCAGTTCAGATATGAAAGATATTAAAACTAAAGTCAACTTGATCTAACAAAGGTTTATACAACAATTCATTTTCTTCAGATTGTATATTCTTTTTATGTGCACAAGGAAGATTCACAAGCAAAGACCATATTTTGAGCCAAATTAATTTAGAATAATTCCAATTATACAATATGTTCTTAGACCACATTGGAATTAAATTGAAGTCAATAACTGAAAAATACTTGGAAGCCTTCCAATATTTGGAAACTAAATAATAAATTTCTAAGAATTAATGCACCACTCAGGCTGTGAAGAAATGGTACATTTTCTCCAACTATAACCATTCTATAATCTATATGATTTTTGCTTTGGTTATCAAGATCAAGTCTATACACAAAAATTAATCACTATTTGATTCAGTTTGCAGAATACAGGTCCTGCTAGAAAGCCCAGTTCAAAGGTCCAGCCCAGTGAGCAGCTTATTTGTAAACTCCAGCTATTCGCATATAGTGAAAATCTAACTAACAGTTATTTTGTAAAGTATATTCCTTTTTTTAAAAAATTTTATGTGCATTGATTGTTTGGCCTGCATTTATTTATACCAGCATCAGGGAGTTGGATCCTTTGAAACCAGAGTCACAGACAGTTGTGAGCCACCATGTGGGTGCTGGAGTTGAACCTGGGTCCCCTGGAAGAGCAGCCAGTGCTCTTATCCACTGAGCCAACTCTCCAGCCTGTAAATAAGTATATTCTTAAGTGACCTTTAGTCCTTTTCTGAACAGCTGCTGGTCATTTGCCACACCCAATTAGATAACTGTACCCATGAATCTTAATATTAGCCTACCCTAAACATAACTTAAAATATATGGAATATGAAAATTTTATGTTTTTACAAGACCAAGGGTTCTGGATCATTTGTAGTGATGCTCTCTCCTTCTCTTGGAATAATTAAACTGAGATTTGACTGTCTTTACATACAAAAGCAGAATAATAATCTAAGACTTAGACAGGAAAACACTGCTCAGTTAATGGGATGCTCTCATCAAATGAGAGCTCAAGGGAGACACAGAAGATGGTTCAATGTAGGTTAACAGAGGGAAAGGCTGGGAAACAGCTTATCCCCACACCCCTACTCCAGGAACTCTCGGGACCGTCGTGTAAAATTGAGGCCTACAATGACCTCAATGGTGCCTCCTAAGCTCACCTACATAGCTATAATTTGTTTGGAGTTTCAAAGGCATCCTGAGAGAGTCTGCTGGGCCTCGCCACACACGTTATCTGTTACTAAAACTAGACCTCACGATGATGTAGGTGCTGAACTAGGTGTGAGACATTAAGGGAACCTTGGAATGTACTAGAATCCAGAGCTGAGCCTTAGTTTAACTTTAATAAAAATGGAATAACCATTGTGCAAATCCTTAGTTTCCTTAAGATATAAGACACAGAAATACAAACTGAAGTGTTTGGGCAAGAGACCAATTGCTTACTGCGGATGGAGTTACAAGGGCATCTTGGAGATGAATTTTGAAAGGCTGGGTAGACAGCAGAGGGTTGAAAAGCAGTCATTTGGACAAACACTGCACAGCACCTGGAGGATGTTAGCTTTAGAGGCGGACGGACATCCTTTAAATCCTCACCATGCCTCTCAAACAACCTTGCACAAATCAACCCTATGAGTCCCACTTTCTTCAAATCTAAAAATGGTTAGAATTAGCTCAGCGTTTTAAGGATTAAATGTAACTTTAAAACACATACTGTGATACCCAGCACCCAGCAGCTATTCAAAAACAAAAACTTTCCATTACTAAATGCCCAGAGACCAGAGACAAGGTGTGGCAAAGAGTCATTAGCTGACCCATGAAGCAGAAAGTGTGTCTGTAAAGGCAGGTCACTGCCAGACTGCATGAGGGTCTGAATGGCGTGTCAGTAAAAAGCCTCCTGATGAAAAGAGAGTTTGTACACCAGCGACTTAGGCTGAGAGGGAAAGGAAATCAGTGAGCACCAAACATTTCACAACACAGAGCTGAGATGGTTCTGCAGGCAGGAGGACTTGTTGCACAACTTCAGCACCCACGTACGATGCCAGTCTTGGCTGCATGCTCTAAGTCCAGCACCGTGGGAGGAGGAGACGGGAGGAGGAGATGGGAGGACCAGCCTAGCTCCAGGCTAAGTGAGAGAGACTAATAGAGCAGGTCACCCAGCATCCTCCTCTGATTTCTATGTGTGCCCATGTCACATGGACCACACCCACAATCACATGTATTCACACACACACACACACTCACACTCACACTCAGACACATACAAATTTGTATAAAATATACCCAATGCTTACCTTTACAGCTAAAATTTTCCCACTTGGGACATGATATGCTCTATAGGAAGAAAAGAAAACAAAGTTACTTGATATCATTAGGTAACCTACAGAATGGCTAAGGACATAGCATCAACTCAAACGTTTCTGCAACAATGGGGGACAGACCTGGTACCTTCAAGGCAAATGGCCACAAAAACAACATATATTTATGTGATGCTAAATGGCTTATGAAGTGATTATGTATCTTAAAATATTGCTCGAAAGTCACGCTGTTCTTATTACTCTCCTCTTAGAGTTCTGAAGCATGGGGAAGTTAAGCAGTTTGTCCAACACCCAAGTGTGCAGCAGCAGAACTAGACCTTAAAACTCAGGTTTTCTGGCCCTAGGTCCCTTGTTGTCATTGTGTGTTTGAAGTCATGTACAAGCAGCAAAATGAAGGTTTTTACTTTTCTTTAAGGTCCATAAGTAGAGACATCATATCATAGTATTTTATCAAAATAATCACCAATCATGGGATGAGTTCTGACTATGGTTTTTTGTACCATTTTTCATAGGAAATACAGTTATGAGGCTTGAGCATATGCCTCATTTTTTCCTTAAATAGAGACGCAGGCTCAGTGTGGTGTCCAATGAGAAGGGCTCCCAAAGGCTCAAATGTTTCAATGTTTTCAGTTGGAGAAGCTGTTTAGGAAGGAGTGGGAAGTGTGGCTTTGTTGGAAGAGTGCCTCACTGGGGCAGGCTTTGAGGATTCTAGAGTCTCTCTATCTGCTTCCAAACTGCAGATCAAGATGTAAGCTCAGCTGTTCCTGTCACACCTTTGCTTCGCCATCATGGACTCTGTCCCTCTGAAATCAGAAGCCATGAATTAAGCACTTTCTTCTTAAAGCTGCCTTGGTCATGGTATTTTATCACCATAATAGAAAAGTTAGCAAGACACTCAGAGACTCTGAAATAGCATTATCTAGATTAAGAAATATTAATAGGATTGGAGCTATGGCTCAGTGGTAGAGTACTTACTTGCCCAGCATAAATAATACACAGTGTTGGAGTCCCCAGCACAAGAAAAAGAAAGGAAGCAAGCAAGCAAGCAAGCAAGAATTCATTCATTCATTTATAGAAAGTAAGAAATTAAGGTTTACAGAAATAAAATCATCTTCTATCAAGATCTAATGTGCATACATTTACACTTTTATATTCACAAGGCATGAGCTACATATTCTCACCATTACTGGGACACAAACTATTTTATATAAAAATTTAAAATGAAACACATAACACACGCAGGTGCTGTAACTGCAAGCCCATAGTGAACTGGGAAGAACCGCATCTGCCCCACGGAGGATTTCACACGCTCCCATCAGGTGGCTGGTGGCCGGGACGTGAGTGGGTGGCGACAGTGTCCACTTACGCGATACTAATTGTAGCATATACTGTATTTTCCCCAGTGGCTGCAGAAGTTGATGGACTATGTGTCCTTTAAAATATATGTGAGGAATTTCCCACATAAATATAAATAATTCAAGGTGTAAGATTAAATGATGACATTACTTTCACTGGTACACTATAGATGCTTCCGACTTCAGCTTCACTAGTCAAGGACTAAAGGACGATGACAGACACTCTGAAGCTGGGGGACAGCAGTGCTGGTTCTCTGGACAAGGGGCAACACATGGCCTTCTGAGACCAGCTGTGGCCATGAGAACTCGATTACCCGAGAGCCCAACATACACACAGCGCATTGGGAAGTTTGGCAACTTCATTAGCCTGTCAAGAAAGCCGATCTCTTTCCCCAAAGAAAGGTCTCCCATTTCCAACTGAATTGAAAGGGAGACCTGATGATTTAATTATGACGCACGCTAATTCATCCATGCAAGTTTGGGTTCCATTTCGAGCAATAAAGAAAGCTTGTGGCTTGGTTTACAATCTGGTGACAGGGCCAATTTCACATTTAATCATCAGGGGGAAATGGATGACAAAGGCAATGCCAGGATCTGAGCTCAGCCAGCTCCCTCAACTCGGCGATCAGCGTCCTACCTGGAGAAAGAGTTTGTTTACTTTCGGCAGATAGTGCGTCTCGATTGTCTTGACCTTCCGCAGCACATTAACTGGAAAGTGATTAATGAAGTCTGAATGGAGGCTCTGGTTACACCAAAAGACAACTATACACCTCTGCAATGTTTTAATTAACAGCTAACGCTTCAAATTAGTTTGTAGTTGCCACAGTAATTACCTGTTCCAAAGAGCGAAGGGAGGAAGCATTTGTATGAGGCATTGCTTAGTGCTTCTCCCTGTGCGCTTCTCTTCGCCTTTGGGACCGATACCCCTGTAAAACTGAAGACACAATACAGACACCTGGGGATGGCACAAGAATAGTCTGGGGTAAATGTCTGAACAGGAGAAACCCGCGAGGGGCTTTTTTCTTAATTAAATCATTTGAGGTGGGAATACCCACTTTTGATTGGGATCTTTTGAGGTGGGAAGACTCTCTTTGACCTAGGCCACACCTTCTGATGGTAGCCTATATAAAGGGCATGGGAGAAGGATGCTTTCTCTCTTTGCCTGCTTGCTCTTGCTGGCAAGTCCATGCATTGCCTTCACTGGCATTAGAACTTCTTTAGGATTCCAGCCTATGCTGAAGACCAGCTGAGACATCCAGCCTCTGGACTGAACCACTCCTGGACTGGCTGAACCACACAGCCCGTAAGTCATTCTACTAACCCCCCACATATATAATACATACAATAATATACTGGGTTTTTTGGTTTATGTTGTGGTGCTGAGGTTCAAGCCCAGGTCCCCAAGCATGCTGAGCGAGCACTCTCCCGTGAGCAACAGCCTCAGCCCTATTTTCTGTCTTCCTCAGCAACAGTCCAGGTGTGGGAACAGTGATGTTGGTGTCAACATTTAATGTCAGAGCAGAGATCTCTGAACTAGTAGGGAGTGCAGAAAACTGTCCAGGTCAATCCTTTCTTCACCAGAAACACCCAAAAGCCAGATGAGTAACAGCCAAGCTCAGAAAAACCCAAGAGTATGAAGTGCAAAAGACAAGCAACGGGTAGGACCAGGGATGTGAAGTGGCTGTTGCTGCTCTAACTGGACTTAAGACCTGTGTTCGCCTTGTCTAGCTCACCTATGAGCTCACCTACGAGAAACATCACTTGGCAGTAACTTCTCCTAGGTGAGAAAGAATGTTTCAGTCTCCTTGGGCTAATAGGAAAACATAAGCTACCCTAGAAAGCACCCAAGTAACTTCCTTTAACATACATTCTTATAGCTATTGATGCACACCTATAATGCAACATTCAGAAAGCTGGTGGATCATGAGTTTAAGGCCATCCTGGGCTACACAGTGAGTTTTAGGTTAATCTGTGCTATGAGACCTGGTTTCAAAAAAGTATACATATGCATACATATGTGTCCATATGCATGAGAATATATGTATGTGCAGGCAAATATGTATACTTTTATGTGTGAATATATGCATGCACTCGTGCATACATATATGTAAACAAATCATGCAAATTTATATGCACACAAATGCATATGTATAGGTGTATATGTACACATGTATACATGTATATGTGAATTTACATGATGGTCCTCACCACACTTCAGACATCCCTGCACTGTGTACCATACTGGGCACACATATGCACACATATGATGTACTCTCATATCATCATCTTCCTATTCTTATGTTTAGCACAAGTGCTTGCCCATGGTGGATGCTCTGTGTTACAAATTCCACAGCATCTAATCAATTCTTTCATGGGCAGATTCCTAACTATTGAATCCAACGTCCTTATGAGGATTTCACAATCTGATTAACTCATGTATCTGTTTCTGCCAAACTTTCTTAGCTCTTGTTATCACTCCGCTGTACTAAACCTGCTCCTGCCTCAGGGCCTTGGTGCCTACGCCAGAAGTCTGGGCCATGCTGTCTCAATGTTTACTTGGCACTCTCCACCTGCCTCTGCCTCCCAAGTGCTGGGACTAAAGGTGTGACAGCATGTGTGCTCTCCTAAAACTCTACATAGAACTCTGTTTGCGTTATCCGTTCGACTTTTATTGTTTCTGTCTTCTCTTTGTTAAATTTGAGGGACCAGCTTTTGGTTTGGCTGACTTGTTTCTTGAGCTTTGAGTCCACGACTAATTCTCTGATTTCCAGGGTGTACTCTCCACCCCTGCTCTGTTGTGTCTTGGGCTGTGTTACACTGAGCAGTGCCCAGCTGTTCTAACAGAAGCCCAGGAACCCTGCCCAAAGCACGACTTAGCTGTGTCTCTGGATTGCACACTCGGCATTCCTTTTTCTGTTCAACTGTAAACATTTTTATTGTGATGTACTACATGATTTGATGTTATTCAGACTTATTCAGGTATGCATTTCAATGATTGTGTGTAACTTACTGCTGACAGCTAACCTAAGTGTTGTTACCAGGACACATGAGCTGCATGGTACGGACTGGACTGAGGTTTGCTTTGTGCCCTAATAATAATCGGGTTTTTGTTCTGAATAAATGCTGTATGCCTGAAAAAGGATATATATTTTCAACTTAATTGGTGTCCATTTCCATACACAAAATCATAAGAACACATTCTGCCTGTGTGCCAAGATGTCCTGTATCAGGCTGGAGGGATGATTCAGTGTGTGAGCCCTCCCCTCTCCAGCTCTTGCAGAGGACTTGGGTTTGGTTCCCAGCATCATACTGGGTAGATCATAACCATGTGTTACTCCAGTTCTAGTGGACGGCAACCTCTTCTGGTCTCTTCAGGCAACTGCATCCATGTGGTACATGTACAGACTGGCAGTCACACAAAAACATATGAATAAAAATAACCTCCAAAATATTTTATGTACTGATTTTATTTGACTGATCAATTGTTGATTGCTGAGAGATATTTTTCCACAGTGTGGATTTATCAAATGTTCTGGGTAATTGTATAAAATTTCCTTACATATCTTAAGGTGGTATTAATAATTACATGTAAGCTTATGGTTGCTAAGTCAATCTTTTTTCTTTATACCATCATATAGCAGTCCTTTCTTATCCCTAATAATTTTTGCCTTTTAGTTTGTGATATGTCAATATATAAGCTTTAAAGAAAAAAAATTTTGTTGCTGTTTCTATTGTGTTTATCTGATACATTTTCCTATCATTGTCTTTCAACTTTATTGTGTCTTTGTGTTTTCAGGATTCATCTAAACTAATCTAAAAAAGAAAAGAGCAATTTAAAAAAACCCTCAATCTAACTAATCTATCAGGTGGCAATCTTTATTTGTAGTTACTATAACAACTGATACATTGGGATTCATTCCCACCACTTTAGTCATTTGCTTCGTTCCTTCACTGTCCCCTATATTGTTGACACCTATGCCAATTTTAGAATCAGTTTAGAATAAAGTTACTGTTTTCTATCCTTTTCCAGACAATGTAACAGCCTTACAACTTCTTCATTGCAATCACCCCTTCTTATCTTAATGCATCGTCTTTGTAAGCCGTCCAGGGTGGAATGTGTGTGACGGAAGAATGGACATCAGGCTTAACTGAGAGACCTGAGCCAAGGAGGCCGTGGGAAGCTGGGCTATGTCACGTCACTTAGCCTGGTGAGCTCTCCAGCTTTTATCTCAAACTGTAGTAGGCACAGATAGAAGTAGAGAGGTAATATTTGAGAACTCGCAGTGGCTGCTGGATGGTGAGACTGAAACTGGACGTGTGGATAAACTCTTGCAGTGGGTGAGGGACACAGAAGGCAGGGTGAGAGTGATCAGCTTCCTATCTGAAGATTCATTTGTTTATTATGTGTACAGTGTTCTTCCTGCAGGCCAGAAGTGGGCACCGAATCTTATTACAGATAGTTGTGAGCCACCATGTCGTTGCTGGGAATTGAACTCAGGACTGCTGGAAGAACAGTCAGTGCTCGTAACCTCTGAGCCACCTCTCCAGCCCTCAGCTTCCTATCTAAACTGAGGCCAGAGAGAGGAAAAGAAAGTGGCCAAGGGCATGAGAAGGGACTTCTGGTAAGCTGATAACAAACCCTAGAGGCCATGAATGCTGGTGCTCTATCTGCCCTAATGCCAAGCACTTAGTGGCTGGCAGCAGACGTGTAACGGACACAGAGACAATACTTGGGAACCAATGCAAGTGACTCTATTGCCTCTTCTTCCAAACTTTCATCTAAGTCCTGCTGTATCTAATTTAGGAATAATCACACAGGCTAGAGAGATGGCTCAGCGGTTAAGAGCACTGGCTGCTCTTCCAGAGGACCCAGGTTACATTTCCAGCACCCACGTGGTAGCTCACAACTGCCTGTAACTCCAGTTCCAGGGGATCTGATGCTCTCTTCTGACCTCAGACACCAGGCATACACACTGTGCACAGACAAACATGCAGGCAAAACATTCATACACATAAAATAAGACTTAAGAAGAAAAAAAGCAATTTCTCTAATAATTTTTGTAAGAGCGGAGAAGAAAAAGTGGAAAACCAAGTCCTGTGCCCACTAGGACATAAGGGAGAAATGCTCACGTCCCATACCTGGACTGCCACGCGAGAACACGCCACACAGGACCACCCACAGCTGTATCTTACAGTGTTTACTTAAGTATTTATGCTTGGAATTTCAAATTCTAGAAGAATCACAAAAATGTGAGTCTTCCAGCTGACTCCTGCTTACAAAATAAACAGCCTAAAGCTGAACATGCAATTCCTGATACAGCCTACGCAATGCTACACAATTAAAGCAGACATCTGAGCTCTATGGCACTTCCTGTGTGCTAATTTCCCAACATAAGTCCAATAAAGTTACTCTAATTCGTGTGCAAAGAGGATTTACTCTGGGGAGCATCTGGCTTCTCTGGTGACTGGGACACAAGAGGGAATTTAAGACAGAGATGTTGACCTACACCTGATGCAAACATTTCAGATTCCAGCACGACTCAATGATGCTACAAAAGCCAACTAACAGCAGCAAATACCAACAATGAGGATGAAAACAACCTCTGCACTTATTTTCCTTCCAATCTTGGAGAAAGTCCTCAAGAGTAATCACACATATAGACTGAGCCACAATGTCAGGAAGGAAACACCTGAGTGACTGTTGTGCCCATCCTGAGGGCGGGCTGGCTGGCTTGTACAGTAACTATGACCACAGGAGTTCTGCTTCCCACAGACAGGTTAGTGAATAGGGAAATTACCTGGTCATGGGCAGAGAACGCGACAGTTGTGAGAACAGGAAAAGGTGCTTGCTTGGCTTCCTGGGTCTCAGAGGGCAAACAGAGAGAGAAAAGAGACCAGAAAGAGAAAAGGCTTTATTTACTCAGTGGTTAAGAGCACTGGCTGACCCAGCCAGTGGTGGTGCACGCCTTTAATCCCAGGACTCGGGAGGCAGAAGCAGGCAAATCTCCGTGAGTTCGAGGCCAGCCTGGTCTACAAGAGCTAGTTCCAGGACAGACTCCAAAGCTACAGAGAAACCCTGTCTCGAAAAACCAAAAACAACAACAAAAGAAAAAGAGCACTGGCTGCTCTTCCAAAGGACCCAGGTTCAATTCCCAGCACCCACATGGCAGCTCACAACTGTCTGTAACTCCAATTTCAGGGTATCTAACACCCTCACACTGACATACATGCAAGCAAAAACATGAATGCATAAATAATAATGAAAAATATAAAAGTAAACAAAAGTCACGTCAGCCACCATGTTAACTGGCTGCAGAGACAGACGCAGCTCTCCAGAATAATAAATCAGGTTCTCTGCTCTTCAGGCAACGGTGTCGCTGGCAGATACCCAGATGTCTGCCTTTCTTTCCATAGCCCTAGAGCTTCACAGGGTACACATCAGACCAGTGCTGGGTGCCGGGAGGTACGACCAAAGAGAAACAAGGGAGATTTGACTAAAGTTTGAGGAGAAGAAGACAAACCACTGCTTAAAAGGAGGTTCAGGATCAGTCATCCACTTTATCTACGCAACTCTTCATTTTCACTAGCACAGCTCTTAGCTAAGACTTGCCACGTTCAGTTATTAAAGGTACCCCTTACCAAAATGTATGGCAGTCATTAAACCACCACGAGATGCAATCATTAGTTTCCATATTTACAGATGGTGTTTTAATTGCTGTTTAAATGACATTTATTTATTAAAAGCACCATGTTTTCACTCTGGCTATGCTGGCAGAAGCAGAAGGGTAAATAGTCTGGGGCTAGCCTGGCCTAACATGAGGAGACATTGTCTCAAAAAGCAAACAAACAAAAAACAACAAAGTAAAAAAAAAAAAAGTTCTTGTGAGTCCATATAAACTTTTTAAAAACGGATGGAAAGATTTCTCTAAAGTAGTATTCTTCCATTTCGGATCACATCTAGCCTTTGGGCTAAAAGAGCAACTAAAGGAAAGGGAAGGGAAGGCAGAACCCCAAGGTCTAAGGAGCTCATCAGTCCCTGATTCAAATGAAGTCTGCATTCCAAAGCTGAAGCCAATACAAAGTGAGCCCTTCCTGACAAAAGAAGTGAAGGGCACAAATGCCTGAGAGCAACGCAGGACAAAAGCGAGCACTTTCTGCTGTCTTGAGAGTCATTTATAAAATTATTCTATTTTAATTAATTTCTCTGAATATCATCTTCGAATTGCAATGGCATCTCCAGCAACCATATGCAAAGCGGCTGTGGGGTCAGCCCATGAAAATGCAATTTTAATGCTTGGTCCTTTTCTTTGGAGGGTGGGAATAATAGCTGGAGAATTTTAAGGAGCATGGCTGTACACTAAAATGGCCATAGCCATTCACAGGGAGGGAAAAAAAAAATCAAACAGTTCCAGGGAAATCCACATTGACAGTTGTTGCCTTCCATAATAGATAAACACATTAGCCAGGCTCTGGCTGTTAGAACAGAAAATCCAAAGTAAACAGCAGTTGTAGAGAGAAGCTTCAAATCGCGAGCGATGCCAACCTAAACACCCATTACAGAAGCTTGACTACCAACTGTAAAATAATCTGTGCTTAAGCAACACTCCCAACTGTTTACACGCCAAACCAAACATGTTATTAGGTTACAGATATTAATTTCAAGATATTGGTTGTATATAGGCCTCACAAATCAACCTAATACAAGACATTGGGGAAGTTGGCTGGGTTAAAAAGATTTTCAGTCAGAGAAAGGTGTTGGCTCCTCTCCGTTTAGTTGGGTGAAACACCCATTTTCTTCTCACACCTCCCTGGAAGTTAATGCTACTAGACTTCCATATTTCTTCAGTAAGCTGAAGCAGCCTGCTTCGAGCCTTTAACGCTCTCCACATTAACTAGAGTAATGTCTTTTAATATATGGCCTAAATACCTTTGAGATGGGGGAAGCTCCCGTCACGGTGAACTCTCGATCAAAGGTTCTGAAAGAAGGCAATGGGCAAAGCAGGGGAGAGACATCACAGCAGAAGGAGGAAGTTAAGTGGCCGAGCAATGCACGTGGGGATGTAGGAATACTCTGAGGGTGAACCAGATGAGGACCCCTCTCCAGGAACGCCTGAGTATGGGATAAATGCTACTCATCGTTCCTTGGAGAGTGAGCAGCAAATCCCTCTCCCAAATTGGCCACAAAGATGGGCACTTCAGAAAAGCTTCTGTCAGGGCTCAGCATTTGGTTGTGTGTGGTTCAGAATATATGTTATGAAGTTTTCAAATTTTTCCTTATTTTGAGAATTTCATACGTATACGCAATGAAATATGACCATAAACTCCCATTTCTCACCTTCAATTTTCATGTCTCTTTCTTTTGTTTGTTTTTACTAACCTACAAAGTCCAACTAAGCTTGCTGTGTCCATATGTGTGTGGGTGTGGGACCAACCACTGGAGCACAGGAAGCCTATCCGGCACCTATCCCATCTCATTTACGCCAGAGGTCAACTCAGGAGTTCAACTCAGGGTTGAGCACTTGCTCTCTCCTTCTTAGGGTTCTGGTCAATCATGCATCTCTCTGTTGGCTGCTCCCCACTTGGAGCTGGGGGTGGGGAAAGTCTGGCTAGGAAATATTTTTATACAGAGGCTATTTGCTTTGCTCAAAAACTTGTCAGGGAAGTGTCTTAGCCATTCTACAGCCGAGGAGTCAAGGCCTGGTGAGGTAAAGGGGCAGTTTCAAATTTCTGTTTGATAAACATAGAGTAGGAGGTGGACCTGGGCCCTCGGAAGCCAAACCCAGCTTTGTGTGAGCGTGAACTGGCTGCTTCTAGAGCCTCTTTCCAACAGTCTTCCACACTTTCTGGAAATGGTTGGTGCTGGTTTTTAAAAAGCAATAGGAGAAATCGATCGAGTGCCTCTCTTTCCAGGGTTGCATTAACTTTTTCAGGCCACTGGGGTGCAATTTACTAAATTACCTCTTCTAGAACACTAAATAGTACCCTAGTGGGTCAAAGAGTAAATGCACCTCTGAAAAGTGAGCCATTTATTCCCTTCCCTGTAGTACCAGATGGAATATGTCCCTTATGACAGAAATATCATCCTGCTTCCATTGCAATCCAAGACACTGGCTCTTGCTAGATAAAACGAGGGTGGGGAAGCTTCAGAAGTGGGGGGATGACGAAATCTCTCCCACAATCCTGTTGAAAAGTCAAGACTGGCTTCTGTGAAAATAGTTGCTTACCATTCAATGGAGACTTATTTTTATTGAGACCTCAAAACAGAATGACAAATATTTGAATTGAGGGTGTTAAAGCCAGAAGCTCACAGACTATTTTGATGGCCCTTTCACACCTACTGTGTGTTACAACCGAGTCCCAGCACCCACTGCCATATGCAGGAAGACAAAGCACAGGCAGATGGCCCTTTGTCTGTATTTCCCTACTGAGTACCTCTGACCTAAAAGCCTTTGCTTTTGCACCCCTCCTAAGCTCCCAAGCCTGGGTATGGTTTTGGATCGCCTGAGGAACCGTTCTCAGGCAGTTTCACATTCATGAGCTATCTAACCGAGCTCAAGTTTTAAGTTTTCAGCACTGTTAGCCCCTCACTCTTCTGGAAGATGGCGATGCGATGAGAACAAGACGTTTAATTTAAGAATCACCCGGCTTCTAATTAAACTGCCATAGGCAGCTGGTTGGATAAGTTTTAATCAGTTTCAATCACCTATTGATTGGTATACTGAAGCCTAAAAAATTAAAAGGAAAAGATGATTGGGGAATTGTCCCATCTCAGAACAACAGCAGAGGCCTCTGTAAATAAGTCCTCTTTGAACCATCAGCTAAATGGGCACTTCAATACTGCAGTACAAAGTCTTCTGCAAAATCACTTTAACTAACAAGCAGAAATTTATCAGCTTCAGCCAGAATCAATGCTGAAATCAATTTGAACACTGGTTGTGTCTAAAGGGGCTCATTGGCAATTTAGGGAAATTACACCATGTAAATGCCTGTGCTTTAATTGAACAGTTCCATCAACTAGGCTGTGATTGCTGTCCATTCATTTATTCACTTTCACTCGGCTCCCATTCTGCACAGGAATGGCTGTTGTCAGGCTGGAGAGAGGCACTTTGTCTTCATTCTGTGCACTTTTGTGCATAACTGAGTTTGTGGAATGGACACATCATGACCAGGTCAAAATAAACCAGGATAGACTCGTTACTTTAACATAAGGAGGAACACAGACCTACACTGCCTTCAAACCAGTCAGGAGGAAGGAAGGCAGCCCACACTCGGTCGGGGCTCTGTGCCACAGTCCTGTGAGAACATGGCATACTTTCCCCCATATATTTAGTGACGTCTAACAACATATATTTTGTGTAAGAATGCCCTTCTTGAAGAGCTAGGTAACATTTTGCTTTACAGAGACCTCAGGGATCAGTCAAGAGAAGATTAGAGTCTCTTATCTGTTTAGGACAGTGTGGCATAACATGGTCACAGGCATTTTCGAAGTCAGACATGAAGAAGGAGGGAAAGAAAGGGTGAAGACAGTGATGGGTGGCCTAACTGCTTTATAAAGACCAGGAAGCCCAAACACTAACATGATTCCCAAGAAAGAAGAAGTAAAATACTCATCAAGTCACAACAATGAAAAACAAACACTACAGGTCAAATTATCAAAGAACCATATGAAATGACAAGGGGTCAGAGGTCAGCATCAACAAGTCATACACTGGGCCCAAATGGTCCTTCAAAGAGCTCAGGTTTCCAGGAAAGAGAAGGACGGAGACAGTGGTTGACTATCATAGGCCTTCAGTATGATACAAGAGCCTATGCAAAAAATTACAAGCCTGAGGCCAGTAGTGGCCCCTCAAAAAGGCTGGCTCAAATCAGTCAGCAGAGACACTCTCTGCTCATCTGAGGCTCCTAAAACCAAACCACAACTATTTTAAACTATTTTAAAGAAAAGGCAGAGAGAGACTAAGAAATAAGCAAGCACGCGCTTGGGAGGGGAACTGCTCTGATCCTCAGGGAACCCATTTCCTCAGGTTGTCTTCAGTCAAATGAGGATCGGAGGCCTACTGTGCTCAGTCATTTCCAACACCCTGGTGAAGTGCGGAACAGAAGGCCAGCTGCCTCTGGGCCTTGGCTGTACAGGTAGGACCTTAAGTCATTTCCTTGTGCCTCTTAGGCTGCAGGGAAGCTGCTGACAGGCCCTTTCAGTCCAGTCTGCTTTCTGCAAACATTCACTTCAATTCATTTTCAAAAGAGTTATCTTATTACAAATTTAAAAGAGAGAAATAACTAGTGTATATGAATTTAGCTCTGTGTGAGTGTTTGTGGAAGTCATTCTGACACTCTGTTCCATGCAATATTTTCAACCACACTATAAAGTTTCATTTGCTCTAGTTTTTGTTGCTGAAACAACGTAAAAACATATCTTATTAATAGTTAGCTAGTGTTTCTGAAAATTTAATAGTAGTGTGAATTCTAATTGGTTTTAATAATAAAAACCCCGAATCAGATATAGGGGTAAATGCTGAAAGATCAGAGAAGCAGAGCAGCCAGCTACTAGTTCTTACCTTTATGAAACCCTCAGCAAGATCCTTTCTCTGCAAATCCTTGGACTGAATGCTCCGAGCTCCTGTCTCCTCCCACCTTATATTCCTCTTTTGGCCCAGTCATATCCATTCCTGCCTCGTGCTGGGATTAAAGGCGCATGACTCCCAAGTACTGGGATTAAAGGTGCAAGCCTCCACCACCTGGCTCTAATTCTGTTTTAGACTAGATCAAGCCCAGGGTGGCCTTGAACTCAACGGAGATCTGTCTGCCTCTACTTCCCGAGTGCTGGGATTAAAGTGTATGACACCACTTGCCTGGCCGCTATGATAATGATAAACTAGTGGCTAAGTCCGCCCTCTGATCTTCAGGCAAGCTGTAATTGTTAAAGCACAAACAGAATATCATACACTTAATTGTGGTTTAATGAAACCTTTACACTTACTCACTGAACCCTGCTCCTTTACGGTGCTACAGGCAGAGCGGGAGCAGAACCAGGCTGCTAAGGGCTGACACACAGGTATTTTCCAAATACAACCAAGCTGGTTAAAGTGCTTTATTGACTGTGCCCAAAAGCACAGAACACTGGTTTCATTTTATTATGTGAATTCACAAAGCAAAACCATGCGCCGTGTGCTGAATGTAACACCAAACACTTTGCTTTCGTGTAATGAAGTCTGGCAAGGAAAACTACGAAAGTGTTACGGAGAAAAGGACGTACACAAAGTCACACTGAACAAACAAATTAATGTGAAAACAAATAAATAAAACACAGGCATTTTCAGCTTACTTTCCATAGCCCTATGCTGCTACCATTCTAGTTTAGTAACTGTTCCTGCAACCCCGTGTTAAGGTGTATATCAGGGCCTGAACATGCTTCAATCCAGAAAGCCAGAAATTTAACAGGAACATGATCTCTTACACCAAAATAGCAAACAACAGAGCAAAGGGGAGTAGGGAGAGAAGCAAAGTTATACACAGTAAATGCCTTTTGGACTTTCCAACGAATTATTTTCAAAAAAAGCAATTTAACTAAATGCCCTAGACGCTGTGGTTTACAAACACCTCCTTGTGCAATATGCCAACAAAGAAACTGTAATTTTCTAACATATCAACTACTGCAAAATAGACCTAAAATTTTAGTATGTCTTAGGAGTCAAGAAATGCACCACCTCCACTGTGCAACCATATAATTAATCTAAGGATTCAATTACTAAATTCTGTGCTTTGGATAAGTAAAGACACCTAAAGAGTAGCCAGTCATGCTGTAGTAACTGTGGGCCAAAAAGTGTGCTAGCAATGACTAAAGAGCTTCTAAAATTAATCACTGCACATAGTTCCCTATTGACATACATTCATTTCTACTTCACATTAATAAAGCATTTGCATTAAAAATAATAAAATCCAGAGATTAAATGACATAGAAACTGTAGCTTGAGAAGTACCCCCAGGTATTAGTCCAGTCAGCAGAAGTCCCAGACTGTACTCTTGGCCACTTCACCCCTCCATGCTTTTCCTTACGGTAAACAGCGGGAAACCAGTCTCGTCCCCATGTCTAAAGGTCTGGTGTGACCAGCCCCTGTCCCTCTGTACACTCTCTTCAAGATTTCTCTGCTACAATTACCGGACTGGATGCAACACCTCTGTGCTGATTGCTGGGCTTTAACTTGAGTGCTCCCTACTTTCTGGAAGGTTCTTCTCCCAGATTTTCTCATGCCTATCCTCCAGAACTCAGCTCGAATATCGCTTCTTGGGTTGAGTTTTCCTCAGGCGCCTCTTCTCCATACTTCAGGGCACCCACAAGGATCATTTTCCTTTGGCATTTACTCCTTTGAGGACTCTCTGTTGGGACCCTAGACTGCCCTACTTGCTACTAGGCTACATGTATTTACAACAGTCCTGACACACAGTGACACTCGGTAACCACTAGTTCAGTGAATAAATAAATATATAACAAGACAAAATTTAACAGCAAAATGAAACAGATCTGGCATACGATATTTATGGTTGCTGGGTGCTACAGTTAGAGGCTCTTTATTAGCTCTCTCAGACTCAGGGGGCTCTAGGCATTCAGCTTATGCTTAGGTTGAAGGGACACTTCTTTTCTCAGCAGTTCTGGGCGACAGCCACATCTTTCTGCTCGTGCTAGGTGTTTCAGGAGTCACCCTGCTGTGATGGTTTGAATAGGCAGGGCCCCACTGACTCGCTGTTGGAATGCTTGGTGCATAGAGTGGCACTGTTAGGTTTGGCCTTGTTGGAGTAGCTGTGGGATCGTTAGAGGAAGTGTGCCACCATGGAGGTGGGCTTTGAGGTCTCATATATGCTCAAGATATGCCCAGTGTGGCATAGTCTCCTTCTGCTGCCTATGGGTCAATATGTAGAACTCTCAGCTCCTTCTCCAGCACGTCTGCCTGCGTCCTGCCATGCCCCACCATGACAATAATGGACTCAACCTCTGAAACCGAAATCCAGCCCCAATTAAATGTTTTCTTTTATGAGTTTCTTTGGTCATGGTGTCTCTTCACAGCAACAGAAACCCTAACTAAGACACCCTGTATTCAGTCTGGGTCTGAGGCTAGCCTAAGGTCATGTATCACCCGTGGACAGAACTTCTGTGTCTCCCAGGACAGGGGGCGCTTGACAGCACATGCTCAGAACTTGCAGGTCAACAAATGAAGGAGGTCTGAAGAAGCGCCTGCCAGGCCTCATTATTTGTCCAGATTTGTTCCTCTGAACTCATGTCTCTGCTAACTTAATACCAGAAAAAAAAAAGCCCATGAATGCCAAGGGGCATGCTGCAGGACAGCGTCACACTTAGATGGTGGCCTCCCGACGCAGCCAGAGAACTGACTTCAGATGGAAGCAGCGTCTCTCCCACCTTCTGCTAACAGATGCATGCTAATGCATCTTGTACCTGCACACAAGCACTGTCACTGGGGAGTTGAAATTTCTCCATAAACAAGGGATTTTATTAACATAAAATATTATAAAGAAGTCTTGTAATCTCAAACTTATTTTTCCCTGAAACAGAATGCGTTGAAACATTTAGATTCAGCAAATTCTTACTTGAAATATTACCATAATGTATTGATTTTTTACCAGACTCAATTGACTGAAAAGTTGTTTGTATAGCAATATTGGCCAAACCAATATAGTAGAACAATTTTGTTACCCATAGTAATCAAGTGCATTTCTGAAGTATAATTATACTGTCATAAAAATAAAGCCAAGATACCCTTTTCCAAGCAATAAAACTATAGGGGCTATAAAACAGGAAGAAGAAAAGGCTAAATAAATGAGATTTTTAAAAATAAAATTTAGTGTCTTTCAAAAACACCACTGCCTCCTCTTCCTTCCCTTAAGCTACAGTTAGGAGAAAAAAAAAGATCAATACTTCAATCTCAATAAACTATTTCAATAATAGTTAATTCAAGTGGAAACATAGTCTGAAAGTCTCTGCTCAGCGACCTGTGACATCCTGTCATGTTGGTGAGATGCCAATAATCCATCATTGCCATAATGGATATGAGCACGTGGACGCAGAGGGTGGGGGGGCATAGGTGGGAAAGGTGTGCGGAGAGACGCTTGGGCACAGGTTTGCTCTCCAGCTTCGGATCAATACAGTACATATTACTGCAGGAAACAAGCCCAGAACGGTGAGTGCTGAGAGGGGAAGAGGGGGAAGCATACATAATTAATTTTATTTGACAAATACTCATTGATTTTCTGAAAACATTACAATCCCTCTTCACCAAGTGATACCGTAATGCAACCCAGCCATATGCAAGTATTTAATTTTACATTAGGATGAGGCCTTGTTGCTTGTTTAAAATATGATCTTGGCTGCAAAGAAAATGCTCTTCACTTCACTGGAAATTTAAGGTCAAGATAAATCAAACAAGCACCCTGGCTCTCAGGTCAATATCAAAACCATTTAAAAACTACTTTTAATATATGAGATACATGTCAGGGGAAATATGAAGGCGCAGGGTCACTGCTTCTGTTTGACACCTGCAGGCTGGCTGGTGAGAGAGGAAGTCAGAGCTTCTGGGGGATTATGTGGTTCTAAATAAAGAATTTCAATAATAGTAGAATCCGACTGGAATTAACCTCAATGTCTCAGTCAACAAAGGCATGCAGCGTGAGAAACCCACTTAGACAATTCTGCCACTATACAGACATCAGAGAGTGTACATACACTGTGCAAGACACCTATAACCTACCCTCTGTGTCAGTGGTTCTCAACCTTCCTAACGCTGCGACCCTTTAATACAGCCCCTTATGTTGTGGAGACCCAACCATAAAATTGTTTCATTGCTACTTTATAACTGTAATTTTGCTACTATTGTGAACTTTAATTTAAATATCCTATATGTAGGGTACCCGATATGCAACCCCAAAGGGATCATGACCCACAGGTTAAGAACCGCTGCTCTTGATGATTACAATGTCATCATGGACCACTCTTGTCTATATGGCCTGCTGCCAATCAAGACAGTGTCACGCAGGATTCTCAAGACAGTGACACTCTTCATTCTCACTATCAAGGCCAGTTTTGTTATGTTTTTAGGAATCCTATGGTTTTGATATATTTTGCCCACTAAATGACATTTAATTAGATAACTCATGTATTTTCCCACTTTATGTAAATGCCCATCAGTCTGCTTTTCAATACATAAATCAATTACTATAATGACTTATTAGAACCCCAGCTTCTAAGTACACATTTATTTTAGTTGGTTTTATAATCATATCACAGGACCAGCAGTTGACTTAGGAACTCATAGGATCTTTGCTACTCCCTCCAAGGACTGTCCCCAGCTTGAAGCCTAAAGAACATCATTTAAAGAAAACAACAGAAACCAACCCTGAGAATTACCCTCCCTTCTTATTGTCTCTAGATAAAAATCTTAAATAATGACACATATTCGATCTTTAAAGCATCATATAGGTGAAATAAACGTCACTGAAAATTTATACAATATCCAGACAGGATTCTTCACTGTATTACAGGGAGGAATTAGACACGGAAAATTCACTAATTTCTAACATCTAGAGAGTGGAACTCATGACCAAAACATTAGCCATCATTCAAACACTTGGGAGGCAGAGACAGGCCGATCTCTGTGAGTTCAAATGAGTGTGGTCTACAGAGGGAGTTTCAGAACAGGCTCTAAATCTACAGAGAAACCTTGTCTTGAAAATCAAAACAAAACAAAAAATCCCAAAACAAAACCAAAACAAACAAAATCTAAGAATTAACTTTAAAAATTTGCATTAAAAAGAGACAAACAGTCAGGTGGTGGTGGCATACGCTTTTAATCTCAGTACTGAGGAGGTAGAGGCAGGCGGATCTCTGTGAGTTTGGGGCCACCCTGGTCTATAAGAGCTAAATCCAGGACAGGTTCCAAGGCTACAGATAAACCCAGTCTGGGGGGGGGCCGGGGGGGCGTTTGAAGTGATGAGTCTTGGTGACTTGGGTGACTATTAGCTAATGGCAGCCCCTCTGGTGACTTGGGCAACTGCTAGCTACCAGGCAGCCTCTCTATTAACTTGGGTGACTATTGGCTAATGGGTAGCCCAATGTACTCTGGAAACCCCTTCTAGGTGAGAGAGACAGGGAAGGATGCAATGAAGGAGCCCACCAAAACCTGAGTGGAAGCCTCGGTTTCTTTCACTCTTATTTCAGCCAGCAAGCACCAGGCATCCACTCAGTGCTTGACACTGTACCTGGTGTGCTACGGAATACAAAGGAACTCTGCCTGACCTTGAGAAACAACACAGCCCAGGGAAAAGCACAGAGGGGAAAAAGAAAAGGAGACATTGCCAAGGGTTCTGGCCTAGCCGATGGACGACTAAACAAACAGAGCCCTCTTACTTTCCAGTGGCGCAATGGGCTTACACCATGTGAGCCATCCGGTGACAGTCTGAAAACAAACTGTGATACCAGATAAAATACTGTGAAGCTTTCAAAAAGTCTCAGTGTGATAATATAACAACGTTTTAGTAGTGGGATAATCAGGAAATTAAAGTATAGAACATGCAGCATAGTGAAGATTTTTCAAAGTTAATTCAGTCCAAGGATGATTCTGAGATTGTTTTTATAGATGCTTCTCAACATGAGCTCCAGACCACGCAAGAGTAGAAAATGAGAGTTTACACCAGAAGCCACCATGAAAATGTGCCAGTCACAAGGCTCGGCCTTCTGTGATCTCTCATAAATATGCAGCAATCTGAAAAGATAGGTCCTACTATTATCCCCACTCTACTGACAGAAACATAGAGGCAGAAGACTATACACAAATTGCCTGATTCACATGGCTAGTTAGCAACAGACACAGAATTCAAACTCAGAGCCCGCACAGTTAACTACAACATATATATCCTCTGTATCACTGCAGTTTTGAAGTTCATTGTGAATCAAGAATTAAAACATGCCTTTCTTGTAAAAAAAAAATGTTTTTTGGAGATTTGTAAGGCTTTGGTAAGGGAGCAATGAAAATGTCCCTATTTTCCTTTCCCAGACTTCCCCTTCTGCCACACTTAGGCTATGCTTCAAATCTCAACAAGAAACATGAACCCAAACCCAGAGAATGGCCTACACAGAGTCTATACTACACCAGTCCAGATGTCTGGAGCCAGCTTTTACACAGCCAACTGATTGAAATGATGAAAACGTGCCAACTATTAAATAATAGACATCACAGTTACATGAGGTACCAGATCACTTGAAATTTACAGCGTCCTAATAAGTGAAGTGAAAAGATTGAAATATTAGACTTTCGATGCACACTTATTAGCTTTATTATACTTCCTAAGAAGAAAATTAAATAGAACCATTAGGCAGTTTTGTTACCAATGAGTGGATTTTCCAATATTTTCTTCATCTAGTTTATGTAGCATAGCCTCTAATGTAATCATTTTATTTCTGGAAAAAAAATCCACAATTTTTATAGTAAACACTATTAAGGTAAACTTGATGTAAGAGAAAGGCAATCACAACACGTCAAACAGTGTTCCTTAAAGGCTTTGGTAAACTGAATGCTCCGTTCTTGATGACTGGGGTGTTATTCTGTGGTGGACTGAAAGCCAGGGTTACAAGGACACTGCACACTGAAGCCCAGAAATGAAGGGCAGTCATGGGCCACAGTGGCTTTGGTGTGGATATCATCACATTCTTTCCCTTCAAGAACTAGATATGAACCAACTGCAGGGACAGACACCTGTATTCAGGAAGCTGAGTCAAAAGGCTCCTTGAACCAAGGAACTCAAGACCAGGTTGGGCAATGTGGCAAGATCCAGTCTCAAAACAAAATATACAAGTAACAGAATTGTGTAGGCAATAGGACACGTGAACTTTTTTTAAAATGAGAAATGTACTAATTAAAAGAAGTACTCCATCATGATGACACACCATTTACCTTCCCGAAGCAACTGCAGTCCAAACAGTAACCCTGTGAGACTCAGTGAGCGTGGATGAGGGCAGCTAGGTGAACCCTTGGGAGAAGCTGATAACGGCATCTGCATTTCAACAACCACAAGAACCTGTGATACAGACTTCTGAAACGTCCAAGGGACACGTCAGTCCCAGTGAAAGGCTTTCTAGCCCAGCTCTGTGGCTAGACCCCAGTGTGAGGCATATTCAGTGGGAAAATTCTCCAAGAGAGTTCTGAGGACAGTGGGGACTGATGGCAGCTTCTGAGCGGGAATGTACCTAATGCCACCAAACCACACATTAAAGATGCTTACAATCCAAGGTATGCTGGAGCATGCTCTTCGTCCCAGCACTCCGAAGACGGAAGCAGGAGGATCTCTGTGAGTTCCAGGCCATCCTGGTCTATATAAAAAGTTCCAAGCCAGCCAGAGCTACACAGAGAGACCATGTGTCAGGGGGGGAAAAAAAAGCATCAAAATTTGTATAAAATGGTTATGATGATGTTAAATTTTATATTTAAACATGATTAAAATACTTTTGAAACAACAGCAGTCTCCCCTTGAGGAAGTAGACAAGTTATTTCTGCTTCCCTGTATAATCCCCCTTTTATATTTGTATTGCAATTTTACAGATGATTAGAATTTTAACATCTGTACTGGAGGTGCAGCTCAGGAACTCTGGTCCCTGGGTTCAATCCCAGCATCATTGTGGCAGGACTTAATTTCAGACCAACGATTCACGTTATTAAATTATCTGAAGGAAAAATCATCTAAAAGATGAATGCCCTTTCTGTTCTTTTGTTTTTGCTTTTGAATTTCTTTGAGGCATGGTCACATGCTGTGGTTTATGCTAGTAATCAACTCACCATTAGCCCCGTTGATCTCAGACTCTTAACAATCCTCCTGCTCCAGCATCTCAAGGGCTGTGATTACTAAGGTTTTGTTGTTGTTTGGGGGACAGGGCCTCACTATGCATCTCTGGCTAGCCTGGAACTCACAGAGATTCACTTGCCTCTACCTCCTGATACTGGATTTGAAGGTGTGCACATAATGTCATGTCTGGCACAAGTTCTTAAAGAACTATGTTTTGGGAAAGGACCCTCATCTTTGCTGTATTTAGGGCGTCAAAAGCCCCAGGAATAAACCCACATCCTGGCTGTACCTAGGGGTCAGAAGCCCTAGGAGAGGACTTACATCCTGGCTGTCCTTAGGGGAACTGAACCCTAGGAGGATGACTGGATCAGATGACTTGAAGGATCTCTTAACTCCCTGTCCAATTCCATGCTAAGGCGGTGTCAATACACAAGGATGTGTTGGGTTCACAAGGAACCAATCAGAATACAAATTAATTCTTTTATAACCCCAATTATTTTAAATATTATAATATCCATGGTAAAAACACAAGCACAATTCGGTATGGGGCTGGTGTGTGTGCAAGAAAGCTCTGATGCCCTGAGGGCTTTCTTACGGAGGATGAATTTGTTAATTCCTAGAGGAATATTTTTCATACACCACTGCAGACTATTAAGTGCCACATATTACATTATGTAGTTTAAACTTTGCACTGCCGTGAGAGGGACTTCCCTGTTGAGAGAACTTTTTTTTTTATGCTTAGCATTTTTTAATATGAAAATGAACACTCCTTTAGGGTAAGATCACTGCAACTGGATTGGGAGAGTCTCCTAACTTAACATATCCATCAATGTGTGTAGCAGAAACACTCTGGGGGAGGGGCGGGAGGGAGGGAAACACAACAGGAAAAAGGATTTTTAATAACAGTGTCAACACAGGGCAGAGCATTGATATTTATAAGGTTTGGTTTCCACTGGGCATAACTGTAAACGGGCAAGAGACCAGCACAAGGTGAGAACAAGTTTCAAAAATAACAATAATAAGTAAAGGTGTTAAAGAGCAAAGAAAAACATGTGCTAAACTTCAGGTCAGTAAAAAACGCACACTTGCTAATGGTGGACTAGTAACCACTCACCCAGGAGAGATGCAGACTCAGAAATATTAAAAAGGCAATATAAATGCATTTTCAGGCAATTCCCGAGAAAATAGAAGTTGCCTTGCAGATCCTGGTGTCAAATGTGGAAATAAAATCCAAGCAGTGGTGGACATGTAAACCTTGCCATGAGGTACCTGGCTCTCAGCACTTGGCAAAGCAGACAGAAAGTTTAAACAGAAGGACTACTCACTTGTAGACTGTGCCTCCGTTGCCATGGCCAAGGGTGTCTCGATACCGTATGTCTTGTTCATTCATCTCCACAGGAAAGAAAGAAAAACAAAAAGAGTGTCATGCTGCGGATGGAAATGTCAAGGAAAGCAACTCTGGGCCATAAACAACAAGCAGGCTGGGTCATTCCAAGTTCAGCTGCAAGAACGAGAGGATCAATACAACATTTGCTGTCCAATTTATAAAAGACGATACCAAGGGACAAAGTGATGGAAAGTTTAATGACAATTTGTTTGCCTGGGTCATTTCATTAAAGTTTGATAAAAGGTGTCAAAACGGAATGATATAACACAGCTCAGAAGGGTCAGGTCAGACAGATACTGATAGGAAAATGGTCTCCAGCATGGCACACAACTAATGCCAACCAGTGACACACACAGGACCAAAGCCAAGCTTGGTGTGATCTCACACTCGAGCGCACACGTGCGTGCATGCACACACACACACACACACACACAGAGCCAGTAATTTATGCATGCTGTGTAAATAAACTAGCCCCTGAAAACTCCTTGCATGACCCCATAATTAACACAGAGCAAACTGAATAATGTTTATCATTTTCCTCAAGTGGAAAGAGGTTTTCTTTGCAAATGATAAGTTAGTACACAGCAATAGCTGGGTAGAAATCATATTATGCTGATTGGTAAATGCCAAACCACATGCCAACATCATAATGCCTACAGGGAACACACAGCATGTGTGTGATATCAACTAATGCTACTCCTATAACGTAAAGTACAAGACAGCATGCATGTTTCCTAAGGTTCTACAAAACTTACACCAAAAACACCACTCTTGTTTGTAATCATGAATGGCAGGTAAATTATGTTGGCACCCACACAGTAATGTTTTCAAGTCTTTAAGGGACTCCCTAAATAATCATTTATCACACGACTTTAAAGCTAGCCTGACTCCATTTGATACACTCAGTAATTCTTTAGGTACTGGTATGGGTGCATAAAAATTAACTGCCAACTTTATTCACAAAGTAGATTTAATAAAGGTATTGTTTTCCATATAGCTAAAGCTTGGGAAAGTAAGCCCTGAAAAAAAATCAATTTCCAGGGAATTGCACTGCCTTGCATTGGGCGGAAAATGGATGGAGTTCTTAATTCAATATCACTTGGAAAATAATAGTTTGCTTTTGGACCATTATTATAGTAAAGCTTTAAATATTTGCTCTGCTCTAAACTCCCACCTTCTGAATAAAGCACAGGCTTCATTTATCAAGGGAAATAGTTTTCCTTTCTACATTTCTGCGGTTGAAGCTTCGGAGGACTGTGATAATTAAGTGTGTGGTGCAAGTAGAAGCGACAGCTTCCTTGCCAAGCCATTTTGCCAGTTCCTAAAAGAGTATCGACAGACTCATGTGTGAGGGTCAATCCAGCACCAGATTTAATTGTTGTACAACCTGATTGATGCAATTTACAATCGGCTAATTGCTATATTTAAGGTCAGTGGGAAAACACTGGCAGACAAGTCAGAAAAATTACCAACTGCTTCCATATTCGAGGAAAATTCTGTTCTCGTGACCTTTAAACTACTAATGTAATAAAATGATATTTTACCCTGTAGAAAAGATGTGGCATGAAGGAAGGAAAGCCACATTACTCCGGACTAAATGACACCTTTTCTAACAACATGGACAACAGCAGCCCAGGAAGTGACCTGAGATGCTAGGCGAGCAGGACTGCCACTTGCTTCGCTTTGATTGATGAAGGGTTCATAAGCAGCGGTGTCTACTGGCAGGTATGAACAGCTACCAAGCCAATTCCCTGAGAGCATTTCTCTAGGTAATCTAAACATGCCTCCAACAACCTAATTTGCACCATTAACTTGCCTAACAAGATACATTCTCACTGTGGTTCGAGTAAATTTCTAGGAGGGAGAAATGTTACTTAGTCAAGTGCACAAACTCTGAATTGGTGGCACTAAGATCAAAGGGCAGTTGGGATGTAGGCATGCATACAGCTCAGAGGGTCTGGGTTCTGGAAGGGCTAACATTTGTGAGCAAGTCCTTCCCACCGGCAAAGAGCAAGGTATGGGTATCTCTGACCATCTACACCTACAATTCTAACAATACTCACAAAAGAGGAGTGGCCAGTATTCCCACATGCCAACTCCATTAGGAACAGTAGGTTTACAACATCAGGGGAGGGGCTTAGACCCTCATGAGGGAGGTTGGTGAGAAGCCGAGGGGAGGCAAAGCCTGTTGTTGCATGTGTACATGAAATGAGTGCTAAAAATTAAGATGAAATTATGGAATCCCCTAGATAATGAGGAAGATTATGCAAGATCATAAACAGAAGTGGTTCTCTGATGGAGGAAGGTCATTGGTTAATTAATAAAGAAACTGCTTGGTCTGATAGGTTAGAACATAGGTGGGTGAAGTAAACAGAACAAAATGCTGGGAGGAAGAGGAAGTGAGCTCAGACGCCATGCTCCCCTCTCTCGGGCAGATGCAATGAAGCTCCGACCCAGGATGGACGTAGGCTAGAATCTTCCTGGTAAGCGCACCTCGGTGCTACACACATTAATGGAAATGGGCCAGGCAGTGTTTAAATGAATACAGTTTGTGTGTTGTTATTTCGGGGCATAAGCTAGCCAGGCGGCCAGGAGCCGGCCTGTGGGAAGAGGCCTGCAGCTCCGACTACAGTTCTCAATGGTAGGTTCTAAAAGCATATTACTTTAAAAGACTACAGCCATAAGAAATGATCATATGCTATTGCTAGGTGTGAAAGGCCTTTGCCCAGCCAATGAACTGATAGTATTTTCTGTAATATTAAGAATATCAACAGCCAGAGAGATGGCTCAGTGGTTAAGAACACTTGTTTCTCTTGCAGAGGACATGGATTCTGTTCTCAGAACCCACACTGGGAGGCCCACAATCGCTTGTAACAGCAGATTCAGAAGAATCTGATGCTCTCTTTGAAATACTGTGGGTGCTGCATGCAAATGGTGTACATATGGACAAGCAGGCATGTACACACATGGTAAGTAAGAAAGAAGGAAGGAAGGAGGCAGGGAGGGAGGGAGGCAGGCATGGTGGCACACTACTTTAATCCTAGTGAGGCAGAGGCAGGAGGATCACTGTGAGTTTGAGGCCAGCCTGGTCTACATAGCGAGAGGTTAGTGGGTCCAGAGCTATATCGTGAGACCTTGTCTCAATAAATAAATAATTTAATATATATGTACATATCTTTATCTTTCTGTTTGCTTATGCATTTTCCATGTTTTTATAGCATATGATTTTTCTTATGTTTTTAAAAGTTGGACTCCATTTGCTTGTTTTAGGAGACAGGGTCTTGAAGTCCTAGGGTCAAGTGTTTTTTTTTTTTTTCCTGGTCTCAGTCTCCTGTGTTTGGGATTACATGTACATGGTTACTGTATCATATTGTAAAGATAAAAGCTTATTAAAGCAGAGATCATGAAGTGATTTTAAAAACATTGAGGATTTCATACATGATATAAAACTATAAAAAGCAGCTAATGCATTTTTGCCAGTTATTCTTAGATAAGCATATTAAATCAACCTTTCAGAATGAAGCACACGAATCATGTCTACTGAGAACTGGAGGTGGGATTTATAAACTACAGAGTAATTCATGTGACCACTAGGATCATACAAACCACAGCTTTATTGCATCTGAAGGCCACTTAACCCAATTCATAACTTCATAAGTACACTAGTTCAAGCATTATGCACCCACAGTCTGTCTTGGATGCAAGATGGGGGAGCACTGCTTTCCAATGGTCAGTGTGTACAGACAGGCGGCCACTAACCAAAAGGCTCTCATAGGCTAAAAGCAATTTTCAAAATAAATAAATTTCATTTATTTCTAATAAGGTATATTTTATAAGCAACACTTAGCTCAAGAGCTAGGGAGATGGCCGAGTTGGTAAAATGCTTGTTATATAAGCATGTGGAATTGAGTTCATATTCTTACCACCTACATAAAAATGGGGCATGGCGACATACACCTGCAATGCCAGGGCCAGGGGGCAAAGGTAGGTGGATCTCTAAAGTTTGCTAGTCAGCAAACTACCAAAATAGCAAGCTCTAGGTTCAGTGAAAGAGCCTGTCGCAAAAAACTGAAATGGACAGCAATGGAGTAGGACACTTAAGGTCAACCTTTGACCTCCATGTGTGCACATTGCTAGCATTTCTATACATGCATGCACTACGATCACTACACCCCATCCACCCCCACCCACCCCACACAGCTTTTCAAGCTATAAAGATGTGAGACTGTTTTTTAACTTAATAAAGATGCCAGTTTTTAATCATAGTTATTTTCCCTGTTTTAACTTTAAAAAGCAAATAAGCAAAACAACAGGCGTGAGAGGAGAGGAAGGAAAAGCCACAGAAGCTGCATATTCACAAACAAGAAAGCGGATGGTTGGTAGTACCTGTATTCTAGTTCAGAGAGAAGAGGGGACCAAGAAAGCAGGAGCCAGCAGCCACCCCTGAGGCCAGCCTATGTCTGGGCAGAAAGAGGGACTCGGCAGATCTGGCTCACACTCAGCCTCATTCCTGCCTCAGTCTCCATCCACTGGACCATTCGGAACTGGAGCGCTTTACATGCTGGTGCTGACTGGGCTTGTAAAGGCAGTTGTTACAGCTGATCCCTACCCTCCCTAGGTTAGAGAACTTTTCTAAAGGTACCTCAAGTTCTGGAAGCAATAAAGGTGTGGCAGGAATGGAACTGGCCTGACAGGACAGTAAACACAGTCAATCAGAAACAAAAGGGAAAGAAACCACTTTAGAGACACAGAGGCAACAGTCCATGGCGTGACGACTGTTTCTTTTTAAATCCTTTGAATTGACCCTCTGGGCTCTTCCCAGTCATTTTCAAACTCAGGGCAAACATTAGACAGACAAAGTCACGGTGGACTTGAGTGGGGGAAAACACTCCAAAAATACCACGGCAAGTCTGATTCATAGCTCTCAATAAAACAGGCCCCAAATATCTTTTATTTATTTAATAAGCTAGAAACTGGAATCCTCCACCATAAAGTGGTAACAGGAAAAGAACAGCTCTGTTCCAAAGACTAAAGGTAAACTTGTAAAGTGGTTCTTGATTTAACATATTAATGAAATTAATGAAGACAATGAAACAGAATACAATTATGGATTAGCAAAGACTATGTTCTTTGTTTACTGTCTGACTGTGTTAAAAAAAATAAGCATATCACTTATAAATCATTAAAATAAAAATGCTCAGTTAATCCTATTTTATATGTAAAGGCCTGACAGAACCGAGTCCCAGCACAAGACCTTTGCTTCACAAATCGAAGCAATAATGGTTTCAGAAGGCGTCACACTCTATGAGCAGACAATTGGGGAGATTTAGTAAATCCCACTTTATAGAGCAGAGACTAATCGGAAAACACAAGCCAGTCAAATGTTTCTTATGAACTGTTGACACTCTATCAATGCTGAATCAATTGGTGGCATTTACTCTGAGTGACAGAAAAGAAATAAATATTTATATCACATAACCTATATCAATGAACCCAGGCAGAAGGCTATTTCTAACCTGTCAATATTTGATTATCTTGAAGAATCATGTCTCTTTCTTTTGATGATTAATATGAATTCCTTATGAAATCTAAGTGGAGGCTAGTGGAAAGGCAAATCATTATTAATGCTTGAGAGCTTAAACCACTCAAATAAAACTACACTCAAGTGTTCAAGTGTCGTTAAATGTGACTTACATCTTCCATATCAAACGGTGTCAGTGTTCAGCCCGGAGATTTACCGATGCCTACGCCATGTGCACTGCTTCACCGCAATGCAATCTCACCCTCAGTGAGCAGCTCCCCAGCACAGAAGAATTAGTACAAGTAGGTATTTTGAAAGCATACGGAGGAACATTACTCGTCTCTCATTTTTTAGTTATTTATTTTTGAGCAAAAGTAAGGATAAGATTAGCTTATCTTTAATAAAAAAAAAAGAAACTGCCACACTGTCTACTGTGGTGTTAGCATATTCCCGAGAGAAAGCAATAAACAATACTTAAGTGTCAAAAACCATTGCAAGCCAATCTCCCACTGCAAAGACCCTCATATGTGACCCTACTACAATATTTGTGGGCTGTGTTTTTTTGTCAAAACATTAGGGACACTTCAGAATGACTGTGGGGGGGTGTGCGTGCGTGTAGTAAAAACAGTGTTTTTCATTTTGGAGACTGTATGACAGGCTATTTTCCATTGTCTACGTTGAATAAATGTAGTTAAAACTTCTTAATTTATGTCTATTTTGAAATATATTTCCAGCTGAAGAACATGAGTGACTTGTACATAAACTATAATTAATAACAAAAATGCAAGCATGCTGAGGATACATAAGTGGCCTGGGCGCAAGACTCTGGCTTTTGTTCATGCTGGTCCTGCACACACACCAGGCACAGGGCGTCAGGTGCAGACCTTGCTCTAAACTAACCCTGGCAAAAACAGTAAATAAATGCTATCTAACATTTGGAGGCTGAGAGTATAGCACTAGCTTAGAATGTGAGAAGAGCCAAGTCTGAGCCCTAGCACCGTCTATCTCAGAATTTGAGACTACTGGGATTAGATACTCATACACCACCAAGTCAGAGCATCTCCTGCTGGATGTGGAGCACTTAATGACTAGAGTCGTGCGCACTGGCTGAGAGGGTGTGAGAATCAGATCAATTCAATTTTTTGTAAGTATTCACAAAACTGTGTGCCAGACTTCCAGAAGTACTTCTACGCATGGCACGCACACAGTGTTACAGGTGTTATTAGAGACAAGAGTGAGGATCCAGCTTTGTCCGCTCGCCATTCTCCACTACAAGTCCTTGATTCATGAAATGCCAGCAAGGCTTGGGGAGGTCGGCGTGCGGAGGCACTGAATAAGCATCGGAGATAATTAAGACCTCAGCCTTCGAAACACGGACGGAAGTGAACAGCAGTTAAGAAAATCAATAAGAGTCTTTTATTTGCAGTGACACAGATGTCTCAGTCAATAGAGCCTAATAGGCAGGCTTGATCGCAACGGACAGGCGCTGCCTGCAAGGCTATCAAAGGGTTTGTGCTGTAACAAACATTAAAACGCATTTATGTTGCTACTGAGGAATTGCAGGCCCTGTAGGTAGCTTCATTTACCAGTGAATGTTTAAAAGCTCTATACTTTTTCTGAAGTGTCCATTTACTCGAGTCAAAATTAGTGAAAAAATAAGTGGCCTGCAGGCCCGTTTGTCCTTCCTGGCCGGGTTAGGTCATTCAGATTAAACTCAGATGGCCCACTAAAAAGGCAAAACCAAGGTTCCCTGAAGCTCAGGGACTCATGTGCCACAGCCTGTCCAGCCTGGTTTCTGTCCCCACAAAAGCCAGTACTGGTCTCTGGACAAAAGAGGAGCTAAGGCTGGAAAGTAACAGTCTTTCCCATTTGTCCCCAAAGATAATGGAAGAAACAGTCACCTCAGAACACAGGGCCCTGTCAACAACCCACGGGTTGATGACTTGTTCAGAACTGATTAACTTTTTTAAGCTGAGATGGCAGTGGGGTGTGTGCACAGTGCCTCAATCTGCTGGGAGTGAAAGCCATTAGCTCAGGTTGGAAACCGTGCTGCAGATTGTTCTGCCAATCAAATTAAGCTGTGGCATTCATTTATGACAAGAAGAAACGTGCAGACTCTTCGTCACTTAGCACTAACTCTGGCACACTCTGGACAGCCACAGATTTGCTACTCTGAAGGCTAGCACGAGACAATACTTACCTGGCCATTGGCCAGGATCTTCTTCAGTTCAGCGGAGGACTTCTTCAAGCTGCAAAGTAAAGACACCGTTAGCAGCATGGCCACCAACAAATCTCAACACCATTGCAAACTCTAGAGCAGGGCCCCAAGGGCGCAGCTTAGGCGGCAGAGTACTTGCCTCCCATGCACCAGGCCCTGGGGTTGATCTCAAAACCAGGTAAACAGTGTGCTGGTGCACACCTACAATCCCAAGAAGCAAGAGAAGCAGCGGTTCAAGGTCATCCTCAGCTACATATGGAGTTTGAGTCCAGCCTAGGCTATATGAGAACTTGTCTAAATAACAATAATAAAATAATAATAATAATAACACACAAACAAATGAATAAAACTTTTAAAAAAACATAGCACCTCCCTAACCACTATTCTCTGTGAAATGTAGAGCTGACTGGCTCTGTCCTCAACTGCCCACACTACGCTCTCCTCAGATAAACTCCCCCTTCTGGTTTTTCCCAGTGCGGCTCTTCCTTGCCCCACACTCTCCCCTGAGAACACAGATCTCAGCTCGGTCTATTATGGCCCGCTCCTCCTTGCTCCTGAACACCAGGTGCTAACTGTTCAAGAAATGATGGTCAATCTTATTCTGTGGCAGGTGTAGCGATAACATGGAAAGACATAAATATCTAAGTACATCAGGAACCAAATGGGATCCGAACCTAATCTGAACCACAGACTTAATCTGAACCACACTGGCATTCTACCTGACATTTTTAATAAGTAAAACTGGAGTCGACCTCAGACTTTGAGCTGGGCCTGCTGATAGCCATTCTCTCTAAACACTCCTTAAAATTCTGCTGGGTCCAATACAGACTACTGGGCCTCTGTTCCTAAGATATGCCTTCACCTAAGGATTCTAGGCTAATAATGCCCTCCAATTGGCTAGGGGGATAGTCAGGAATTTTATAGACTGGGACAAACAAAACATACCAAAAAGTGAGCCGCTGCCTCGGAACCAGTCCAGTTCCCAACATGGTCTGGCACTTCCATGTACAGGGTGCTGAGCAATGCCAGGCACTGTCACAGGGCTACTGCATAGCCTCCGGATTTAGCCCTCGGGAACGACACTCCTTTATGTATAGTTATTATCCCTGCCTTACAGACAAGAGGCATGGCTCTTGTCCAAATTCTGATTATCACTTACACTTTCACACGCCTGTCTGAGAAATATTTCAATCTTTGGTAATTCTGGGTCTAGTAAGGACACAAACAACCAAACAAAGGCTCCACCGTGTCCTCTCCACAGACAGCCCATTACGTCACAAACTTACATAACAACACTTCCAATTCTTCACGGCATTTACAAAATGCCTTTCATCCAAGAAACAAAATATGATTCCTTAACATAGCTTCATCAATCTTCCACTGTCAGTGGGAGGAGGGAGAGCGCGTTCATCCTAATATTACAGAAGGCGAAGGCCACACTGTTTGGAAAGGCCTTGGCAGAGGGACTTGAATTCAGTCAGTCATGACCTAGGAAGACCATGTGGGTTGATAAGCTCAGTCTACCAAGTGGTCATTTACCTATGCCTAAAAACAGCTTACTCTTTGAAAAGTAACAGAGGGAAGACTGACTCCACTTCATGCCAGGGTCTAGATGTGGGGATCCAGTTTTAACAAGGGAGGAGGACTAGCACCCAGAAGTCGAGTATATGTTTAGGATGTGCAAGGTCAAGTCTTAGCACGGAAAACAAACAGTTTCATCCAGTAAAACTGTTTTAGACACTGCTTATTCAGCATCTCATTTCTGTCTGTAAGAACTTGAGCTACCAAAACTCCTTTCCAAATGTTTTGAAATTTAAGTGCACATAATGGTAACCTGCCTACAACACCTGGGGAAAGACACTGAGATATCCAAAGTGTAAAAGAATAAAAAGGCAGGAGAGGTGGCTCAGGGGTTAAGAGCACAGATTAAGTGAGAACTGAGGCTGAGGGAGAAGTAAAAGCGGACATGAGTATACACAGCCACTCACCCACGCATCCCAGCAAGCACTCAAGTGCCATGCCTCAGACCAGGGCTTGCAGGGGGTACACTGAGTCACTGCCCTCCTAGAGCACCGAAGCTACGGGGAACCAAGATGATGGTGCTCCAATGTGCTCACTGCTATAGTCAAAAGAAGCGTGGGTGAGGGTGGGGCACAGGGGTCAACAGAGAGAGCCTGCTATCACTTTGCAGGTGGGTGGTGATGGGGTCCACACAGGGCACCTGCTATAGCTTGGGAGGTGGGGGGGGGTACAGGGGTTCACACGGGGCACCAGCTATAGCTCGATCGGTAGGTGGTGATCAAGAATAGGCTGAAGTGCACAGAACACCTGTACCAAACAATACCCCTCAAGACCCATGGAGGTCTTGCTTCATCCTGAAGTAGGAAATGGTGCTCATAATTGTGCCTTAGGGTTACATTTTGGAGTTGGTTTATTCCTTCGTGGTCCATGTATTAGAAACTCAGTCCTTAGGGTGTCAATATTGAGGGTGTGGATCTTGAAAAGATTCTAGTGGGAGATGCATATGTCAGTTGGAGGTGTGACCTCAAAAGTGATTGTGGAACCCAGGCTCACTCTCTCTGGTTCCCTGCATCAGTCACTCTGAATGAGGAGAGATAGCCACAAGGAGTCACCACCAAGACCTGTCCTGGGTCACTGGGCTTTCAATGCCCCAAACTGTGAGTTAAGTAAACTTTTTCTCTCAACACAATGGACTATCTTGGGTATTCCATCATAGTGAAGAAGAGTTGACTGATACAATTAGGCTGTCCCAGCTAAGGCAGAGCAGAACTGCAGGGGCAGCGGAGATTTCCCCGGAGCTGAAAGAGGCAGGTGCAGAGCTCCTAGGAAGGTGCAGGCTGCTGGAAGGATGTGATGTGGGAGAGAAGATGGCAGGAAGAGCTCACTTAAAAGAGGAATAGTCGTGTTCTAGGGGCAAAACTCCATCTTTCCAAGTGGGTGCCGAAGGGCTCTAAATCCCAGCTCAGAAAGAGCCTCTTAAGATGGACCTGAATGACAACAAAGGGGCAGCCTTGGCCCAGGAAGTACATCCCTAGCCCAGATGCTGGGAAGAGACTAGGTGTCCATTAGACAAAGAACAGGAGTCAAGCATCAGAGGAGAGCAGGCTAAGACGGGTACTTTCCCTCCTCCTGCTCCCCACAGGCGAATCATCTAAGAGCACCAGACAGCTTGCCCTCTGCTACACAGCCCTCTCTGGCTCTGTAAAGAAAGGTAAAGCCCCTGGACCTTCCAGGCCCCACGTGACCGGACTCCTGTCTCCATCCTTGCTTCTCACCTCTTGTGTTACTCTCCCAACTTCCCACACCCTGCCCTAACCCGGCATCTCCCTCATGTTCCAGCCAACCAGCCCACTTACACAGGTCAGCTCTTTCCCCTCAGGGCCTTGTCGTAGGTACATCCCTCTAGCTGAAATGTCTTTATTGTGATGTGACTTGGTCCTCCTTGTGCATCAGGTCTAGATGGAAACATCCCTCTCCCCAAGGAGCCAGTTCTGAGTACTCAGTTTAAACAGAAACATATTCCTGTCTAGTGTTTTCCTCCGCATGCATCTGCTTCCCTCACGACGGTACTGCCACATCATACTCCTAGGACAGCAGCTAAGGAGTAAGAGGCACTTCATAAATACCTGCTGATTAGTCATCAACCGGGGCATAGAACACAGCCAATGTAGGGTAACATCAAAAACACCCGTAGGACTTTTTCAATTAACATTCTTCCCATGATAGGAATCACTCTCCTTGCCGTCTAGGAGGCTGCCGTATCCCCAAGTGAAGATGCCAGGATGAAACCGTACATAACCAGGTGGTGAAGTTTTGTCCAATCCAAGAGTAACAATACTTCATGAAGAGACGTGACAGCTTTTACCCCAAGCTAATCCTCACGTGTGACCGAAACGACTGGAACACTGGAAGTAACACTGCTTCTATGTTTTGAAATCTTTTCAATTCCATCTGGCTTATTATGCCATAGGGAAGTGTGATCTAAAACACCAGGGGAAAACCTTGTCCTTCCCCAGGCTCACATGGTGCTTGTGTGCGCACCAGCATTTCTGGAATCAGTGGTACCAGTGAATTGTTCTACCTTCCTGGAGCTGGGTGAACATGCAGGCCTCTACCCACAGGCCTCCTCTCTGCAGGGCCATGACTCCCATGTCCAGGCAACATGAGACTGAATGCAAAGCAGTGTCAACATCGGCCCCACGAGACCAGGCAGATAGCACGCTGGTGACTAGCTAGACAACTGCACTGTAGCATGGAGCCAACTGTTAGAGGCAACACCCTTCTAGAGCCCTGTGTCCTCAGCTGGAAGGTTAGTAGGGAGATACTGACACCAAAACCAGAATAGCAGCTTTGCTGGGGGAGGGGTGGACCTAGTGGAGGAGCTCTTGGGTCAACTGGGATTGTGGAGACAGTGTGGTGGTACACACCAGTAATCCTAGCACTTGTGGGGGGAAGAAGGCAAAGGGATTGCCACGTTTGAGGTCTAGCTGGGCTACACAGCAAGACTCTCAAAAATTAAAGAAATATAAGTTAGAGAATGGATCAGTGGTTAGGAGTACTTGCTGCTCTTGCAGAGAACCCAGGTTTGGTTCCCAGCACCCAGGCAGAGGCTCACAACCATCTGTAACTCCAGTTCTAGGGGCTCCAAACCACCTCTTCTGGCCTCAGTGGGCACATGCACACAAGGGTTGCATACATATCCATACATGCAAGCAAACACTCAAAATATAAAATAAAATGATTAAATTTTTAAAAGAAAATAAAGAAGAGGGCAGGATCACAGGCACAGAGGGTCTCTCTGTGGCTTCCATAATTAAGATGCAAAGCCTTCTACAGATATTCCCACCATGAGGAGAGTGGCTGACAAGGAACTCTCATCACAGCCTGCCAGGCAAGATGGACTTACAGCCTCCAAAACGGTAAGCCAGCATCAAATCAGAACCCCCCAGCCAAAGCCCCAAGACTGTGGATAAGTGAGGACAGAAAGGACTGAAGGGACAGCAGAAGCCAAAACCACACCTTAGCCCATAAAAGGCTGTGCACACACTGACTAAAGCCAGAGGCCAGGAACTCCAGTGCAGAATGGAAGAAGGGGCCTTCGGTTCTGTCAGCTTTTCAGTCGCCACTGTGACTCTGCCATCCCGAGCAACCACTTCCAGCATCACCCCCAGTAAGGAATCTGAGGTTACTAGTAGACTAACTGGCCACATGGACAAAATGTCCCAAGTCACCCCTCTGACCTGAGTACCGCCACAGTGTGGCAGCTCAGTTCAGTTACAGAAGAAAACTTTGAAAGGCTTAAGATCTGTCCCAGGGTGGGGTGATGCTACCATGAATTAACAAAAATAATCTTCCTATTACAGTAGCTTTAATCTCCTGGACAACCAAAGACGCCATTAATGAGCAGACTGCCGGTCAAGTTAAATGTCACCATTTGACTCTGTCCCTGACTCTGTCTGGTGAAGATGCCAGCAGATAATAACACTGTCAAAGGTGGACAGGCAAGAAAGACTTGGTAAGTATCACACAGCTTGTAACTGAACCAAGACTTGAAACAGGCATAGAACAGTCTATACATTTTTGAAACTTAGGGAAAATTACTCTAGAACAAAGTTAACGGTGTAACATGTTGATTCCACCTTTTGAATCTTCATTCATTCATTCATTCATTCACTGTGCACGGGGCTGTGTGGTAAAGGTGTGTGTTTGTGTGGGTGTGTGGAAGCCAGAGGTTCACATAAGATACCATCCCCAATGGCTCACAATCTTGTGTTTTGTGATAGGGTCTCTTATTGAACCCAAAGCTCACGGACTCCGCTAGGGTGGCTGGCCAGTGAGCTCCTGAGAGCTGCCTGTCTCCACCTCCCAGAACTGGAGTCACAGATGTGTGCTGCCACATCTGGATTTGACACGAGGGCTGGGGATCAGGCCCTCACGCCTCCCTGGCAGGCACTTTGCCCACTGGCCATCTCACCTGCCTCTATTTCAGCTTTCTATGCTAAGTCTTTTTTCTCCTCAGCCAGTGTGCAGCAAGGGCTATCTGGCTAGTTCACTTTCTCTACAGCCACCTACACCGTTTACCTTACAGAGCAGCCATGTGATGACCAAGCCCTTCCCACCCCCACCTGGAGAGGGGAGTGCAGCAGGGCACACTTCCCTTGTTTGTCCTCACCTATTGCTTGGAAGGGAATCTGAGACCACAGGGCTGGCATGTTGAGATGGTCCAGCCCGCGTATTCACCTATAAGTAAAGAGAGAAGTTTGATCAGCCTTGTGTTCTGAGGACGCAGTTCTAATTAACCTATAATTCACCACACAGTGTCTCATCTCCCTATGAAGGTTAATTAGCTGCTGCTAGACAGACCCACGGTTGCAGTGTATTCAGTATATAGGTTACAGAACTGTACAATCCATATATTACATAATCCCTATCCCCGGCGTTATTCAAATACTTAAATAGTGCTGAAAGAGAGAGAAACCGAGGGATGAAAACCTCAGCTTGCTATTTAGAACAATAGAAAAGCGGGATGCCCGTGAAGGCGTGTTAAGCTTGTGTCTGGGGGTTAGTAGGAAGCCTCAGGACGCCACCCCCTTCCAGCTCTACAACTGCTTCTCATTCACTAGAAAATGAGGTTCAAGTAATTAATTATAAAACACTTGAGCCTAATAAAATAGCCAGCTTTTCTTTCAGACGTGAAGCCTTGAGCAGAAATCCAGAATTTAAAACACGCAGAACAAGGAAAAGGCATTATATGTGTTTCAGACAGAAATATGTCGAGAGGAGAGGGAAGGCACCCTGTGTGCAATGTGCTATGTGCTTAATTAATCACCAAAATGAAGTCCATGCTCTCACTCATATGAATCTTTGTAGAGAGCAGACCCCAGGATCTCCTGGAGAAACTGACCAGCAAAACGATCCCAAAAATTGAAAACTACAGCACCAAAGGCCTAGGATTCCAGTACATACACAGCGTAAGCAAATACAGATGTTGCCTTCCACCCCCACCACTCAAAAAAAAAAAAAAAAAAAAAAAAGAGAGAGAGAGAGAGAGAGAGAAAAAAAGATTGCTTGTCAGAGCTTGAGAAAGTGCAGTTTTATTTGACATTTCAATAAGTGGAACACAGCATTACAAATCCATCTAACTTTACTGAAACAATTATTGAAATTCGTACCTTCAGGCCATGTATGTTCCGTTCCCCAGGAGGCTTGCAGGCTGAAACAGTAATTGACTAAATTGTAGAACACATCAGGGCCATTTACAAATTTGCTCAAAATGAATCGTTTAAAAAGAAATGAGGGTGACACCAAAATTAGCAGAGAGAAATGATTGAAAAGTGGCCCCCAAGACCCAAGGTGGGAATTATGAACCGGGCTCTTAACTTGCAGGCGTGAGCGTTTATAAATGCAGAGCTTTCTGACTCCACTTCATATGAATTCCAATTTCTGCTTAAAACATAGCAAAGCCAAGCTAGCCGAGCTAAAATGATGAGACTCCTCCCGTGGCTCGGGTTTCTGCAGTCTTCCCTCACTCTACCGAACTGCATGAGGCAGTCAAAGGATGTGCAAAACAGCAGGTCTCTGCTTTTGTTGCTTTGAAGGCATGGAGGGGTAGGGAAAGGGTCCTTGAATCCAAAAAGATTGCTATGGACTCCAAGATGGAATATGCAAGTCTGAGGGTATTCAAATTTTGTGTAGCCACAAGCAATCAGATTTATTAAAACACAGACATACGATTTAATGAGGTTTCTTGATATCTGCTCCTATTTAGCTCTGAAGATAACATGGGCCAGGAAAAACAACAGCGCTTTCCCAGCACCACCCTGGGATACAAGTGGGACATTTCTAACGCCCGCAGATGGTTCTTCGTCCCGTTAAAACACAGGGCTTTCTAGCCATGTTATAGACTGATTCTAGTCAAACACCACAGGGTGGGGAGGGCTGTCGGTTCTGACTAATTGTTTAGGGAAGAGTGAACATGAATTTTTTTTTCTTTCTCCGTTTCTGACAACAGAAATTGAGCTGCTTAAGAAGATGCACATGATAGTTACAAGGTGTGGTGAGTTTAACTTCAGGGCCTCTAGTAAATTTGAATTTATTATGTTATTAGGGCTGGAAAGATGTGCACTGCTCTTCCAGAGGACCTACGTTCAATTCCCAGCACTCACATGGTCACTCACAACCATTTCTAACCCCAGAGGTTCCAAGGTGTCCAATACCTCTCTGACCTTCTCCAGTTCCCATATACTCATGGGCAGGCACACACTTAGGTACACAAACACACACAAAATGAAGTAAATAAATATAGCTCTAAAAGTGAATTTATTAGGGTATCTAAAAATATTATCCACAAAATATATCTCAACATGAATAAATGTTTTTATTTTTTCTCTAAGTGCATAAGATACTTAATACATTAAGACTCCAAATCTCTCTATATATGCAAAATAACTCTTTGAACAAAATAACAGCTGCATACATCTGGTTCCCAGCCCTTGAAGGACCCTCAGTACTCCCTCAAACCTTTGTCATTAGAAATCTAAACAGCCATGGTGCATTCAAAACTCCAGCAACCTCATACATCCTGAAGTTAAAAAGGTAGTTACTATGACGCTTGCCAATTTTCATACTTATTAATATTTAACACAGCTCTGAGCCACAGGGAAGACTTGGCCATGAACTAGGAGTGGAACACTATTCAAGAAAACAGTGACAGTTGGAATGAGGAGACTCTGTGACTAGAGTAGAATCACTGTCTTCTGTCCCGCCAACTTCTTCAGTCTAAAAATTCTTTTTAACATGGGGCCTAGCCACAGACCCTCTCAGGCTTGAGACCCTCTGACCAGCCAGGAAGACCCAGGGAGCCTCCTGCCACGCCCACGTTCTAATTGTACATTGTCTTAGGATGCACCCCTGTGTTGCTATGATAAATACCACGGCCAAAAGCGACCTGGGGAGGAAAGAGTGCATTTTAGCTTACAGGTTACAGTCCATCATCAAAAGAAGCCAAGGCAGAGACGTGGAGGAGCCAACACAGAAGTCGTGAAGAGCTGTTAACTAACTTGTTTCTAGACTCACACACAGATACCTTTCTTATACAACCCAGGAGAGTCTACCAAGGGCTAGCACTGCAGACAGTGGTCTACGTCCTCCTTCATCAATTAGAAATCGGGAAAATGCCCACAGACATGCCAGTCTAATGAAGATATTTCTTCTACTGATGTTCCCTCTTCCCGGGAATCTCTAGCTTGTGCCAGGTTGACAAGATGCAACCAGAGAAAACAGACATTTCATCACCCCATCATCTGCGTCCACACTGAGGGAGTCAACAGCAAAAAACAAGACAACAAAAGAGCCCAAAAGACCCAAATCACAGCAGAGAGAAGAAGCACAGAAAGGGGGAAGAAGTCACATTTTGGAATCCTCAGCATGCCTTGGTGAGACTACAGTTAATGCGCTTTAGGCCTCAGAGGTGTTGTGTGGGGGCTGCAGCGATACCAGCAGCTCCTAGCTTTGTCTTCGCAGCATCCTCTTCCTCCCACTCTTACACGACACCCTCCAAAGCCCCTCACGCACCTCACTGGTCCCTGAAGTTAGATGCCTTTCCCCAGAAACAAACTGTAATCTAAACCAACTTCTCACTCAGAATACACTGAACACTTAGGAGCTGTGGACTCTCTGGTCCTCGCCCCTCTGAGCCTCAACAGGCCACACAATGGAAGCAGTAAACCCTAACTGTAAACCTGTTGGGAGAGCAGAAAGGAGAGCAGAGGTCTCAGAATGGCCGCCACCAAGGGGGCTCTGCGTGGGAACAGTAACACCCACAAGACTGCCCATACAGTAGAAGGCAACTAAACTAAAACGATTCCCCATGGAGAGAAGGAAAGAGTTCGCTGAGGAGAAGAGCCCTCGGCACAGCACGACAACTAGGTTCTTGGGGATCTGTACCCAGCTTTGCCATAACAGAGCTCAGAAGCAACTCATAGAGATTTTCAGCCTTTTTAGAGGAAACAATTTCTAAATTTGCCCTAATTCTGCACCACTGAGAACACCAGGGACTAATCTGAGTCACCATCAGATTCTACAAAGAAACAGCGGTCTTCCTCTGCCTGTTCAGTAAGCACCACAGACCCGATTAATCAGTTTCCTTCTGATGACCAATGAGCTTGAGAAGCACAGTTTATCCCCTCACTTAGCCCTTCATTAAGTTCTTACTAATAGTGAAATAAGCCCCTGGTTCCACTGCCCACACACACGCCCAAAGAGGAATATTGCGCTTGAACCCGGATCTCCTCCCTGGCTGGTCAAGCCAGCAGCCTTTGGAGACCATCTCTGCAAATAGAGCCCACTGGTTAATTGAGCCATTCAAACTTCTGAGTTACAGGTAATGAAAGTCTAGAATGTTTAATTGGAAAACTCATACCATGATTATCTGTACAGTTAAGGAAGGTGAGTTTAACTTTTAATTATTTCAATTAAGCTATTTCTAGAAGACTTACTTAGATGGTTTCCTGGTCTGTTCTGTTAGTTAGAAAACATGGATTTCAAGTGGGACAAAAATAATGGCTAAAAATGGCTTATATAACTAAGTCGCTCTTTTCACCATTGTTTAAATTTTGAGGGGATGTTTGCACAAATGAGCCATTGTAGCTGATACAGGCTGGTGCTACCCAATCTAAGAGAGGAATTCCCACTGAGACTCACTCTCATCCACTCACGCCATTGAAGAATGTGTCCCATTATTTAGAAAATCCCTCCCCTACCCCAAGACAAATCCCAAGTTCTGCCCAGGACTCTGTCCTAGAGCCCCCAGACTTCATAGCTTCCACATCATCTCAACGGCAGCTTGTACCAGCATCACGAGCTGCAATATATAAAGCCAGAATTCAAGCCATCCATTTGCCTTGGTTTAGAATCATGGGGACTCCCAAAGAGTTCTTTAAGCGAATGTAAGTATGTACTTCAAAAACAAAAAACAATCTAGTTAGTTTAATTTACTCCAGCAGATTAGATATTTTATCTGCCATAACTATAACATAGCTTGCAATCCCCCATGATAATGAATACTTCTTTTGTTTTTTTTTTTTTTTCAAATTAAGAGCTAAACATCATGTTATGTGCATTTAAACCTTTGGAAAACATAACTGTTGATGAAACAGTTTGCTGAAATAATCATTGTTGATTAGGATTTGTTCAACATTACCTCTCGGAAATATCTGCAGCGGCTCTATTAGCTGGCCATTTACTTGCTGTTCCATTACTGTGGAATAATACTGCAAAGAGATAATAGAAAGGAATTACTCAGTAATGTACGGACACTGGGATAGACACTACGGGCTGTTTAATTCATTGTACTTTTGGAAATGGCTGGTATGCACATCTCAGTCTTGAGAACACGTACCCTATATCTGCACACCAAAATCACTACAGTGACTATATTCAGGATTTGGAAGCTTAGTATGGGGTTACCATCCATACCACGATTTATCTTTAACAGTATTAACTAAAACCCCATGTTAATATTTATCATACTCTAAAATGATATCTATTTTAAATGACACAAAAAGCATTTTGATAGAAATTACTCAAATTTTCTCTTGTCTTTTTCTTCTGAATTTTATAAAGCAAAACGAATAGGCTCAATATTTGGCTTGAATCCACATGTCAGCTAATGAAACATGTACAATTGTGTATAAAAACACACAGACAATGAAGATCAAAACTGCAGAGACTGTGGGACCAGTGAACAACACATTATCCAACCAAGGACAACAGAATCCCCACATAAAAAGATAGCTCCCGTCTAGAAAATCTACTTCAGATGCATAATTTAGTCTTAGGCATAGTTTAAGATGGATCAAAATTTACTGTAAAATTCTAGGCACACAAAACATAAGGTCCTGAGTAAAATATAGCTCTCTGCCCTTCATAAAGCATTTATGGACTGAGGTCCCATCCCTTTTCCTTGTAGTACTGCCTGGACCCCCACCCACCTACTCTGGGAGATGCCTTCTGTTCCTTCTTATTTATATTCCTTTTAAGCTGAACAAACAAGAAAACGATGCTCATGAAGAAAAATTCCTACAGTGAAAAGCATTGACTAGGCCCAAAATAGTCTTTAAAATTTTTTTATGTGTCCAAAAGTTTTGCCCACGTATATGTCTGTGTAATACTACCATGTCTGATGTCTGCAGAGACCAGAAAAAGGCCTGGAACTACAGACAGTTGTGAGTCAACGTGTGGTGCTGGAGAATCAAACTCCAATTCCCTGGAAGAGCAGCCTCTCCAGCCTAACTTTGTGTTTTACGGGCCTATCAAAAGCAGAACTCTCTCCTTCTCTCATCTTTGCTGTTTTTATATTTAAACATTCATATATCTCTTAACTACCACATTTTCAGAAAATTCCTGAAAATTGATTATCATGTTCATTAACATGCTAAAAAAAAAAACAAACAAAAAATCAAACTTGTATCTTGGAGCTGAAGAAATGGCTTTGTGGTTAAGAGCACTGGCTGCTCTAGGGTTCAGTTCCCAGCATCCACATGGTAACTCACAACTGTCTCCACTTCCAGGAGACCTGACAAAACACCAATGCATATAAAACAAAAATAAATAATTTTTTTAAAAAAAAATGTGTCTTTCTATTGGTTTTATATAGATTAAAGTTATTTTAGAATTAATCTTTTTCATTAGAAATATGCAGAGGCCTCAAAATTCTACAACACTGTGAGGGTCAGAAGCTGAGAAATCCAAGGCTTCCTGTCCTGCAAACAAGGAAGGTGAGGAGGGAAGGGCCCAGGAGGGACTGTTTGCTAATGACTGAGATGAGCGTGGCCTCCCCTGCAGTGGCTTTCAAACTGTAAAGGAAGGCAATTCTCTCTTTCTATGGATCTAAAAACTTAAACACGCACAGCGTAAATACGTGCAAATCACTCTGGAATATACGAAGGCAACACAAGGCTGTTCCTGAAAAGCCCAGAAATACAGCGCGCACACCATTACTCACGCGATGACGACAGGTAAATGAAATATCAATCATGTCGGCTGTCAACCTTTTGGGACAGCAATAACTGTTAACAAGTAGTCTGGAAAAATTGTCCGAAAATGACTTGTCCTTGGCACCCAAGTATTTGAGGTTTCCGTGGAAAATTAAGATGCCAGTGGCTATTTGGAACATTGCTCAGGTATTCTTTTTAATGGGAAATTTGCCGGTTATTGATCCACAGCATGTACCCGTGCTTCTGGAAGGCTGCAAGCAACTTTCCAATCAGTGGCTGTCAAAAAAATTCCTGCCTTTTTATACGGATACAAGACAGGGCCGTGGTGGTGACTATAGTCAATGCTTCTCTTTAATTAACTGCTATGCACAGTAGGTTCCTACTTTGCCATGGTCCTAGAAATCAGGAAAAAAAAATCCTTATGCTTTATCTAACAAACTAATTATAGAATTGTCTGAAACCGGTGCTTGGGGTCAAGTTTGAAAACAAATGACCTCAAGTGTGAAGGGTCAGAACAGGTGCAATGCCTTTTCCCTACTATAAAACCTTGCATGCATGAAATTGACCTGTTTTTCAGCTTTATTTATTTACTTCACAAAATAAATTAAAAAAAAAGGTTTCCCTTTCATCTTAGCACTGTGCCAAATCAACTGGAAAACTATATATATGTTTGTAACCATTGTGAAAAAGCTAGGCAATCTCTACCCAGCTCTCTGTACCACAATTGACGGAGTCCCGCTGCAATGATACACCTGTTTTGATTAAGACTTTCTCAAACAATTAGTTAGGCTTTACTTTCACTTTTCTACAGTTCTCCGGAATCCAAGTGTCTTTTCTTCCGCTGACACACCAGGATAGAGTTGGACACACACACAGGGATGGGGAATAACCAAATGATGGTGTGAGCAACTGGGCACAAGTGACTTCCCAGCTCAGGGCTGCCGAGAGGTCACAAGGCCCCAGCCTGAGCTCTAGCTACCTCCTAGGCAAGGATAAAACCCGGGGCGTGTATAGTAAACTGGCACAGAGCACTCCACCCGGCCACTGGGCCACCAGGCTGCTAGTCCTGCTGTTGCCCAAGTAAGTGGGCAAGGCACTCAAGAGTTGGAGGGCTCATTCCTGGGAGCCTCACCATTGGCCGTCTCCTGACACATGGCACCAGTGAGGCCATGCCCTGCTGTGTCTCCCTCTGCTGGGCTGCAAGATGGGGTCCAGCCAGAGGAGTGCTGTAAGCCTCACAGAAGAAAGGGGCAAAGACCATGATGAAACCACTGCACAGCAAGCTGGAATTGGGTCTGATCCTCTGCGTCTCTGCAGTGCCGTCTTCCTTTGTTCTCTCCCATTTTTGGTTCTACACAATTATAAAACCATCTGTGACAGCAAAGACAAGAGACTGCCTTGACCAAAGAAAAAGAAAAAACAAGCAGCAACAGTGAAGGCCTATACCTCAGTCACTAAAAAGGCCACAATGTGGCCATCTACCATGTCTTGGCTTTTATCACTTCAACATATGCTCTATGTGTAGTAGGTGTCGACTGAAATGGGCCTTGACCCTGATTCTGCTACTTGAACGGCCTTCAGGAAGTCACCTAACCCTCCCAGCATCACGACTTCCAAAGCAGTGGAGATGTTCACTTCATCACCCAGGGTGACTATGGACTCTCAAATTAAACTACAGCAATAGCATTAACAAAGGGACTTTGTAAGCTCAAACCCGGAAAGTCCATCTCCCAACATTGAAGGAACACTAAGCCTGACACTTTCTACCTTCAAAGCATTCCAGCATTCAAAACACAAAGATTATGTATGGAAAGTACAGGACAGGTGCCAAGCTAAACCCAGCAGCAGCAATTATAAGGTGTGTTTGCTTCAGCTGTCCTTCGCATAAGCCATTACAGGCAGTAATTGCAGCAATAATCAATATGCTAACGGGTTAAAGATTAATCAGTTTTAAGATAGCTAATGGAATCTCCAGTGCCGGGCTCGGATTGGTTTCAGTCTGCCTGAGATGTTCTCTAAAACCCTTAAACAGTTTTAACGAGGATGTGGCAGAGTTTAGTGTAGCTACCCTGTAATAAAATTCATCTCCAACAAGGGGTAACAAGTACAATCAAGTACAATCTTGGGCTTTGTTTGTTTGCAAGTTTATCAAGTAGTGTTCCTGTTTGTTATGAACCCAGTTCTAACTAGAACAGCAAGATTCAATCAATAATTAAAGTTTTTCATGGAAATATACCATATTTAAAAAAAAAAAACCCTGAGTTCAAAGCAACACAGTTTAATATTACAAGGCTTTATTAGGAGGGGGACAACCCTCACTCCCCGAGACGCCTGCACATGTTAGGCCCAGCACTGCACACCCTCTACTCTGTTCATCTCTGTTTAACAGATGAGACAAATGACTTGCCGATGAACACAGGTTATGTGTGAACAAAGAAAAATGTTTATTCTAGCACATGAGCTCAAAACACGGAACTCACGCTTACTACTTAGGAATTAAAAAGGAGGTGGGTCTCGTTCCTCCTCTAACTAAACACAGGGTTACTGTACTGAGTAGATTGCTGAGCTAGTAAAGAGCTCTGGCTTCTTCACTCACCGCTCCCATGATGTGTGAGTTTAGCCGCGCTCCCTGGCAGAGGAAGCAGCACAAAGCCTTCTGCAATGACTGTCCTCGGGACCTCTGCTTTCACGTGGCCATACCTAGCACCCCTGGACTCCAGCTCCAGGTACCCCATTCTAGTTCCCGGTAGTGTCCCCCTTGAAGTGGGTGAGCCCCTGCGGCTCTGAGCAGTCCTCCCCTCTCACTGTGTCCTTCTACCACTTCGCAGGTTTCCATCACCCGAGGAGTCATGGGGACTAATTAGGACCTACCGAATCACAAATCTTTATTTCCAGCCTGTCTCTCAAAGGGTTTGGAGCACATCTAGTTGGCTACTAGAGCCTCCTCCAAACGCTACAATCCAATCTGAATTCCCTGCCTCTTTACCTCCCTCAGACCCCAGACTGGTTTTCTACCACTTGGGTTTACCAAGCCATTAAGTTCAGGTACCCATACAGATGTCTTGAATTGATCCGTACTGGCCACATGGATTTGTTCACTTGACCTCTTCCTCTCACAGATCTGCAGCCACTACTACCTTTGACCTGAAATAGCCCAAGCTGCTTCACTTCTGTGTTTTAGAATTTAGAACTCTTGTCCTGCAAGCCACACTCCAGAGAAATAAGCTGTGACCACATCACTCCCCTCGACGTCAAGCTCTGAGTCCTGCCATGTTCCAGCCCTTCATTCTCCACAGCCCATCACACACCCTCCTTCTGCTGAATCCCAGGCAGCTTCTCCTGAATTCCCCAGGCAGTTTCTGCCTCCAAACCTTTAAATACACTGTTCCTCTGCACAGAACACCCTTCCCAGTCCCTCGGGCCCCGTCTATACCAGGACACCACCTTCCTCAGGAAGCCCCCTCCAAGATGGATTAGGCTCTCCTCTGTGCCACAGGGCGGCTATGTTTCAGCACTTCTCACCCTGCCTGGTGAGGGTCAATCTATTGTCCTGACCTGGGTTTTCTCTCTGCTGTGTCTGTTGGGTGGAACAGAAGGCTCGGGTTGCACACTCTCTGGGTCCACCTGTAGCATGGTGCTTGGCCAGAACTGTATCACCCAGCACACCCGGCTCTTGGAAACTAGCTATGTGGCTGAGTGAGCGAATCAGAAAAAGTGAGGTTTGGCCACAGCAATGTTTGGATTGTGACCTAAAGAAAGGTCCCATATCCTATTGTAAAAATTACCTGCCTCACTCACTTTAAAGTCATTAGGAAGATCAAGACTAAACAAGTTGGTACATGGGAAACCGTCCATAAAGTCACAGGACTATGGCTCTCTTTACCATTAAGCAACTGAACACAGGCGACACGGGAAGCTCTAAACAGCTTGCTGATATGCTCCGCCCACTAAAGGCGGGGTTCAGAAATTGAGCCAGCATCCCCTCCCTTGTCCTCAATCACTACAGTGTTATCAATAATACTCAAAGTGAGCAGTGCTCTGGGAAGTGTCAGGTTTCTTCCAGAAGCGCATCAAGGGCAGGGGCCATGCTTCAACTGCTCTGTTCTCTTGGCAGGTGTAATCACTTGGCATCTCCATGGGCTTTAGCGAATCCGTGGAGCTCCTGAAATGATGCGGGCTGTGTTGTCTGACGTGAGCCTTCTGGTAAAAGAATAAGAACCTCGGATCTCTCTGCCCGTCAGGAGCCACCGCTGGGTGATGCCTACACACAACAGCTGCTGCAGGTGTTTCCAGATGGAAGTGGGGAGCCATCAGCCTCGGCAAGTGCTCTCCCTGACCCTTGACCCTAATTTCCTCAAGTATGGACCCTTTTCAGTACGTATGCACAGTTATCACAGGGCAACTTCCTAAATCTCCTCTTCACACGCCTTCTAACACACGAGACTTGTTGGCTACGGCATCTCATCTATAAAGAATCATGGTGGTCGTTCTGACTAATAACAAAATCTTCAAACTCCTGTGTGGTCAATGCACAAGCACTTCCTATTATAAGTAGCTCTGTCAGTAACTACAGCAATGACTCACAAGCTACCAGCAGCCCACAGTTATCCATGAGTTCTCCCAGTGAAGCACCCAGCAATCTTAGCTTTGGATACCAGTCCCGTCACCTCACTGAGATGACCCGCCAATTGCACTTTCCTTCAACTATTCCCCGTACTGCCCACTAAGAGACTTCCTTATTGTACCAGCTTCCTACAAACCACCTAACTGTCCCAGTCTTCAAACTGTGCACATGATGTCAATCTATTCTGCATACCAGCTAGTAGCTACATTTACTACATAGCTCCAGGTCATCTGGTTCCCTAACAACTCACTGACACCCTTCCTCTAGGAGATCCTTCTTTAACTGACTCCGTGCCAAGGGCCCACATGTGGTCATAGCTGAGAAGATAAGGAAAAAGGAAACCACAATGGACTCAGTCTTCCAGAGGAAAAGTCAACAGAAACCAACTCTGGGCTCTGCTTCCAGGCTGCTGCTACTACACACATGTATCTATCAATGATCTGCAAGTGAAAAATGACAGTTTTTTAGTAATACCATATTTAGTAATAATACCATTTGTTTTGTCTAGCAAAATTCTAAAGGGCTTTAGGGAGCTCCAGATAGTCTTAATGGAAGTGTGGGGAAGCCAGTGGCAGGCGAGATTCAACTTAGCTAAGCTGAAGGTAATGTGTCCTGGTGGTAGAATTTTAAATTGGCACAGTATTGGATCCAACACATTTAGGTGTCCTCAGTCGAAGCTTTGAATCTCGTGGATTAGTTTGGGGCGGTGGCCGCACTACCTTTTCACTTGACATCTAGGATTTCTACCATCTTCTCTGAAGAAGTTCAAGGCCTACTTAAGCTACCCACTTATCTAATAAGTGGTTATAATGAGACTATCAGGCCATGGAGACAGTAGGCCAAACGGAACACTCCCTTATAAAGATGCTACTCGCATCCGTCACAGAGCTGGAGTTGGAGCAGAAGGAAGCTATATCCATATCAAAATCCTGCTGGCTCGAGGCTGTGGGGTTCCATTTCCTGGTGCTGCAGAGTCTGAGTCTACCTATGTTTCTCCTTTGCTTCCAAAGTTGCACAGCAAATCCCTTTTTGATGCCAGGCATGCCCTGAGCCATTTCACAAGGTAGGCAAACGTAAGAGGCTACAACATTTTCATCTCAATTTTAAGAGACCCCAAATGGCCTCGGTAACACAGAAAGGGAAAGTAAAATGATCTGGCTCTGAAAACAAGTTTGTTCTTCTTCCTCTCTCACTATTTCTCCACCATACCTGAGAGGTATCGTGTGAGTGTGTGTGTGAGTGTGTGTGTGTGTGTGTGTGTGTGAGAGAGAGAGAGAGAGAGAGAGAGAGAGAGAGAGAGAGAGAGAGAGAGGATCACTGAATAAGATGAGAAAATGAAAACTATTTTTGGGTTTACTGATGGCTTGTGGCCATTATTTGAGTAAACAAAACAGTACCTAAAACAAGCTCTTTCATTCTTGTCTTAGACACTGTTCTGTTGCTGTCAAGAGACACCGTGACCAAAGCAATTCTTACAAAAGAAAGCACTGGGGACTGGCTTACAGTGGCAGAGCTTTAGTCCATTATCACGATGGGAGCACGGGGGGGGGGGGGGGGGGGGGGGGNCACAGGGACAGTGGCTGAGAGCTACATCCAGAGCTGCAGTGAAAGGGAGAGGCAGAAGAGGGAAGGGACAGGAAAGGGAGACTGGGCCCAGCATGGCTATTAGAAACCTCAAAGCCCACCCAAGTGCCACACTTCCTCCAAAAGGGCCACACCTCCTAATCCTACCAAAGAGTTCTACTCCCTGGTGACTAAACATTAAATATTCAAATATGAGCCTATTGGGGGCATTCTCCCCCCCCTTTTTTTTTAAGAGAGAGAGAGAGAGAGAGAGAGAGAGAGAGAGAGAGAGAGAGAGAGAGAGAGAGTTTCTCTATGTAACAGTCTTGGGTGTCCTCGAACTCACTTTGTAGACCAGGCTGTTGGCCTTGAACTCACAGAGATCTGCCTGCCTCTGCCTCCAGAGCACCAGGATTAAATGTGTGTGGCACCACTGCCCAGCTAAAGGGCATTCTTTTTTTTTTCAATTCAAATTACCTTTATTTAGTGTAACAAATGAACTGATTTACACAAATAGAAAAATGTTTTAAAGAAAAAACACAAGAATTTGGTTTCCTAGCAAAGAGTTGTGACTATAGATTCTATTCTGTTCTTAAGCTGCTTGAATGTTTTCTGTTTTCATTTTTCAAGACAGAGTTTTGTTCTGTGTAGCCCTGGCTGTCTGGAACTCACTCTGTAGACCAGGCTGGCCTTGGAAATCACAGAGATCCACCTGCCTCTGCCTCCTGAGTGCTGAGATAAAAGGCTTGCGCCACCACTGCCTGGACTGAATATATTTCCTTTAATAATGTCAAAAATGCTTATTATATATGTATCTTCTCTGGCTCTCGGGCCATTAAGTGGGAGTCCTCTGAGAACAACTTTACAAGGTGAGACCCCGCACAGTGACAAAACTCAAACTGCCTTTAATAATCACTCCAATTGCCTTTGCATCTGGACTGGAATGTTTTTACTACTTATTTGCTATTGGACATACTGGAAACAAACTCCTGTAAGAGCTAAGAGTGCCACCGTGTAACGGTACTGGCTCCTGGCACTAAACGTTTCTGGTGATGCAGACACTGTCATGTCTAGAGCAGACAGGACATTATGTGTACAAGAGCAGCACACCATTTTCCACATCAAACCTGTGCCCTGTAGCGTCATCGGCTTTACTTTCCACATTAGATTTTAACTTTGAATACTCAACGCTGTTGTTGATGTGCATTTCACGTTCTTCGTGTTTACAGATGCTGCCAGATGCTGCCAACCTCTGCACCCATTCTCATTTCTCCGTTGATTTTCCCCTTCCCCAAAGAGTCTGCAACACACACAGAACACTGCGTCTTTGGAGGCTGAATAGAGCAGCCAGGACCTGGAGGTCTTCTCACCGCTAGGAAGGATCCGAGTGCAGTACACTTCAGGAACCTTCCTCCCCTACCACAGGTCCAGTTTCCCTTCTCTTCATCAACTCTCCAGCCTGCCTCAAGAGTGTTCTGCATGGCCGACTGTACACGTTAATGGATGGAGCTGGGAACTAACTTCTTATTGAGGGCTGAGCTGACTTTGTCCCCTGCAAAGTAAAATCCTGTTCAATAAAGAGTATACTTAAGACATCTGTGGACAATGCTCTCTAAGACAACTCCCTGCCAGCAGAGGCCCTGGGCTTCTTGAACATACTACTCCCAAACGGGTAGTATATTTTGTAGTAAAAATATTTTTTGGCCAAAATATATATTTTAAACTTCAGAAGCCTTAGAATTTTTTTTTCATTATTTTTTGAACTCAGATGCATAGTCACTGTAGTAAAAAGCGTTATTTTTAATAATCAAGAAAAAGAAGTAGTACATACAAAACTTTCTCCGTAAAACTTACTAGTCACCAAAACAAAACCCATAAACAGGTGGGAGTCTCTGTCCAGGCCTCCTTGGTCCAGACCTATACCTCCAACACATTTCTGAAGCTGACATCTAGGGCTCCGGTGCTCACCTGCGAAGCGGAGGCACTCACGGGACCTCTGAGGTGCCCTCCGGCTCTTCTCAACTTAACCATGGTTTTAGAGGCAATCTCCACATTATGCAGACCAGGGTAAAGATAATTACAGCCCAATTTACAGGGTGCTCCAGAGGTCAAAGAGTGCTTCTCCCTGACGTTAGCCACTGTCTAACAAGGTACACGATGGTCAAGTATACCAAAGGGAATACTTAGACTCCACGGAAACACAAGGTCTCTGCTATAATGAGAGGCATTACGGTAAAACTCATCCTGTACTCTTCTGGAAATGAGGGGGAGCAAATGAAGAGAATTATTCTTGTTAATACTCTGCTCCACTCACAAACGCCTAGGAGGAGCAGGAGACTCTAGCCTGAAAAACATCCTTTGCTAGACACAGGACCCAGCAGAAACCAGTATGAATCCACTCACAGACGGGGCACTGTCTGTGAAAGGCCACCCCAAAGAAGAGGTTAGCATTACAATGAGCCCTTCAACAAATGGGCTCCACAGCACTGCAGCACAGCAAGACCAAGGGGGAACAGCAGCCTCCTGTTTCTAATCTTTCTAAAAAGAAATGAGAGGGAAAAATAAGAACAACAACCAAATTTAAACTACATTAAGGGAATATTTAACAGGGTCCTTTAAATAATTCGCAACGATCAGGTATTTAGTTTTCAGAATATGTAGGTTGTATGTTTTTCTAATAAAGCATTTCAAATTCTAATTAAAAAAATACTTTATGGAGGAATTAAAAAGATACAATAGTGTCAGAGGAGAAGCCGTGATCCCAGAAGTGGAATATTCTAGCAGCATAACTTACAAGAAACTACGCTATAAAAACAGATTGTTGATTAACACAAACTCATAACAAAATGCAAAGAGCTATCACCATGCTGCTGTAATAACACTTGGCTGCTGAAGTCTCTCAATACATTAAATATCTCCTTGGAGACCAAATTACTTTACATTTTCTTAAAAGACAATTTATTACAGCTTTGTTTTCTTCTCATTATCTCTTAAAAATATATCGAATGGAGAAAAGAATACAGCTTCTAAATAACTTATACGAAATGGTCCTGATGTGAGTCGGCAGCCTTCAGTTTGTTTGCTGGCTATTACTTAACAGCGCACAACCTGCTGCCAGGACATGCCCTCACTGCCACTCGACAGCCCCAGCTCACGTGGATCAAAAACCACGGTATGCCATTATTACAGCGCTCATAAAATTAACAGCCTCGGGCTGCTAGCGATTTAAATAATTGATAAGTTTTCAATTAAAAAGCCAACATTTTCAGGTCTACTATAAAAATCTATTTAAATTACTGATAAAAACTTATACTTATGTTGGCCGAAAGCCAGAAAAATCCCTTCATCCAATTGTGGGTGGGGTGTGATTCAGCATGCCTTCACTTTCTCTACCTAGGTTGTCCACTCCTCATTTTTGAGAGCTGTAGAAGAACAAAGGTGAAACGTCTCCACCTTCGCTTCCCCACATGGATTTAAAGTGAACATAATTTTACTGAATTCTACATTAAAGTCAAAGCTGTTGTAGTTTGTGCCTACAGTAAAATGCAGTTCTCCGGTGGGATCTTCCCATGCCAAGTCCTTTTGCAGAGTCTAGCTGAATTTATCTATTGTGCCGGGTGGTTTTGTGTGTCAATTTGACACAAGCTAGAGTCATCAGAAGAAGGAGCCTCAGTTGAGGAAACGCCTCGAAGAGATCCAGCTGTCAAGGCATTTTCTCATTTGGTGATCAATGGGGGAGGGCCAAATCTATGGTGGGTGGGGCCTTCTCTGGGCCGCTGGTTCTGGTTCTATAAGAAGGTGAGCTGAGCAAGCCATGGGAAGCAAGCCAGTAAGCACCACACGGCCATGGTCTCTGTGTCAGCTTCTGCCTTCCAGATTCTGCCCTGTTTGAGTTCCTGTCCTAACTTCTTTCAGTGATGAGCAGTAATGCTGAAATATAAACCCTTTCCTCCCCAACGTGCTTTTTGGTCATGGTGTTTTGTTGCAGCAATAGAAACCCTAACTAAGACACCTATTTATTTTTTGAGAAGAGGACTCACTGTGTAGCTCTGGATAGCCTAGAAGTCACTGTGTAGACCAGGTTGACTGCAAACTCACAGACATCTGCCTGCTTCTGCCTCCCAAGTGCTGGGATTAAAGGTGTGAGCTACCTACTACACCCAGCACACAAATTTGAATGTATAAAATAAAAACTGAGAAAACTATCCATTTCTTTTAGATTTTCCAATTTTGTGGAGTACACGTTTAAAAGTATAACCTAGTAATCCTTTGGTATCTGTTGTTATGTCCTCATTTTCGTTTCTGATTTGGATATTCTTTCTCCTCATCTTTTAGTTAGTTTGGATAAGGGTTTATTTTTGTGGATTTTCTCAAAGAACCAACTCTTTCTTTGATTCTTTATATTGTTATCTCTGTTTCTATTTTATTGATTTCAGCCCTCGTTTTGATTTTTCCTGCCCTCTACTCCTCTTGTGTGTGCTTACTTCTTCTCGTTCCAGAGCTTCCAGGTGTGCTGTTAAGTTGCTAGTGTGGGATCTCTTCAATCTTTTATGTAAGCACTTACTACGATGATCTCCACTAGGTCCCACCCCACAGAAGAGAAGGAAGGATTGTAGAAGCCAGAGGGGCTGCAAAAACCAGGACCACATGGCCCACAGAATCAACTAATCAGGGCTCACTGGACCGAGCCTGCATGGGTCTGCCCTGGGTCCTCTGAATATGTTATAGTTATTAGCCTGGTATTTTTTGTGTATCTCCTAACAGTGGGAAAGTGTATTTCTGACTCTTTCACCTGCTCTTGGGACCCTTTTCCTCCTACTGGGTTGCCTTGCCCAGCTTTGATATCAGGGTTTGTGCCTAGCCTTATTGTGTCTTGTTTTGTTTTGTTTATTTATTTTTCATCCCGATTGCAGTTTTCCCTCCCTCCTCTCCTCCCAGCCCCTCCCCTGCCACTTCCCCTCTGCCCCACCCCATCCTGTCCTCCATTTCTATTTGGAAAAGAGCAGGCCCTCCATGAATATCAACAGAAGATGGCATATGAAGTTACAGTAAGATAAGCACCTCCCCCTGTATGAAGGGTGGGCAAGATGACCCAGTATGAGGAATGGGCCAACAAAAGAGTCAAAGACATCTCCTGCTCCCATTGTTAGGAATCCCAAAAGAATACCAAGTTACACAACTGTCACATGTATGCAGAGTCAATCCCATGCAGGCTACAGGTTGTCGGTTCAGTCTCTATGAGCAACTATGAGCCCAGGTTAGCTGATTCTGTGGGTTTTTGTGTGATGTTCTTGACCCCTCTGGCTCCTACAATCCTTCCTCCCTCTCTTCAACAGAAGTCCCGGAGAAGTCTAATGTTTGTCTGTGAGTCTCTCCATCTGTTTCCATCAGTTGCTGGGTGGGCCTCTCTGATGACAATGGGACTAGGCACCAATCTATGAGTATAGCAGAATATTATTAGGCATTGTTACATTGACTTATTTTTTTCTCCAGTCATGTTTGGTTATAGCCTAGGCTTCTGGGAGGGCATCTGTAACCCCACTGATCACCAGGGCTGGTTAAGCTAACCTGGCTGGCTAGATGGGTATCCCCTTCCTTCCTTATAGCTCTACCTGAGTCTCTTCAGAAGTTGCATGCTCAGTTGAAAAGGACAACCTCCCCCAAAAGGAAGACTGGTCTAAACAAGCTCTCAAGGTCTTTATTGTGTCTCCTTGTGCCTCCTGTGGCTGATATCCCTGGGAGGCCTGCTCTTTTCTGAAGGGGAAAGGGGGAGGAGAGAGAGTGTGGAGTGCAAGGAGGGACATACTGAAAACAAAAGAGTCAAATAAAATAAAATTTAAATAAATAAACACCAATGAAAAATTCCTTTACCAGGCTGGTGACCCCAGGACTATCTGTGAAACCTACTGTGACAATGCTGGTCCCCATAATAATTTCCAACCAGAAGGACTGAGACAAACTAAGAGGGATAGTTGTTTTCAGACCAAAAAACACCTCTCAAGGAATCTCAGGGACTACTAAATTTAATGACATGTCTGTCCTACAAGATTATATGATCATGACTAATGTTTCTACAACAAAAAATAATTAAATAATGTATTTGAAAAATAAATGTAAGTTATAGGGAATGTATAGTCCAGACAGCACAAGTAAGATATTGTATAAATAAATCAATCAAGTCTTATAATGGCCTTGACAGAGTTTCCAGTAGATTTTTTTAGGTGGTAGACCAAAAAGATACTGTGTGAAAGAATGAATGGCCGTGGGATTTCGAAAGGCTAAATGAAAATCTATAGTTTCTTTCTAAAATTTACTTTTAGTTATGTGTATATATGTATGTCTGTGTGTGGGTTTGTGCATGCACATGTGGGTGCCAACAAAGACCAGAAGAGGTGTCAAATCCCCCGGAACTGCAGTTCCGGGCAGTTCCAAACTCAGGTCTTCAGCAAGAACAGTCCCTGCTCCTCACTACCAAGCCATTTCTCTCCAGGCCGGGGTCTGAACTTTCAATACAGCTTTAAGACCTTGGGCATGCCTTTCAAACATTTACAAAATAGAGATGAAGGGTTGGAAGGGTAGCTCAGCAATGGGATGCATGCTTGGGAAATATGGGGCTCTGGATCAATCTCTAGCCCCCCAACACACACACACACACACAGACACGAACTAGAGCTAATGTCTATCACAGAATGATTAAATTATTCTCCTTTTTAAGGGCTGAGGAGATGGCCCTGTGAGGAAAGTGCTACATCAGAAACATGCAAACTTCTCCAGAAGCCATGTAAAGCTAGGTATGGCGGCAAGTGTCTGTGACCCCAGACTGCAGCAGGATGACTGCAATACAGCAGATTCCACGGACACTCAAAGGCCAGCTAGCCTGGCACATGCGGTGGCCTGCCTCAAACTGGCAGAAGGTGAAGACTGACCTCCTCACCTTGTCCTCTGACCTCCACATACATGCCCTGGCATGCATATATCTGCACTCACACACAAGATGTTTACACACTCCTCCATTACCATTTTACCTTACCACCCCCGACACACACAGATACACAAATAAGTTAAAAAAAAAATCAATGAGAGAGAGAGAGAGACTTTCAAGCTCTGAGCTTACATACTGGGCACTCAGACATGGAAAGGATTAGCAGCATCATGAGGACCACACTCAGCACTCTCTTTCACAAGGGGGCACGATTAGCAAGGTCCTTCTGAGAAGTCCACACTGCTTAGATGTGGTTATGCCGAATGCCTGTGAAAGTACACTGTTGTCAGTTCTCTGCCAAAGCCTTACATTAGAAAACCAGAACCCGCCTGTGTGCGTGCATTTCCGAAAAACAAAGGAGTCATGCTCTCGGGAGAGTTAGCCAATCCATCAACAGCAGTGCCGCCTTGGAAAAGACAATCCCACTCTGCCTTCCACGTACCGATGATCTCAGCTCTAAATTCTCAGTACACAAAGACTCCCACATAAGTTAATGGGAAGTCAATGGGAAATTGACTTTTCCTACTCTGGGCTGGTAGGAATGCAATGCTCTGTTAATCATGCCATCCTTCTTGTTCTCTTTCCTCCTACCCTAAATTAAAACTATTGGCAGAAACCCACACAGACAGTTTCCAGTTTTCATTACGATGAAACAATATCCTGGTTGAAGTTGAAGGCTATCAAAAGCATACGTCCTGACTGTGGGCTCCAATTCAAGTCTGAGGGAAAAGCAAGAGTCTAGTCTTGTCCATCATGTCCACAGTACTACCACCTTGCGTTTGTAGAGCGCTTTCACATCTGTGACCCTATCTGATCGTTACAATTGCCCTGTGCAGTAGAAAGGACGTATGTTATCACCCACCACTGACAGAGGAGGCAACTGTGGTCCTGAAAGGCTAAGTCATCCGCCTCGTCCGCCTCAGGCCAGGCCCCCAAAGCGGAGCTGTGCTTCTAGCAGTTCCTTCCCCAGACCAGAAAAGGTTTTCCGAACAGAGTACAAAGTCAGGTAAAAGGAAACTAGGGAGGCAAGCTCAAACCGGGGCTCAGGGAAGCTATTATGTCTCTTGTTGTTTATAAATTTTTCTCGGTTGGTACTGAAGCTTCAGAACTGTACCCATTCTGTTACCTATATTAGTCTCAGACAAATGTTGATGCAAATTTCCAGCAAAAGTCGAGATACCAGAGAAAAGTCCACCTAGTATAAATCCAGTCCTGCTGTTCGTTCCAGGGTACAAGCAGGAGGGTGGGCAGTGCAGAAAATAACCCGGAGTACATCTTTAAATCCTGCGTCCATAAAAGCCTGCAGCTATCTTATAACTGAAGTCTGGAAGGGTGAAAGACATCTCCAGTCAAAAGTAGATTTTGAAAAAATTTTTTAGAGCCCAGGGGTTCATTTTTAATGAGCCGTTACTTTAAGTACTGCATAAAAAATACAGGAAATTGATAGTCCATTTAGTCTGCACCATACCTAATGCAAAAGTCATTAAGATGCATTATTCTTAATGTTCATGATATGATCAGTAAGTGTCTTTTGAAAATAATGTCCTTAACTTTCACATAAGGAAATGTTGAAAACCTTATCTATTACACAGGAAAATGCCATGGCAACTGTGATTTACTTACATATCTTCACCGTGCCCAAGAAACAGCATCCTCAATTACATTAACATGCTTTAAAAACAGTCCTTGTTTGCCAGGCTGATGAGATGGCTCAGCGGGTAAGACACTTGCCACCAGTCCTGACAACCTGAGCTGCAGCCCCAGAACTCACATGGTGGAAGGAAGGAGAGAACCAATTCCTGCAAGTTGACCTCTGATGTGTATGCGTGTGTGCAGGCATGCGCGTGCACGCACACACAGATAAAACGTTTTTAAAAACACTACAATAGCCATCGTATGCAGTGCACTTACGTATGACAGCATTGCCTTCATTTCTTCATCACTTCTCACTGTAATCCTATCACCATCTTCATCTTCATCTGTTCAAAAAATGAATATGATGAAAGTGGTAAGACTTGCATTCTTTTTTATTATTTATCTTATCGTTTCATTGTGTGAATGTGCGGGAAGATGTACACACGGGAGCAGGGCTCACAGAGGCCAGAAAAGGAGCTAGAGCACCTGCTCGAGGAAGAACTAAAATTTTCTTTTAAAAGGAAGGTAAAAAAAATCAAAATACTTCTCTAGTTATTCTCGACGCATATCTAGGTCAAGTAAATTTGACTGGAGTAGGACAAGATTGGCTGTTGAAGGAAGAGAGGCCTCTCGCTCTACTTTGGTACTTTTATGTCTCATGTGGCGCCGTGTTCCCGTTCCCTATTCTTCCTCTCTCCCAAAAAACTGACCACATCACTGAAGCAGGTGAAAATGTCTCCCATTTGCTAAACACTGTTGCAGGAAGGGGCTCTGACTTGGGCTTCACATGCTACACTGCCCGAAAACCAGACTACAGCCCTGCACTGCGGACAGCAGGGCTCGTTCTGCTTTACAGAAGGCAAGCCTGGGCCTCGCACAAGGCTCACAGCAAAGGGGCTCTAACAGTAGGCTTCCGTCTTCCATCCTATCTTGCAAAGCTCTCTCTAAGGGTTTTGTTTGTCCCAGTCCTCTGACCTGCAAGAATCAAACGGTGATTCATGCTATTTTGAAATAATGTAAATAGTCTCAAGACTCAGGGCTATTAAGACTTTACAAAACCTATAACCAGAATGTGAATAAATAGTAAAGAACTCACATCTAGAAACCATGAGCTCATTTCAGTAATTCTCTTAGTTTGAAAAGCTGTTTTTAAGAACCTAAAAATAGACCTCTTGAGAAGACCAGATCTCAATTTTAACCTAAAATAGAATTGTTGACCTAATCACCACCAACATCTTTTCCCAGGCTGGACTAGAATAACTTTCTTGTTATTTCTAAATATTTTGATAGCTCATCATTCTAAAGAGTAGGAACACGTGGTGACCAAGATGGCCCAGTGAATAAAGCACCTGCTTTCCAGCCTGACAAGCTGAGTTCGATCCCTAGACTCCACACTGGTGAAGGAGGGATTCAGCTCCTGGAAGCTGGCCTCTGGCCTCTGCACATATGCGGCAGCATATGCGTTCCCACGGGCATCCAAGCACACACACTGAATGAATGGATGGATGAAAGAAAGAAGGAAATGTAATAACAAAATTTTAACAAGAGCGGGAGCATCTGACGGCTGATGCAGAAATTCTAAATACACAGTTCAAAGAAAAAATGCTCAACCACTGGAGCAGCGTGCAGAGCCTGCTCTGCCCAGGTAACAGTCTAGACGGGGCAGCCCTCGGCAAGATGCTCAGGATCTGAGTACTTGCTAAACAGTCAGCACTATAGGTCTGCTCACTCATGGGCATATAACTGCAGATTTGATTAGATGGGCCCATTCCAAACCTGGCACATTGGGCATCTCATCCTAAAAGAATAAGTTTGCACAGCTCTGAAAGAACAGAGGGATTTGGTTCATCACACAAGTATCCCATCATACATAGGCATACCCACTTGTCCACAGGAAGACATTATGAAGATGTCCTCCTGTTTGGTGACAAGATCATGGGGGCCACGGGAAGGGCTCTGTGCTTTTCCCAATTAGCCTATTACCAAGCAAAATACTAGTGGCTCCTTTTTGCTCTCAGTAGGCAGCAGCAAACTGACAGCACCGGGGAAAGCAGCATTTCCCTCCGTTACCCTCCATGACTTCAGCCAATGGTTCGCAAAGGGTCTTCTTTCCAAAGCCTCGTGCTGCACAGTTCCCCAAGTCTACTGAATCAGTGTCTCCAAATCACTGTCCAAACAGCTGGGAGCTGTCCAGAACCCCTACTGAAAACTCTACAAACAAGAGTACCACAATGGTATGCAAAAGACACATTCCTGCATGCATCCCTGCATGTCTGAGAAATTTCTACACATAAAGAACTGCTTTTTCTGTGTTTAGTTTTCAATACAGACTTTCTAAGGACACACTGGAGAGAAACACCATCTAGCAGGCGTTTCTTTGTGGGTCTTAGAAACTAACATACTCAAGGCTAAGCTGGAAGTTTCCTTTGAAACTCAGAAGACAAGGAAGAAGAGAGAACATAGTATAAAAGTATGGAAGACTATGTACCAACACCCACAAAGGCATACCATAGTTTTAAAGTCAGGTCAAAAAAGGCTGGGAACATAGCTCTGTTGGTAAAGTGCTTGCCAAGCAAATAAAATCCCTGTGCTAGGGACAAGGAGACAGGAGGGTACCTGGGTCTCACCGGAGAGCCAGTCTAGCCAAGCTCCAGATTTAGTAAGAGAACTTGCCTTAAAGAATACAATGGAAGACGGGCAATGGTGGCTCATGCCTTTAATCCCAGCACTGGGGAGGCAGAGGCAGGCGGATTTTTGTGAGTTCAAGGCCAGTCTGGTCTACAAGAGCTAGTTCCAGGACAGGCTCCAAAGCTGCAGAGAAACCCTGTCTCAAAAAAAGACAATGGAGACTAAAAAAGACATCTGAAGTCAACCTGTGACCACCACAGACATGCTCACACAAATACATGTGTACCTGCACACACACATGAGCACACACATAATCAGCCAATCTGGGCCAAATTCTGTCCAACATAAAGGAGCTTTTGGCCAATCTCATTCCTGCATCAGAGTTAGCTATGCAGATACAGTTCACATTCAAATTTCAACAGACACACACACACATACACACAAACACACAGGACATCAGGAAGGTATTCCATGAATAGAACAGGAAAGCACTCAGAGTTTAGTAAAAGTGAAAAGCCTTTTATGACTTGATGAGAGACCATAAATTCCATACGTACCATTTACACAATTATCTATCTAAATTAAGACAAGGAAGCATTGAAGGAGAGAGGAAGTGGGGGCGAAGTGGGAGATGGAATGAGGTGGGGAATTTCTAAACTTGCAAACCCAGACTTAAGTACTTAAGACTACTTATTAAAGTATTCTGGAATTGTGGTTTCTATGTAAGCTTGAGGATTTCTGTCAGGGAAGTCAGCTGGCAGATCGATGCCTCACAGAGACTCCAAGCACAGCAGACAGGCCCCACCGCCAAGGCGCTGTAGCAGACGGAAGGGTGGAAGGAGTGCTGCCGCGAGCCTACAACATGGGTCTGACTCCAAGGGAAGAGCTCAGACCAGTTGAAAGGAGAATTCCAATTAAGCCTGGTGATAAAATCAGGCTTATGTGACACAGTAACTAATAGTTCGTATGGCCTAACAGGATGGATGTCTTGGTTTCTCAGGGGACTGCTTTACCCTCTAATTTCCGTGCATAGCTGCTTTAATGAAGATGCTGTTCTTGTCAAAGTGGGAAGTTGGGTTGGAAAAATAACCACACTCATGAGAATGCAGGTGATGCTGGCCAAAAAGTGAAACGGAACCTGCCCCTGACCCCCTGATGCCAGGCTCAGGAAGAAACCACTCACCCCAGCGTTTAAAGAGAGGAAGCAGTTAAGGGACAGGCCTGGGAAGCAAGTGAGAGAGGAAAGCAGAGTGCTACCAAGCAGCTTAGTGGAAAGTGACCTGGAACATCTTTACCCCAAAAGTTAGACCTCCTCAGACAGCTCCAGCAAACGGCCTGGCTATTTGCCTTTCAAACTGTACTGGCTATTTTAAAACTACACTCACTGGAGTCATGAATCCTAAGAACTTAACTAAAAGGGAACCAAGAGTTCGAAAGGTACAGACGGTTGGTATAGAGCTCCAGAAGGAAGTGGCGCTGAGCGGAAAGAAGAAAGATATAACCTGAGCTCTTTTCTGTCTTATACATGAAGGTTCTTTGCCATCTGACCAAAGGAACATTACAGGATATAACCGGGGAGAGGGTGCGCTCAGAGATCTGACACACTGGTTCGCAATGACAATCCCAGACTTCTCTAGTTGCCTGGAGCATAGTAATATGATTTTCCAGCACATTAGGGAAGCAAAAGGAGAACCGGAAAGTCTATGTACTGGCTGGATTTTGTTAATGTCACTTAAAATGGAGGCAAAAATCCTAGCAAGATACCAAATAGAGTACGGCAGATGGCAAACAAATATTATGAAGCAATCTTTACAAAATCTGCAGTGTGTCACAAATATACAAAATGGCAGAGTTTGGGGAAAGAGAATCATAACAGGCCATATGTTGTTCACGATTTTTATCCGAAGCAACGTGCAATCTGAAAGACAAACTTAGAGGAGCCATATAAAGGCCCCAGAAGAGAGCGGTACCTGGAGTTGGGGTGGTCAGAATGGCCCAGCGGACAAACAGCAGAAACTGGAGAATTTCCAGAACTGCATGACAGGAAGTGAAAGCAGTATATTATGTGTCATTTGTCACACTCCTTCTGAATCAGGTAGGAGGCAGATACAACTACAGTAATGGCAGGAAAGAAATGGAAACATGGTTGTAAATATTAGAAAGACATCAGTTGGAAATTACCAGAAAAGATGTCAAGTTCAGAGCAGTTCTCATGGATAGCACCCACTGACCTAAGGAGGATAACAGCCCACGGCTTCTGCGGTCACACCTTCACATCCATGAGCTATCACTGAGCTCCTGGCCTCCCCTCAATGTTCCAGGGCTTCCCTGTTACTTGGTTTCCTTCTCCTTCTTGCAGAAGAAAGTGCCTACTGTGTGGCAGGTATGATACTCAGGCACGGAGACAGTGAAGTGAAAACTGTGTAGGTCATGTACATACAGATGATATTTGGGAAAGAAGACTGTGGGCAGAAAGAACAGCTAGCACAAGGGAAGAATTCCTGGCCTGTTCCAGGGACAAAGGAAGTGAGACTGGCAAGAACAGAATGCGAAGAGGAGAAAAAAAGGGTCCAGAGAAGTGATGGTGTGGCTGGGTCAGGACCAGTGTGTGACATGGGACTTGAGCATTTGAAGGAATTGCCTTTCACTGTTGAGTAAGATGAAAGCCGTGGGAGCTTTCAGATGCTTAAGGTCTCATCTTCTAGGAGGATCACCCTGGCTGCTGGGTGGACAAGAGGAAGGCTGGGACAGGGGCCAAGAAGGCTACTGTCCTACTCCAGATGAGGGTGATGATGGCCTAACAAGCTACAGATGTTCTGAGTTTTGCACCCTACTTTAAGAGTTAGAGTTTCACTGTGCAGCCCAAGCTGGCTCAACTCATGGCTTATACAATCCTCTGGCCTCAGCCTGTTGAATTGCTGGGACATAGTGTGTACCACTAAGCCTAGTCAAGTTGAGGTTTTGAGAACAGACCACATGCTGGCTCTTTGTGAAGACAAGTTCAATGGGTTTGCAGATATATGGAACAAACAAACTTGTTCCAGGTATTTTATTTCTTCAAGCACCCACGCATTTCAGAAAAGCATCTCAAGTCTACCATGTGCCTGGTGCTGCAGGATTTCCAGGGATTCTAATGCAAGCAGCCACTGATCTCAAGGAACAACTGGTCCACTGCTTGTTTAAAGAACTTCTTTATACTCATGCAAATTAACAGTATTATATATATAAGACTAAAAAGAGTCTAGACTTGTTAAAGCCAAAATTCTACAAATTAAAGCTCTCTTCAAATTTCCTCAAATTTGCATAATTAACTTTTATGTGTCCAATATTTTTCAGACTCAATGTACATACATTGTAAACTATAATTTTCCCACTAATATATCTAGTTTGTTTATAAATAATGACCCTTTTTCTATACACAACAATTTAAGATAAACTTCATTTCTTCTATCTTTAGACTTGAACTTTTCCATGATATAAAAAGTGGCTGCCACCCAACCTTTCTCATTGGACTATGCTGCAACTTAGACACAAGGCACCTCCTACACACACCACTCCAATACTCAACTACAGTTTAGGGAGGGAGGGAGGGAGGGAGGGAGGGAGGGAGGGAGGGAGGAAGGGAAGGAGGGAGGGGAGGAGGGGGGGGAGGGGGGAGGGAAGGAGGGGGGGGGGGAGGGAAGGGGGG